>NC_041387.1:289036252-289131655 GCF_002162155.2 Triticum dicoccoides | reverse complement strand
GGGTAAGTGAAAAGAAAACCCCCTGGCTTTTCACATTCGCTTGACGCATGGAAGATGGTCATTATGGGGCACGGAAGCTAAGGAGGACAACACACACTAGAAGCCGTACACTATTCGACGGATACAGAGAATTTGCAGGAGAACCCGCCTTGCAATGCCGAAGACAACTTGCGCGCCGGACTCGTCATCATTGAAGCCTGGTTCAGGGGCTACTAAGGGAGTCCTGGATTAGGGGGTGTTCGGATGGCCGGACTAAGATCTTTGGCCGGACTCCCGTACTATGAAGATACAAGATTGAAGACTCCGTCCCATGTCCGGTTGGGACTTTCCTTGGCGTGGAAGGCAAGCTTGGCAATACGATATGAAGATCTCCTCCCATTGTAACCGACTCTGTGTAACCCTAGCCCTCTCCGGTGTCTATATAAACTGGAGAGTTTTAGTCGGTAGGACGAACAACAATCATACCATAGGCTAGATTCTAGGGTTTAGCCACTCCGATCTCGTGGTAGATCTACTCTTGTACTACCCATATCATCAATATTAATCAAGCAGGAGTAGGGTTTTACCTCCATCGAGAGGGCCCGAACCTGGGTAAAAACATCGTGTCCCTTGTCTCCTATTACCATCCGCCTAGACGCACAGTTCGGGACCCCCTACCCGAGCTCCACCGGTTTTGACACGGACAGAAGCCCTTGAGCAAGTGGCCATGCACCGGCGCGTGAACGAGGATGAAGATGATTGAGTCTTTTGTGATGAGGATTCAAGCCCCGCTCTCGTTGTCTCCAAGGTCTTGTCTCTTCAATATTAACAAGAAGAAGACCAACGATGCCATATCTTCCACACTAAGGCCGGCATCAATGGAAGGTCCGTCAAGGTCATCATCGATGGAGGTAGTTGCCACAACTTGGCAAGTGAAGAACTATGCTGCAAGCTTCAATTGGTCAAGAGGAAGCACCCGCACCCCTACAAGGTTCAATGGCTAAGTGACTCCGGCACTATACGAGTTGAGCATACGGTCCAAGTCTCCTTCAAAATTGGTGCATCTGAGGACATTTTGGAGTGTGATGTGGTCCCAATGACCGTTTGCCACCTCCTTCTTGGTCGACCATGGCAATTCGACCGTGTTGTCATCCACAATGGGCGTACCAATCACTATAGCTTCAAGATGAAAGGGAAGGAATATGTGCTACGACCTATGTCTCCTAGTCAAGTGATAGACGACAAGCAAGCCACCCATCATGGAGAGAAGAGTGAGAAAGTGATCCACCCAAAAGTGAGTGAGAGCCACAAGCCAAACTTGAGCGCCTCTTCGCCTAGAGAGAAAAACCTCATACTATTTGCCACAAAAAGTGAGATGAGAGAAGTGTGTGAGAACCCATCGAGTGTTATGCACTTTGTTCTTGTGTGCAAGGATGGGGAACCAAAAACTAACACCTCTCATGAGCTACCTTTAGTGTTTCAATCTCTTCTGCAGGAATTTCAAGATGTTTTCCCCGATGAGCTACCTCCGGGTCTACCTCCTCTTCGAGGCATTGAGCACCGAATCGACCTCATCCCCGGAGCGCCACTTCCAAACAAAGCTCCATACCGTGTCAACCCCGAAGAAACTAAGGAGATCCAACGGCAAGTACAACAACTCATCGACAATGGTCATGTACATGAAAGCTTAAGTCCTTGTGCCATTCCCATTATAATTGTGCCTAAGGAAGATGGAAGTTTCCGCATTTGTTCCGATTGTAGACCTATAAATGCTATCACCGTTCGCTATAGGCATCCCATTCCTTGCTTAGATGATATGCTTGATGAACTTAGCAGAGCCGCCATTTTCTCAAAAATTGATCTTAAAAGTGGTTATTATCAAATCCGCATACAAGAGGGTGATGAATGGAGAACTGCTTTCAAAACCAAATTTGGCTTATATGAGTGGTTAGTTATGCCTATGGGTTTATCGGAGGCTCCCGGTACTTCCATGCGTCTTATGCATTTTGTGCTTCGACCTTATATTGGAGTCTTTGTTGTGGTTTACTCTGATGACATTCTTGTGTTTAGCAAATCCATGAAAGAGCATATTAATCATGTTAGGGCTGTTTTGCAAACCCTTCGCAAGGAACATCTTTATGCCAACATGAAAAAGTGCACATTTGGTGTTGACAAGCTAGTTTTCTTGGGGTTTTGTTGTCTCTTCAAGGGTGTCCACATTGATGAATCTAAAATTGAAGCAATTAAAACTTGGCCCCAACCCACCAATTTGCAACAAGTGCGTAGTTTTCTTGGTCTTGCGGGTTTTTATCGTCGCTTTGTGAAAGACTTTAGCACTATTGCCGCTCCTTGGCATGCTTTGAGTAAGAAGAATGCTCCTTTTGTTTGGGGATCTTTGCAATCCACCGCTTTTGATGAGCTCAACTCTTTGCTTACTCATGCACCGATTCTTGCTTTGCCCAACTTTGAGAAAACTTTTGAGGCTCATTGTGATGCTAGTGGTACTGGAATTGGCGGAGTTTTGATGCAAGAAAAATGAGCAATTGCATATTTTAGTGAAAAACTCTCCGGTGCTCAACTTAACTATCCCATATATGACAAAGAATTGTATGCTTTAGTGTGTGCGCTACATGTTTGGGAACATTATCTTAGACCTCATGAGTTTGTCATACATACCGATCATGAAACGCTGAAGTAACTAAAAGGTCAAACTAAGTTGAACAAGCATCATGCCAAATGGAGTGAATTTATTGAATCTTTCCCCTATGTGATCAAGTACATTAAGGGTAAGGAAAATGTAGTTGCGGACGCACTTTCACGCATATGCATGCTTGTCACTAAACTTGAGTTGAATGTTATTGGCTTTGAGCACATAAAAGACTTGTATGCTAATGATCCATCTTTTGCTATTCCTTATGCTAAATGTTTGAGGCATACATCTTGGGAACAATATTACATCAAGGATGGTTATCTTATGAGAGCTAACAAACTATGCATTCCCGAGTCTTCTCTTCGTTTGCTCCTTTTGTAAGAGACTCATGGAGGCGGACTCATGGGACACTTTGGACGCGACAAGACATTTGTCACGCTCTCCAAGAACTACTTTTGGCCCAAGATGTTCCGTGACCTCTCATGCTTAACCACCCGATGCTCGACATGTCGCAAAGCTAAGTCTAAAGCTCAATTCGATGGTCTTTACATGCCTCTTCCTATTCCTTATCGACCTTGGGAAGACATTAGCATGGATTTTGTACTTGGTTTGCCTAGAACTCAAAATGGAAAGGATTCCGTGTTTGTTGTTGTGGACCAATTTTCTAAGATGGCACATTTCATTCCTTGCAACAAGATAGACGATGCTTCACACGTTGCAAATCTCTTTTGTAGGGAAATCTTGCGCCTCCATGGAGTACCAAAGACAATCGTCTCCGACCGCGACGTCAAGTTCTTGAGTTACTTTTGGAAGACGCTATGTGCCAAGCTCGGAATCAAGGTCTTGTTCTCATCTGCATACCATCCTCAAACCGACGGCCAAACGGAGGGGACGAACCGGACGCTCTCCACTCTACTTCGCGTGTTGATCAAGAAGAACATCAAGGAGTGGGAGGAGTGTCTACCCATCACCGAGTACGCCTACAACCGTGTAAGACATTCGACTACCGGCAAGTCCCCCTTCGAGGTCATCTACGGCTTCAACCCATTGTCCCCATTGTACATTCTACCTCTTCCTCTACAAGAGCGCACCAACATGGATGCGAGTGCACGAGCAAGCTACATAAAGAAGATGCATGAGGATACAAGGAACACCATTGAGCGCCAAGTACAACGACTAGCGACCAAGCTCAACGTCAATAAGCAACCCATGATCTTCAACGTAGGTGATGTCGTGTGGCTACACCTTCACAAGGACCGTTTCCCCAACGAGCACAAGTCCAAACTTCTCCCTCGAGCCGTCGGACCCTTCAAGGTGCTAGCACGCTAGAACGACAACGCTTACAAGATAGAACTCCCACGAGACAAGTACAACATGAGCGACATCTTCAACATCAAAGACCTCTCATGATGAGGACATGACTACCTTGGATATGACCAAAAATATTGCATATATGCATATTTGTCAGGTGATTTCTAGTGCAAACTATTCAATAATCTATTTATGTTATCCAGAACAAAAATACTTCACACACTTTTGTGTTTTGTCTAATTGCAGGTGTATGGGACATTTGTACAATCCACATATGAAGATAAGGAAGAAAGAGATGTTTATTTGCTGTCCAAAAAGTTCTCTCACGTCACTTTTGGCCCAAGAGAAGATAGAGTCCAAGTCTCTCACGTTCTGGATTCAGATTCGGACTGCACAGACACACCTGACTCAAAACGGACACAAGTTTTTCATACGGACTCCGAATTGGGTGATTCTTTTTTTGTTGGAAACTAGATTTCGTGCACTTTCCAACCCAATTAGAATCACCTTCAAATTCGTCCGGAGCTTTGAGTTGTGGACGAAACAATCTGATGCTGCAGCAGAATCCGAGTCAAACTACAAGTCCAAAGGTGTTACATCACCTCCACTTGGGCCCATTGGCCTTGTACGACCTAGATTTAGTTTTAGGCTGCCTTGGGACGTCCTCCCACCTCCTTGGCCGCCACCCCTTGCTCCTATATAAGTAGATCCATCTAGTAGCTTTTCCTTGTGATTTGTTTAGTTAAAAGTTAGCCATTGCAACCTCGTGTACTTTGTTTGTGTCCAACGACCAGACCAAGACCGCTTACGGATCCCCACCTTTATCAATACTTCATCTATATTCGCAATATTCAGATTGCTTTATCATATTCTTGCTTGTTCTTCGATTGCTTGCAGGAATAGACCTTCGTGGTCAGGTTGATTGTGCTTCGGCGTGGTCAATAACCTCACGGAGTTGGTTTAGCGATTGCTAAGGCGCAACGTCGTGCACGTTTGTAGTCGGATCGTCAAAGTCATCTTCACCAAATTGATAGTTATCATCTCATCGAAAGATCGGGACACCCCGCCTCTATCAAGTGGTATCAGAGCCTTTGCAATGGGTCCAAGCCAGTCTGAGCCTTTGCAATTTTCTTTTCATTGATTGCATAGTTGAATTATCGATTGCATTGTCGTGTCGAGTTGCTGGTCTTACTGTCTAGTTCGTTTAGAGTTTCGAGTTCTGTTCACATTAGTCACGCCACCGCTGCATCATTATCTCTTCCGCTGTCCACCACCCATCCATCAATTTCCACCACGTGCTACCCACCATTCATTGTCATAATAATAGTTGAGATCGTTCACATCTTCACTTGATCCAATCTGCATCTTATCTAGTTTGTTTTGGAAAGAGGGAGAAAAAAAGAGAGAAAAAAAAGAGAGAAAAAAAAGGAAAAAAAAGTCAGAGAAAAAAAAGGAGAGAAAGAAAAAAAAGTGTGAGGAAAAAAAAGAGAGAAGAAAAAAAACAAAAAAATCGGCACAAACTTTTTCAGGGGAAAGTTGGAGACAAAGTTGTTGATATATCCTGCTTGGCTGTTGTTTCACCTCATTATCTTCACTGCTGTTGTGATCTTCACTTATATCTTGCTGTCAAGAGCTACTTAGTATCCTTCATTGATGCTAGTTGTGCTACGCCGTGACCTCATTAGTGTTCTAGGCTCGCGTCTCTAGTCCGGTCTAGCCTAGGACCAGCACAGTACCGTCGTTGAGCGTTTATTCAACATTGCATCTTTGAATTGATTATTGCTAATCTTTTGCTACCATATATAGCCAACCCAGCTCCACATATTTCTACACCGTGTATACGTACGCTCCCCTGGCAATCGCTTTACTCAATATTCAGAGTTACTTGACACCGCTGGTTGCCGATCACCGCCTGCTGCATGGTAAGAACTTGTAAGACATTGATATTTGCTTTACTGTGAGCGTTTTACCACCACATCCTAGTAGTTATAGGAACATTATTTTTGGGTTTTGTTTCTTGTTCTACAAATCATGACAGGATCCAGAGTCAATTCATGGGCTTTGTCGATCGCGGGAGACGTGCCACCACCTTTGCAAATACCACAACCGTCACGAGAGGTGCACAAACATCCAAATGCACATGATCAGGTTAATGTATCTATACCACCATTTAATGGCCGTTTTAAACCTGCTTTATATATTGAATGGGAGTTCGACATAAAAAATATATTTGCTTCCCATAATTTTGATGAACATAAAAAGGTTAAGGTTGCGGTTGGTTCTTTCACTGGTTATGCTTTGGTTTGGTGGAGTGAATATTGTCGGTTACACCCTGATTATATACCTACTACTTGGGATGATTTGAAACTTGCCATGCGACATACTTTCGTCCCTGCTTATTATTCTCGTGACATGATTAAGAAGTTGCAACACTTAAAACAAGGTAGTGAAACTGTAACAAAATATTATGATGATTTACAAACTACCTTGTTGCATTCCTCTTTAGAAGAAAGTGAAGATGATTTTATGGATAGATTTTGGGGAGGATTAAACCGTGATATTCAAGAGATACTAATTCATGAAGAGTGTTATCCTATGGACCATTTGTTTCATCTTGCTTGCAAAGCTGAACAGGAAATAAAACGACGTGTTAGCCACGAGGAGAACAAGCGCACGGTGCACATTCCAAGAGTTGATATGATTGTTCCTTCAACTACTAGGCATACTATGACAACCACATCCGTTGTTGTCAGGACTACATCACCTCCACCATGTGACACATCGCCCCCGAGAGTGGCTACATCATCTGAGATGATCATAAGAGGTAATGACAAAGGTACTGATCTTCCATCTCTACATGAGAATGATGAATGCCTTGTCAATTTGAATGCACCATCTGATGAGCTACCCACTACGTTGATCACACCACCTATTTTAGAGGACTACGTTGATAATTTGACTTTGCCATGTGATCAAACAACTGAAATACCAACAATTTTGAGTGCACCCATTGAATTAACTATTGATGCAAAAGAACCAATGTTTAATCATTTTGATATGACCTGTAATCTTGGTGATGATTCTGTGTTGAATGACTTATTGCATGTTTGCTTATTTAAGCATGTTGTAGCATGTAAATTTGATGCAAGTAAGGTTTATTCACCAATGTTGGGATGGTTTAATGATGAACATTGTCAATCTTTTGAAATGAATAAGAGCTTCACTTATATGTGCAAACTGAATTGCAATATTTTCATGCCTTCTACTTCTTGTGCTAATTTTTTGGCTTTAGATTTTATGAACTATGCAAGTTACTCATCTATTCATGTGTCATATATGCAAAAATCAAGGGAAGTAAAAATGGATGACATGTACATATACAACATGTACACCTTGTCTCTTTTGTTAGCCACATTTCAGATTAACCAACGCCGAGGACGGCTTTATTTTCAAGAAGGGGAGGATGATGAGGACATGACTACCTTGGATATGACCAAAAATATTGCATATATGCATATTTGTCAGGTGATTTCTAGTGCAAACTATTCAATAATCTATTTATGTTATCCAGAACAAAAATACTTCACACACTTTTATGTTTTGTCTAATTGCAGGTGTATGGGACATTTGTACAATCCACATATGAAGATAAGGAAGAAAGAGATGTTTATTTGCTGTCCAAAAAGTTCTCTCACGTCACTTTTGGCCCAAGAGAAGATAGAGTCCAAGTCTCTCACGTTCTGGATTCAGATTCGGACTGCACAGACACACCTGACTCAAAACGGACACAAGTTTTTCATACGGACTCCGAATTGGGTGATTCTTTTTTGTTGGAAACTAGATTTCGTGCACTTTCCAACCCAATTAGAATCACCTTCAAATTCGTCCGGAGCTTTGAGTTGTGGACGAAACAATCTGATGCTGCAGCAGAATCCGAGTCAAACTACAAGTCCAAAGGTGTTACATCACCTTCACTTGGGCCCATTGGCCTTGTACGACCTAGATTTAGTTTTAGGCTGCCTTGGGACGTCCTCCCACCTCCTTGGCCGCCACCCCTTGCTCCTATATAAGTAGATCCATCTAGTAGCTTTTCCTTGGGATTTGTTTAGTTAAAAGTTAGCCATTGCAACTTCGTGTACTTTGTTTGTGTCCAACGACCAGACCAAGACCGCTTACGGATCCCCACCTTTATCAATACTTCATCTATATTCGCAATATTCAGATTGCTTTATCATATTCTTGCTTGTTCTTCGATTGCTTGCAGGAATAGACCTTCGTGGTCAGGTTGATTGTGCTTCGGCGTGGTCAATAACCTCTCGGAGTTGGTTTAGCGATTGCTAAGGCGCAACGTCGTGCACGTTTGTAGTCGGATCGTCAAAGTCATCTTCACCAAATTGATAGTTATCATCTCATCGAAAGATCGGGACACCCAAAATTAATTCAATGGGTGCACTCAAAATTGTTGGTATTTCAGTTGTTTGATCACATGGCAAAGTCAAATTATCAACGTAGTCCTCTAAAATAGGTGGTGTGATCAAAGTAGTGGGTAGCTCATCAGATGGTGCATTCAAATTGACAAGGCATTCATCATTCTCATGTAGAGATGGAAGATCAGTACCTTTGTCATTACCTCTTATGATCATCTCAGATGATGTAGCCACTCTCGGGGGCGATGTGTCACATGGTGGAGGTGATGTAGTCCTGACAACAACGGATGTGGTTGTCATAGTATGCCTAGTAGTTGAAGGAACAATCATATCAACTCTTGGAATGTGCACCATGCGCTTGTTCTCCTCGTGGCTAACACGTCGTTTTATTTCCTGTTCAGCTTTGCAAGCAAGATGAAACAAATGGTCCATAGGATAACACTCTTCATGAATTAGTATCTCTTGAATATCACGGTTTAATCCTCCCCAAAATCTATCCATAAAATCATCTTCACTTTCTTCTAAAGAGGAATGCAACAAGGTAGTTTGTAAATCATCATAATATTTTGTTACAGTTTCACTACCTTGTTTTAAGTGTTGCAACTTCTTAATCATGTCACGAGTATAATAAGCAGGGACGAAAGTATGTCGCATGGCAAGTTTCAAATCATCCCAAGTAGTAGGTATATAATCAGCGTGTAACCGACAATATTCACTCCACCAAACCAAAGCATAACCAGTGAAAGAACCAACCGCAACCTTAACCTTTTTATGTTCATCGAAATTATGGGAAGCAAATATATTTTTTATGTCGAACTCCCATTCAATATATAAAGCAGGTTTAAAACGGCCATTAAATGGATGACATATACATATACAACATGTACACCTTGTCTCTTTTGTTAGCCACATTTCAGATTAAGCAACGCCGAGGACAGCTTTATTTTCAAGAAGGGGAGGATGATGAGGACATGACTACCTTGGATATGACCAAAAATATTGCATATATGCATATTTGTCAGGTGATTTCTAGTGCAAACTATTCAATAATCTATTTATGTTATCCAGAACAAAAATACTTCACACACTTTTGTGTTTTGTCTAATTGCAGGTGTATGGGACATTTGTACAATCCACATATGATGATATGGAAGAAAGAGATGTTTATTTGCTGTCCAAAAAGTTCTCTCACGTCACTTTTGGCCCAAGAGAAGATAGAGTCCAAGTCTCTCACGTTCTGGATTCAGATTCGGACTGCACAGACACACCTGACTCAAAACGCACACAAGTTTTTCATACGGACTCCGAATTGGGTGACTCTTTTTTTGTTGGAAACTAGATTTCGTGCACTTTCCAACCCAATTGGAATCACCTTCAAATTCGTCCGGAGCGTTGAGTTGTGGACGAAACAATCTGATGCTGCAGCAGAATCCGAGTCAAACTACAAGTCCAAAGGTGTTACATCACCTCCACTTGGGCCCATTGGCCTTGTACGACCTAGATTTAGTTTTAGGCTGCCTTGGGACGTCCTCCCACCTCCTTGGCCGCCACCCCTTGCTCCTATATAAGTAGATCCATCTAGTAGCTTTTCCTTGGGATTTGTTTAGTTAAAAGTTAGCCATTGCAACTTCGTGTACTTCGTTTGTGTCCAACGACCAGACCAAGACCGCTTACGGATCCCCACCATTATCAATACCTCATATATATTTGCAATATTCAGATTGCTTTATCATATTCTTGCTCGTTCTTCGATTGCTTGCAGGAATAGACCTTCGTGGTCAGGCTGACCGTGCTTCCGGCATCGTTAGTAACCTCAGGAGATTGGTTTAGCGGTTGCTAAGGCGCAACGTCGTGCACGTTTGTAGTCGGATCGTCAAAGTCGTCTCCACCAAATCGATAGTTATCATCTCATCGAAAGATCGGGACACCCCGCCTCTATCATCTCACCTTACCATGGTGATGAAGATTTTGATCCGAGGTTGGATCTTTCTCAAGGGAGGGGAGATGATGTGGAGCATCCTTCCATCATCCCCATGGACTCTACACCGACACATCCAACCGCACAAGGACCCATGACAAGAGCTAGGGCACGTGCATTGGAAACCGAGGTGAACTCCTTCCTACTAGACTTGCATATGAACACGAAGGGAACATGGTTACTACCTCACCAAAATATGCTATGCCTCCTTAGGTATGAAGAGGAACATCACCAAGAAGCTCAGGAGCATCACCAAGGAGAAGGAGGACCACCCCAAGGCCGTGCGAACCAAGACGAAGGACAACAACAGCAGCACAGGAGGTTCCAGGTGACCCCGTGCGCACGGGCCCCCAAGACCCCATGCCCACGGACTACACAGGAAGTTGGCACTGGAGCACCCCGTGTGCACGGGCCCGTACCGTGCCCACGGGACCCCCGTGCGCACGGGCCCAACTTACCCCGTGCGCACGG
Source organism: Triticum dicoccoides (assembly GCF_002162155.2). Lineage (NCBI taxonomy): Eukaryota > Viridiplantae > Streptophyta > Magnoliopsida > Poales > Poaceae > Triticum > Triticum dicoccoides. The sequence goes on along the minus strand of NC_041387.1, from coordinate 289,120,839 downwards.
GCCTCCCAGGATGGCCGGCTGAGATTGCATCTTCAGCTCCTCTTCATCTCCTTCGACCCCAAGGCTATATATTCCGTACCAAGGACCATGTTTAGGGTTAGTAAAGTATTAGATGAGATATTTGTGAGCTTTTCTCCTTCACCTTCACTCTTGGTGGATCAAGACCCCCTAGGGAAGAATCCTTGTGGATTTCAAGACCTCCATAAGGAGAAGACTATCTTCAAGCCCCCATCTCCTTTGGATTTGGGATGAAATTTGCCATTGTATCTTTCCTTTGATTGTGTTTGTGACTTGTGGATCTTGTGTTGTTGTCCTAGTGGATGTGTAATCGGGAATTGTTGGAGTGATTTCCTCTTTGTGTTCTTGTTGTTGCTCTCCTTTTCCCCCTCCAAGTGTGAAAAGATCCCCCTTAGGGTTCTACCCTAGATCACCTTCCCATACCACGAATGGCTTAAACAACCTTTCCAAAAAGATATTAGGTGGGACGCGGTCGCGCTTAGCGCCGATGCAGACGAGGATATCCGCCGCTTGGTTGTTTTCTCAGACCACATGGTGGAATTTGAGCCCCTCGAACCAAGCTGACATTTTGAGGACGGCATTGCAGTAGGCCACCATTTTTGGGTCCTTGGCGTCAAAGTCTCCATTTATTTGAGATATTGCGAGGTTTGAATCCCCACGCACTTCCAGGTGTTGAATGCCCATGGAGACTGCCATCCACAGACCATGCAATAGGGCCTCATATTCGGTTGCATTGTTGGAATCTGTGTGATGAGGACATGACTACCTTGGATATGACCAAAAATATTGCATATATGCATATTTGTCAGGTGATTTCTAGTGCAAACTATTCAATAATCTATTTATGTTATCCAGAACAAAAATACTTCACACACTTTTGTGTTTTGTCTAATTGCAGGTGTATGGGACATTTGTACAATCCACATATGAAGATAAGGAAGAAAGATATGTTTATTTGCTGTCCAAAAAGTTCTCTCACGTCACTTTTGGCCCAAGAGAAGATAGAGTCCAAGTCTCTCACGTTCTGGATTCAGATTCGGACTGCACAGACACACCTGACTCAAAACGCACACAAGTTTTTCATACGGACTCCGAATTGGGTGATTCTTTTTTTGTTGGAAACTAGATTTCGTGCACTTTCCAATCCAATTGGAATCACCTTCAAATTCGTCCGCAGCGTTGAGTTGTGGACGAAACAATCTGACGCTGCAGTAGAATCCGAGTCAAACTACAAGTCCAAAGGTGTTACATCACCTCCACTTGGGCCCATTGGCCTTGTACGACCTAGATTTAGTTTTAGGCTGCCTTGGGACGTCCTCCCACCTCCTTGGCCTCCACCCCTTGCTCCTATATAAGTAGATCCATCTAGTAGCTTTTCCTTGGGATTTGTTTAGTTAAAAGTTAGCCAACGCAACTTCGTGTACTTCGTTTGTGTCCAACGACCAGACCAAGACCGCTTACGGATCCCCACCATTATCAATACCTCATGTATATTTGCAATATTCAGATTGCTTTATCATATTCTTGCTCGTTCTTCGATTGCTTGCAGGAATAGACCTTCGTGGTCAGGCTGACCGTGCTTCCGGCATCGTCAGTAACCTCAGGAGATTGGTTTAGCGATTGCTAAGGCGCAACGTCGTGCACGTTTGTAGTCGGATCGTCAAAGTCGTCTCCACCAAATCGATAGTTATCATCTCATCGAAAGATCGGGACACCCTCGCCTCTATCAAGTGGTATCAGAGGACATGACTACCTTGGATATGACCAAAAATATTGCATATATGCATATTTGTCAGGTGATTTCTAGTGCAAACTATTCAATAATCTATTTATGTTATCCAGAACAAAAATACTTCACACACTTTTGTGTTTTGTCTAATTGCAGGTGTGTGGGACATTTGTACAATCCACATATGAAGATAAGGAAGAAAGAGATGTTTATTTGCTGTCCAAAAAGTTCTCTCACGTCACTTTTGGCCCAAGAGAAGATAGAGTCCAAGTCTCTCACGTTCTGGATTCAGATTCGGACTGCACAGACACACCTGACTCAAAACGGACACAAGTTTTTCATACGGACTCCGAATTGGGTGATTCTTTTTTTGTTGGAAACTAGATTTCGTGCACTTTCCAATCCAATTGGAATCACCTTCAAATTCGTCCGCAGCGTTGAGTTGTGGACGAAACAATCTGATGCTGCAGTAGAATCCGAGTCAAACTACAAGTCCAAAGGTGTTACATCACCTCCACTTGGGCCCATTGGCCTTGTACGACCTAGATTTAGTTTTAGGCTGCCTTGGGACGTCCTCCCACCTCCTTGGCCTCCACCCCTTGCTCCTATATAAGTAGATCCATCTTGGGCCAAAAGTGACGTGAGAGAACTTTTTGGACAGCAAATAAACATCTCTTTCTTCCTTATCTTCATATGTGGATTGTACAAATGTCCCATACACCTGCAATTAGACAAAACACAAAAGTGTGTGAAGTATTTTTGTTCTGGATAACATAAATAGATTATTGAATAGTTTGCACTAGAAATCACCTGACAAATATGCATATATGCAATATTTTTGGTCATATCCAAGGTAGTCATGTCCTCATCACTGTGTATAGTATTTGGAGTACGTATTGGACTGTATCTCCGGTGGGGGATGTCAGGACAACACCTGCCCCTACACCAGCCAGCATCTTAAAGCCGTCAAAGTGCATGATCCAATTGGAGTACGCGCCATACTCTTTGGGGAGTTCGGCTTCTGTCCATTCGGCGACGAAGTCAGCCAATACTTGCGACTTAATGGCTCGCCGTGGTTTGTATGTTATGTCGAACGGGAGGAGCTCGATAGCCCATTTAACAATACAGCCCGTGGCATCGTGGTTATTTATTATGTGATTGAGTGGTACTTCGGAGGCCGCCGTGATTGAACACTCTTGAAAGTAGTGTCATAGCTTTCGGGATGCCATGAAGACTGCATATGCTATCTTTTGATAATGTGGGTACCGTGACTTGCATGGAGTGAGGACAGTGGATACATAGTATACCGGCTTTTGGAGCGGGAATTTATGTCCGTCTGTCTCTCGTTCGACGACGAGCACTCCGCTTACAACCTGGTGTGTTGCACCTATATATAACAGCATAGGTTCGCGGACATTTGGCGCGGCCAGGATTGGCTTGGTGGCCAAGAGGGCTTTTATTTCCTCCAGTCCGGTCGTAGCTGCATCCGTCCACTCGAAGTGTTCGGTGCGTCGAAGAAGGCGATAAAGAGGTAGTGCCTTTTCTCCTAATCGGGAGATAAAGTGGCTTAAGGCGGCCACACATCCAGTTAATTTCTGGATTTTCTTGAGGTCTGTTGGGGTAGCCAACTGTGACAGAGCTCGGATTTTATCCGGATTTACTTCAATTCCTCTATTGGAAATGATAAAGCCCAAGAGCTTTCCGGCAGGTACGCCGAAAATGCATTTTTCTGGATTGAGCTTGATGTCATATGTTCGGAGATTGTCGAACGTAAGCCTCAAGTCGTCTATTAAAGATTTGACGTGTCTGGTTTTGATGACCACATCGTCTACATATGCCTCCACTGTTTTGTCAATTTGTGTTTCCAAGCATGTCTGAATCATGCGTTGATAGGTTGCATCGGCGTTTTTGAGCCCGAAAGGCATGGTGTTACAACAGAAGGGGCCGTATGGAGTGATGAATGCCGTTGCGGCTTGATCAGACTCCGCCATCTTGATTTGATGGTATCCGGAGTATGCGTCGAGGAAACACAATGCGTCGTGTCCTGTGATAGCGTCGATGATTTGATCGATGCAGGGGAGGGGGAAGGGATCCTTAGGGCAAGCCTTATTGAGGTCCTTGAAATCGATGCATAGGCGCCAGGATTTGTCCTTCTTTGGTACCATCACCAGGTTTGCTAGCCAGTCCGACTGTTTTATTTCTCTGATGAATCCGGCCTCGAGTAGCTTGGCTAGCTCTTCTCCCATGGCTTGTCGCTTGAGTTCTGAAATGCGCCGAAGAGTCTACTTGAGCTGCTTGTATCCCTTTAGTATGTTTAGGCTATGCTCGGCCAGCCTGCGTGGGATACCTGGCATGTCTGAAGGATGCCAGGCGAAGATGTCCCAATTCTCGCGCAAGAACTCTCGTAGTGCAGCGTCTATTGTGGGGTTCAGTTGTGCCCCAATTGATGTTGCTTTTGTAGGGTCCATCGGGTGGACCTAGAATTTGACTATTTCGTTTGCTGGTTTAAAAGAGGTGGACTTGGGTCATTTGTCGAGTATCACGTCGTCCCTGTCCACTGTGGAACGCAGCGTAGTTAACTCTTCAGCCGCGAGGTCTTCGGATAATGCCTCCAGGGCTAGTGCGGCGCTTTTATTTTCGGCGCGGAGTGCTATCTTCAGATCACTAGCTAGGGTGATGATTCCATCGGGCCCAGGCATCTTGAGCTTCATGTACCCATAATGGGTTATAGCTTGGAAGCTTGTGAATGTATCCCGCCCTAAAAGGGCGTGGTATCCACTACTGAACGGGGCCACTTGGAATGGGATTTCTTTAGACCTATAATTCTCCGGCGTGCCGAATACTACATCCAGCGTAATTTTTCCCACGCATCGTGCCTCCCGACTAGGGATGATTCCTTTGAAGGTCGTGCTGCTTTGCTAAATGCGGCTCTTATCTATTTCCATTTTGTTAAGAGTTTCCTCATAGATGAGGTTTAATCCGCTGCCGCCATCCATGAGCACTTTAGTAAGCTGGAAGCCATCCACAATTGGACTAAGGACCATAGCGGCTGGTTCTCGAACTGTTCATAATTGATGTTCGTCGCCGGCATTGAAGGTTATGGCCGTGTCGTTCCACGGATTTATTGCTGCAATGTGGCAGACTTCGATGAGGTTGCGGAGTGCTCGCTTGCACCTATTGTTTGAGGCGAAAGTCTCGAAGACTGTCAGTACTGTGTTTTTTATTCTCCACGGGATGGTGCTCTGTGGTATTGTTGATGAGAAGGTCCTCGCCGCTCTTGGCTACCTGCCAGAGTATCCAACATGCTCTAAGGCTGTGCGTTGGTGTGACACCCGGTGTGCTATGAATTTTGCATGGCCTGTTGAGCCATCCCTCTAGTATGGTTCCACGCCCTGTAAAGGGCTTTGGCTTCTTTTGTAATTGGATTGGGTGACTTGCACGCACCCTTTTAGTTCAGACGAGGGGTTTAGTGAGAGCTGGAGGATCCTAGAATTTTGTTTGGGATTTCCAGGCGCTTTCCATCGCACAGTACTTCTGTACTATGGCCGCCTAGTCGGCGAAGTATGCTATGTCACGGCGACTTATGGCGTTGAGAATTCCCTTGTCCATGCAATTTTTGTGAAAGAATGAGATTATGTCTTCCTCGCGACAGTCCTTAACCTTGCTCATTACAAGGAGGAATCTGGTCCAGAAGTGATGTACTGTCTCTTGGGGCTCTTGTCTAATGTGGGAAAGATCACTTGTGGCTAGGTGGGTGGGTAGACTTAAGTCCAAATCCTGATCCGATCTGAGACCCAGGGGCAAAGGAGCTCCCAAGCTTGGCAGCTCGGACTCCGGGATGTTGCCCAATATTTGTGGCCTGTTGCCTGATTCTAAGTTCGAAGCCTGGGACATGTCCTCTCGGAGAGCTCGGGAATCCGGACATAGTTCGTCCTCAAAATAGAGGGAGAATCTCTATTTTGCTCCTCCACCACTGCTATCTGATGGGTGACCAGCAGAGAGTTAATCTCCCTTTGGTCGGGTTTAAGCCCGATCCGATCGTAGTCTGTAGCGACTCCCAGGGCGGCAATGCGATCCAAGAGCTCGTTTAGGGAGGAGAGCTCTATTGGATCCATCTGCTCGGTGAATTCCGAGCTGACGTGGAGGCTATTCTTGATGACCTGAGTAGTCATCATCGGCGTGGTGGTTGTACGGGCGGCCATGACGAAGCCGCCCAGCCGGAGAGTCTGGCCTACAGCCAGGGTTCCTCCAGAGGTGACGTTGTCCTTGACAACAAGGCGAGCCATCAAGCCTTATCGGGACGGCACAGTGGAACTCTCAATGAAAGCATCAATGTCGGTGTCAAAACCGGCGGATCTCGGGTAGGGGGTCCCGAACTGTGCATCTAAGGCTAATGGTAACAGGAGGCAGGGAAGACGATGTTTACCTAGGTTTGGGCCCTCTCGATGGAGGTAATACCCTACTTGCTGCTTGATTGATCTTGATGATATGAGTATTACAAGAGTTGATCCACCACGAGATCGTAGAGGCTAAACCCTAGAAGCTAGCCTATGATTATGATTGTTCCTGTCCTACGGACTAAACCCTCCGGTTTATATAGACACCGGAGGGGGGCTAGGGTTACACAGAGTCGGTTACAGAGAAGGAGATCTACATATCTGAATTGCCAAGCTTGCCTTCCACCCAAAGGAGAGTCCCATCCGGGCACGAGACGAAGTCTTCAATCTTGTATCTTCATAGTCCAACAGTCCGGCCAGAGTATATAGTCCGGCTGTCCGAGGACCCCTTAATCCCGGACTCCCTCAATGACCATTGCCTGCTCACTTCAAATCTTAACGGCATCGCAGTCTCCTTACGCTTCTTGACTTGTCGTTCGCCCGTCTCACAACGGGGGCTACTCACGCTGGCATGGCGCTTGTGCTTGGGTCCATCCCTGCAACGCTGACAAACAGGAGGACTGAGCTCTGGCTCACGGCCAGCCTCGTGCACGCCACCTCACCAGATCCTCGGTGCCTTCGTCTTCCTGCGAAGGGTCTAAGGGCGGGCAGTCTACCCCGTAAGGAATTGCAATCTCTCCTGCCAGCTAACTTGCATGTCCCTCTGAGGCTAATCTACGGGTAGACCCCGGTGTTCACCACCTTACCTCGTGAGTCGCTTGCACGTTAAAGGGGGGATCTTGAGCATTGCGCCTCAGGACCTCCTACTGGCTCTCCGACCCTCACACCATGACCTTGACCATGGCATCGCGACCTGGCATGCCAGCGGCGGCTGAACTTGCTTGAGGGTCAGGACCCGTGGACGTAGAGCACCTAGGCAAGCGAGGGAAGAAGGTGATCGTCGTGGCCCCGCCTAGTGACAGTACCATGGGTGCATAAATGGACACCACTCGGGGAAATCGCGGCGAGTCTGCTAAAAGATAAGTCATACGCGACGTATTATGAGACTCGCAACCCACTCGCCCTAGTCCCGCACTCCCGGTCCCGCAGTTTTACTCCCCTTTCCATTTCTTGGGCAGCTGCTTGCATGACAAGGGGGACCTCGTGAGCATCGCGCCTCTAGAGCTCTCATCGGACCTCGGGCCGCTCACCTCCTAGCCTTGACCACGGCATTGCAACTTGGCATACTAGCGACGGCTGAAGCCCGCCTGGGGACTGGGTCCCGCCAGCATAGGGCGCTACGCTACCTAAGGGGAAGAAAGGGGGGAATCATGCCAGATCGGGACACGCGATTTCATCATAATACCAAAAGATCGACGCTTGAATTAAAACATGTCGATCCTTACATGCCCCGCGGGGCTAATTGTAATTCCACACAGGGAAACAAAAGGAGAAGGGTTTCTGCTAGGCCAGCACGCGTCACCGACGACATCGAGCGGCAGCCGCTGCCGCACTCCAACCGCAGCAGGAGCTTGGCGGCACATAGCTGTCATCCCTGGACTCCGTAGATTCACTGGGCTCAGGAGAATCCAAGAGTCACTGCTGCTGCCGGAGGAGGTGCTGGCAGGGACGGAAGCAGGTCTGGCGCCCTCGGTAATGTTCCGCGGGTTGCTTCCCCCGGCAGCACTCCAGCCGCCGGCCCTCCTCGTCAAAGACCTTGAAGAACAGAGTGGAAGCGTCATCGTATTAAAAGTGGATCGCGAGGGCCCCCACTACCTGGCAGGCCCGGGTGACCTCGCCCCATCCGCGGGTCATGAAGACATCCCCAGGGGCACCATCTCGACCTCAGCTCCGGTGGCCAGGATGTAACACCTGGCATGCTGCAGCCACAGCTCAAGCACCCCCCTTGGAGGCAGGTCGTCGGTGAAGAACCTTGGGATAGGATCCATGAGTCGGGCGGCATCACTGCCCACACCACGAACTCGCACGAACTACCTTTGGCATTGGCCCGTAGCTCGGCAGGCAGGACAACGATGGCTCGATCTACGCCGCCTGGAATAGCTCGACGGCGCACATCCTCATCCCGGGCACGGGCGTACAGAGGAATGGGGAAGCCGGGCGGAGGCCTCGATTGCCAAGGCCTGGTCACCTCTTTGTCTCGCGCCGGCGTCATGAGGAAGGCGGAGCCGCTTCTTCGGTGGGAGAGGATCAGGCCCCTCCTGAGGGGCCTTTCCTTTTTCAGCCACGGAAAACCTCCTGATCGGCGCCATGGAAGCAGGAGCAAGACTGAGATGGAGAAGAAGTGGGCAGGGAGAAGACGGAGGAGAAATGAGCAAGGGGGGCTCTGCCCCTCCCCCTCATTTATAGCCAAAGGGAGGCCAACCGCCGGCCTCCACGACCTCGCGTCATGATGATCTTCTGCATGCAGCATCGACTCGTCAAGTCGAACGGTTGCCGAGGCAGTGTGAGGAAGTGGAGACGCCCGTGTCCCTTCAATCGCCATGCGTTGTTCAAGGCCGCAGGCGGTTAGGGCCTGTGGCGCTCCACACTTGCCCTTTGTCTTCGCCTAGAAGCCAAGTCCGCGTGCGACTTGGGCCTGGGGGCTACTATCGGCGTTCTAGATACGGGGGTACACAGACTTGCCTGCCTGCGGCCCATTGCGCGGCTCCATCAGTGGCCTGGTATGGCCCAGCTTCAGCATCAACAGCTCAAGACCCTCACGAGGGGCCAAGCCTCGCGAGGCGGACGACCCCAATACCCCTGAGGGATCAGCCTCCTCGGGCTGGCTCCCGAGGGGCGGAGAGTTCTATGCAAGGTGCACCTCACGAAGCTCAGCTGACATGAGCCATGACGAACAAGCCCAGGCAGGCACCAGCGAGCGCAGGGCGCTTGTTTTCCCTTTGGTGCAAAGGAGGCAAGCGGCAGGTGTGGAGTCCCGAGGAATCAACCAAAGGTTTCAATTCTAGTGCAACAAGACCAAGACCGCCATGACGGTAGGATGGAGGTCATCGTCGAGCCCACCGCAGCGTCACGACCAGAGGCTTTTCGCAGGCGAAGACCACTTTAGTCAGGATAGGATGTACTACTTGTCCCCCTTCAAATCTGGACGTTGTGGGATCCCTTCCCGCCAACATTTGGGAAGAGGACCAAGGCCACTATAAATAGGACTTAGCTACCACCATAGGGGGGGACGGGGAGATCAGATCCCTTCTCATCCAACCACCTCACCAGCTCTCTTGAGCTCAAGAACACCTCACCTCCTGAGGCCAATTCATCCACTATAGTAGTTCATCCTCGGCCCTTCGAGGCAATCCACCAAAACGCTGGAGTAGGGTATTACACCACAAGGTGGCCCGAACCAGGATAAAACTATTGTGTCTCTTTGCCCCTTTGAGTTCGACGTGCTAGGCCTAGGAGGATCACGAGTAGGCAGGCTGGGTAGGTTGAGATCTCCGCACGCACCCCAGAGTTCGAACCTATTAAAGATTTGCGGAACCCAAAATCCGACATTTGGCGCGCCAGGTAGGGGTGCGTCGGAGATCCGTTGCTCCGTCCGCCACCTCATGTCGCCGGCTTCGATGGCGGCCCCTCCTTCGTCGACTCGGCCGTCGCGCGCCTTTAAGGGAGCCGAGGGGCTCCACGCTTTTACCCCCGCCTTGTGACAGGTGGAGTGGCCATCTAAGTTCAAGCCGGAGATGTCGCCACACTACGTCGGCATGGCGGACCCGGCCGGCTTCCACCAGGCGTACGAGGAGGTAGTTTGGGCAGCCTACGGAGACGACAAGGTGAAGGCCAGCTGGCTCCCCATGGCCCTCGTAGGCGCACCACATGCCTAGTTTCTCAACCTTGCTGGTGCCCTCTATGGCCTCCTGGGAGGAGCTGCGCGGCCTCTTCATTGCACACTTCGTGGCGCCGGCGCCTCCCGTCGTTGCAACTCTCCTAGGCGGCTCGCAGGCACCACCCTCCGGCCGGCACATCAAGCAGTTCTACCGCCAAGTGAGCGCCGCACAGGTGAGCTCGGGGGCTCCTCCGGGCTGGGTGGTGCCTAAGGCTGACCTCGCCTCCTCCCGCAGCGGCAGCTCTTCCTTGGATGGGAGCTCGAGTAGTGGCGGCTATGACCAGCCCCAACGCCGTCGACCTCGGATGGAGGGCGGTGGTGGGTCGTCCCGCCGCCACGCTCTGGTGAAGCTGGAGGGAAGCCCAACATGAGCTCGGGGCTGCCGAACTTGGACTCGAGACCTGCCGCGGCCCCGGGCCGCTTGCGGGTGAACTGGTGGAGCGCCGGGGCCACCTTGAGGTGCTGGTTGAGGATGCGGCACTGGCGCTGGATCCGCACGCCCTTGGGCCATTTCTGTTTAGCCTTCCTTTCTTCTGCAATTCGAAAAAAGTAGTGTGCCCCGCTGGGGTGTGTAATGAACTATGGCAGTTATGCCCCTCTTATGCAATGCTTATTATCTTAATGTCGTGCCATGATGCCTGTACTCTGGGTAGGCAAGGGTAGGATAACTTAGCTTGACGCGTTTGTAGTGGCTTCCCAACTCGCGCGGGCGAGGCCCTTGGCGTCTGGCAAAGCCCCCATTCCTGGCAACTCGGGAGGTGTTGTAGATCCACTATAGAGCTATTTAGAAAAATATAAGCTTTTCTAGCACCTCGTTCCTCTTTGTGTGAGCCTCCTGTCATAGGTTAGCTGTGCCTTGATGCACCAGGTCGCGCTGCCCGAGAGGCACGGACATGAGGGAGTGTTGGCGCCCGTGAGCTTGATCGAGGGCTCCTCGTGAGGAGAAAGCCGAAGCACTGGGGCAGTGGGGTTCGGCGCGATGTGCTCGCGCGAGGGCAGGCCCATGCGCACACACCTGCCTAGCCCCCATGCACAAGGCGTGCAGGGAAGAGCGACGGGCAATTGCCACATCTTTCTGGCCCAGGCTAAGGACGAACGAAACAAGAGGATAAAAATCCAACTTGGCGAACCAAAACACGAAAGCGCCAACTCCATTAAAGATCACTAAAAGATTGCAAGCAACACCGGAAAGCAAATGAACAACTGTGTCTAGCACCTAGGATAGTCTTCTCACCAGCGCGGAGCTAAGTGCTGCCACTATTACGTGGGAGGGAGCCCCCGTGAGGCCTCAAGGCGGCTCTCAGGAGACTCCAGGACGTGTACATCCCCACTCATTATTACTTAATAGTGTCACGAGCGGAGACCTTCACAAGCCGGATTCTTGCTTCATGGGTAGAACTTCCGGAGGTGCTGGATGTTCCACGTGTTCTGGATGGGGACCCCGTCCTGTGTCTCTAGGCGCGCGGTGCCAGGCCTGGAGACACGGGAAATCCTAAATGGGCCCTCCCACATGGGAGAGAGCTTGTGCAACCCCTCCCTGGAGAGCAGCCGCCTCAGGACAAGGTCGCCCACCTCCAACGTCCTGGAGCGGACGTTGAGGCAGTGGTACCGCCGCAACGCCTGCTAGTACCTTGCCGCTCGAAGCGAGGCTTGACGGTGGCATTCCTCCCCCAGCACAAGATCGATCCCCTGTGTGGCGTCCTGACGTGCCTCATCAAACGCCTGGAGCTGCATGGAGCGATGCTTGACCTCGTGTGGGAGAACCGCTTCTTCTCCGTAGACGAGGAAGAATTGCATCTCTCCCGTTGGCTTGCTCGCGGTGGTGCGATGGGCCACAACATGGACTAGAGGTCGTTGAGCCAACCCCTGCCGCAGGCCTCGAGCTTCTTATTGAAGGTCATTGCCTTGAGGCCCTTCAGGACCTCGGCGTTGGCGTGCTCAGCCTGGCCGTCGCTCCTGGGGTGTGCCACTGAGCCATAGCATATCTGCGTTCCAAGGTTAGCACAATATGTTTTGAAAAGGTTGCTAGTGAACTGCGAGCCATTGTCGGTGATGATGTAGTTAGGGACCCCAAACCGGCTCATGAGGCCCTTGATGAACTTGACGGATGATCCAACTGGGATGGTGCGGACGGCTTCTACCTCCGCCCACTTGGTGAACTTGTCGATGACGACATAAAGATAGTGGTAGCCCCCTGGCGCTCGGGGAAACGGCCCCAAGATGTCCAGCCCCCAGACCGCGAATGACCATGTGAGCGGGATAGTCTAGAGGCCCTGCACGGGCTGGTGGATTTGCTTGGCGTGGAACTGGCATGCTTCGCAGGTGCGCACCAGCTTAGTGGCGTCGTTGAGTGCAGTGGGCCAATAGAAGCCACTGCGGAATGCCTTGCCCACAAGGGTGCGTGATGAGGCGTGATGTCATGCCTTGCCCACAAGGGTGCGTGATGAGGCGTGATGTCCGCAATCCCCACCATGTATGTCTGTGAGCAGCTCAAGCCCCTGCTCCCTTCAGATGCATCATAAAGAAACGTCATTGGGCCTCTTGCGGTACAACTCATCATCACGGATGTAGTACGCAGTGGACTGACGAGGCACGCGCTCAGCATCCTCCTCCTTCTTCGGCAGGGTCCCCTAAAGTAAGTACATCTTGAACTCCTCAGTCCAGCACCCCTAATGAGGCTCAAGCGCAAGGAGTAGGCGGGCCCCTGAGGGAGGGCCGCACGCTGGGGCGCCGGTTGCTGGTGCTTGGGGTAGGTCCTCCTGAGGTGGTGCTGGTGCCATGGTGAGGCGAGTCGTCGATGACTTGAAGAGTCATTCCTCAAACACCCCTGGCTCCTGCGGGAGCCTCCAGGATGCTCTCTTGGCGATGTCGTCCGCCTCCTTGTTCGTTCCTCATGGCACGTGCTGCAATTCTAAGCCCATGAACCATTTCTCAATCTTGCGTACCTCTTCCAGGTATGCCTCCATGTGTTCGTCCTTGGGTGTGTATTCTTTGTTGAAGAAGTGGATGAGGAGCTGGGAATTGCCCTTGATGGTGAGACGCTTCACCCCCAGCGCCACCGCGGCCCTGAGGCCGGTGAGCAAGCCTTCATACTCTGCGATGTTGTTGGAGACCTTTTTGCCCTACTGAAAATAGAGTTGTACTGTGTAGTAGAGTTTGTCTTTGGCGGGTGAGATGAGGATGACCCCAGCCCCGGCGCCTTGTCATGTGAATGCATCATCGAAGTACATGATCCACCCGTCTGGCGCCTCATTACCAGGCAAGAGGGAGCAGTCCTCGCTTACCCCGCGGTCAGGGACGCCAGTCCATTCTGCCACGAAATCTGCAAGGGGCGCACCCTTGATGACTCTGGTGGTGCTGAACTTGAGCTGAAATTCCTGGAGCTTGATGTTCCACTCTGCAATCCGTCCAGCAGCATTAAGGCTCCGGAGCACCCTCTCCAGTGGGTAGCCAGAAACGATCTTGATGGGGTGGCCTTGGAAGTAGTGGCGCAGCTTTCGGGAGGCGACGAGAAGCGCAAGTAAGAGCTTTTGAGGCATAGGGTAGCACGCCAGTGCCTCCCGTAGCATTGTACTGACGAAGTAGACCGGGTGCTCGACGAGGGAAGAGGTGTTGGCGAGGTCTTGTGCTTCTTGAGGATGCTGGCCTTCGGGGTTCCCACCTTCTGTCGTGCCAAGTGCGGCCTCGCGAGTGTCGGCCTCATGAGCCCCCCCCCCCAGCCGAGGGGTCGGTTTCTGCCTTGGGAGGAATGTTGTCCATCGTATCAGCCGAGGCCTCAGGAGCACCATCCTGAGTCCACCGCGCTTTGCTTGGTGGAGGAGCACCCTGTTGAGGGTCCTTGATCGCGCGCTCCTCTCTTAGCGCCACCAGAGCTGTGCTGGCAGAGTGAGGGCTGGCGGCCGAATAGAGCACCAGGGGCTCAAGAGGGCGCGACGCCACCATCACCAGCGGTCTGGTCAGGTATCTCTTGAGGTCTTGAAAGGCTGCGTCAGCCTCAGGGGTCCACTCGAACGGCCCCTTCTTTTTCATCAGCTTGAAGAACGGGAGGGCGCGTTCCCCCACCTTGGAGATGGAGCGACCCAGTGAGGTCATGCAACCCGCCAGCTTCTGCAACTCCTTGAGCATTTGCGGAGGGCTCATGTCTTCTATTGCCTTGACCTTGTTCGGGTTTGCCTCGATCCCTCTGTGCGATACTAGAAAACCCAGCAACTTGCCAGAAGGAACTCTGAATACACACTACTCGGGATTGAGCCGCAGGTCCACCTTGCGCAGGCTGGCAAATGTCTCCTCCAGATCCTCAATCAGGGTCCTTGCCTCCCGAGACTTCACAAGTATGTCATCAACATAGGCCTCATCATTTCTCCCGAGCTTTCTGCCCAGGGTGATGTGCATCAGCCGCTGGAAGGTAGCCCTAGCATTGTACAGCCCGAAAGGCATGCATGTGTAGCAGTACACCCCGCAGGGGGTCAGGAACGCCGTCTTCTCCACATCTTGCACGGCCATCTTGATCTGGTGGTAGCCTGAGAAAGCATCCAAAAATCACAACAGATCGCACTTGGTAGTGGAGTCAATGATCTGGTCGATGCGGGGAAGCGGGAAGGGGTCTTCAGGGCAAGCCTTGTTGAGGTTGGTGAAGTAGACACACATGCGCTCCTTCCCTCCTTTCTTGGGGACGACGGCTGGGTTTGCCAGGCATTCTGGGTACCGTACCTCCCGGATGACTCCAGCGTCCTGCAGCTTGCGGGTTTCTTGGACAATGAACACCTGCTTCTCGGTGGACTGTCGCCGGGCCTTCAAATTCACTGGGCGCACATTTGGGCATACCTTCAGGTGGTGCTCGATTATTCCCCTTGGAACCCTGACCAGGTCCTTGGGCTCCCATGCGAACACATCCTTGTTGGCATGGAAGAAGTCGACCAACGCTTTCTCTTGGTCCTGAGGGAGGCCAGCTCCTATGGTGAAGGTAGCGCCTGACGCCCCATCCTCATCAACTGGCACTTGCTTGGTCTCGGCTAGGTCTTGGGAGAGCAACTGCTTCTTCTTGGCTGGTGCTACCCCTGGGGCCTCAGGGCCCCCTTTTTCGCTCGGCAGCACAGACGTGATGGGCCTGAAGGCGAGCTTGAGGGCCTGCAGCGCGTCCTTGGTGTCCCCTGCCACCGTGAGGACACCACTGCTACCTGGCATCTTCATGAGGTTGTAGGCCGGATGAGTCACCGCCACGAACTTGGCCATGGCAGGGTACCCAAGGATGGCGTTGTACAACAGGTCGATCCGGGTGATGTCGAAGTCGATGAGCTCGGTGCGGTAGTTGTCGCAGGTCCCGAAGGTGACGGGAAGGCCATCTGCCCTAGGGGCTGGTGGAGCCATCGCTGACCCCGGAGAGGGGCTTGCTGGGGCGGAGCCGGTCGGGGGGCACGTGCAGCAGGCCGAATGCCTCCACAGGGAGCACGTTGAGGCCGGCTCCACCATCGATGAGGGTCTTGGTGACTGCCACATTGCAGATGGTGAGGGTGCAGAGCATGGGAGCGCGACCGCTCCTGCCGTGGTCGCTGGATGATCTTCTGGGCCGAAGGCGAGGTCGGCCTTAGGCACCGCCCAGCCCGGAAGAGCTCCCGAGCTCACCTGTGCGGCTCTAACTTGGCGGTAGAATTGCTTGATGTGCTGGTCGGAGGGTGGTGCCTACGAGCCGCCTAGGAGAGGTGCAACGATGGGAGGCGCCGATACCGCAAATTGTGCGATGAAGAGGCCGCGCAGCTCCTCCCAGGAGGCCACAGACAACTCCGGCAGGTTGACCAACCAGGCGCACCATGGCCATGGGGAGCCAGTTGGCCTTCACCTTGTCGTCTCTACCAGCTGCCCAAACTGCCTCCTCGTACGCCTAGAGGAAGCCGGTCGGGTCCGCCGCGCCGTCTTAGCATGGCGGCATCTCCGACTTGAACTTAGGTGGCCACTCCACCTGTCGCCAGGCAGGGGTAAAAGCGCGGAGCCCCTCGGCTCCCTTGAAGGTCCGCGACGGCCGAGTCGACGAAGGAGCGCCCGCCATCAAAGCCGGCGGCATAAGGTGGTGGACAGAGCAGTGGATCTCCGACGCACCCCTACCTGGGCCGCCAAATGTTGGATTTTGGGTTCCGCAAACCCTTGATAGGTTTGAACTCTGGGGTGCGTGCGGAGATCTCAACCTACACAGCCTGCCTACTCACGATCCTCAAAGCCTAGCACGTTGAGCTCAAAGGGACAGAGAGACACATTAGTTTATCCTGGTTCGGGCCACCTCGCAGTGTAATACCCTACTGCAGCGTTTTGGTGGATTGCCTCGAGGGGCTGAGGATGAACTAGTACAGTGGATGAACAAGCCTCAGGAGGTGAGGTCTTCTTGAGCTCAAGAGAGCTGGTGAGGTGGTCGGATCAGAAGGGATCAGCTCCCTCTATGGTGGTGGCTAGGTCCTATTTATAGTGGCCTTGGTCCTCTTCCCAAATGTTGGCATGAAGGGATCCCACAACGGTCGGATTTGAAGGGGGGCAGGAAGTACATCCTATCCTAACTAAAGTGGTCTTCGCCTGTGACAAGCCTCTCGTCGTGACGCTACGGTGGGCTCGGCAATGCCTCCGTCCTGCCGTCCTGGCAGTCTTGGTCTTGTTGCACGAGAATGGAAACCTTTGGCTGATTCCTCGGGACTCCGCGCCTGCTGCTTGCCTCCTTTGCACCGAAGAGGAAACTGGTACTCTGTGCCCGCTGGTGCCTGCCTGGCCTTGGTCCTCATGGCTCACGTTAGCTGAGCCTCATGAGGTACTCCTTGCATAGAAGTCTCCGACCCTCGGGAGCCAGCCTGAGGAGGATGATCCCCTTGGAGGTCTTGGCGTCATCAACCTCGCGAGGGCCTTGAGTTGTTGATGCTAAAGCTGGGCCGTACCAGGCCGTCGGTGGAGCCATGCAGAGCGCCGCAGGCGGGCAAGTCTGGGTACCCCCGTATCCAGAACACAGACACTTCCAAGTAGATGCACTTCAATTTCACAACGTTGGCCCCCCTTCTATACAGAGTGTCATCGACAAACAGATACATACTATCTTCCGGGCTACTCTTTCAGCCTCATCTTGGTCATTGGGGAATTCTTCGGTTTGGAGAAAGTGGACTATGTGCCTTGCCCAAGTTGGAGCCTGGGGCTTGGCAACGAGGACTAGCGGCACCTCCTCAACTACGGGGGCACACTCCTCGTCCGTGGGGACCGTAGTCCCGGTGGGAGGGTGTGGGCCGGCAAGTTGTGAGTTTCCAGCAAAGTCCCTGCCAAGAGCAGAAGGCTCTGCCGGGAGAGGCTTACCGGAGTCCATCTTTCTCCTTTTTCGGGCCATTGTTGCTGGGCATACGGAGGGCTGAGTAAGATGGAGAACAAAAGTTCCTAGTTCCACATGAAGCTTTTGCACAGCACACTTTGACAGATGATCAGCTATGCTGTTTTCCGCACGGGGTACGTGCTCGGTTTGCAATCCGTCAAAGCGCTCCTCCAATCTCCTCACTTCCTCAACGTATGCCTCCATCAATGGACTTTGGTAATCCTTGTTGACTTGTCCCACCATAAGTTGTGAATCTCCTCGAATGATTAGCTTCTTGATTCCCAATTCTGCGGCAATCCTTAGCCTGGCAAGGATCCCTTCATACTCTATTATATTGTTGTTGCCTCTTCCCGGGCAAAATGCATCAGGACGACGTATTTCAAGTGCTCCCGTGAGGGGGCGACAAGAAGCATGCCAGCTCCTGCACCTTGTAGGGAAAAGGCACCATCAAAATACATAATCCATTCTTGGGGTGCCTCCTTGCCGGGGATGACTGTTTCTGTTACTTCCTCGTCAGGGGTTGGCGTCCATTCTACAATAAACTCTGCCAATGCCCTGCTCTGGATTATTTATGTGCTCCCAAATTTCATACCAAAGCTGGACAACTCCAAAGCCAACTCCACTATTCTGCCAGTAGCCTTAGGGTTTCGGAGTATCCTTTGCAACGGGAAGCGAGTGACAACCGTGATATCATGGCTTGAAAGTAGTGGCGCAGTTTCCTTGAGGCCATGATGACACCAAAGATCAACTTCTGCATGCCAGAGTACCTCGACCGAGCCCCCTGTAATAAGGAACTGACAAAGTACACTGGGCGCTGCACCACTTTCTTCCTTGCCGTGTCCTTGGGGTTGCTCTCGCTGTCGTGCTCATTTCTGCCCTGATCCTTATCTGACTCTGTCGATCTTTTCTCACTCTCTGCTTCGTCCACTTCTCGCAGCGCCACCAAGGCTACGCTAAGCACTTGGTTGGTTGTCGCTAAGTATAGTAGCAACGGCTCTTGTGGCTTGGGAACAACCAAGGTGGGCATAGAGGACAAGTAGGCGTTCAACTCTTGTAAGGCCGCATCAGCTTCTGGGGTCCACTTCATGGGCCATGCCTTCTTCAGGATTTTGAAGAATGGCAGAGCGCGCTCGGCGGACTTGGAAATGAATCTGCTTAGCGCGGCTACGCACCCTGTTAGACGCCTCGCATCCTTGAATGTCCTTGGTGCTTGGATCTGCTCGATGTCTTAAATCATTTCGGGGTTGGCTTCGATCCCCCGTGGGATACAAAGAACCCAAGTAGCTTCCTGGAGGGAACGCCAAACACACACTTCTCCGGGTTGAGTTTTAAGTTGATCTTGCGCAGATTCACAAACGTCTCCTCCAAATCCTGGATAAGATTTCCTCTGTCCTTGGTCTTGACCACAATGTCATCCATATAAACTTCAGTGTTTCTGTGCAGCTGTGGCTCGAAACCAATCTGGATTGCCCTTGCAAAAGTAGACCAGGCACTCTTTAATCCGAATGGCATGCGGATAAAACAATACGTAACACATGGGGTGATGAACAAGGTCTTCTCTTCGTCTTCCTTGGACATGAAGATCTAGTGATACCCAGAATATGCATCCAGGAAGGAAAGAAAATCACAGTCCAAAGTGGAATCCACGATCTGATTAATGCGCAGCAAGGGAAATGGGTCCTTCGGGAAAGACTTGTTGAGATCTGTGAAGTCTATGCAAAGCCTCCATTTCCCGTTAGCCTTATGGACCACCACTGGATTTGCTAGCCATGTGGGATGTAGCACTCCTCTAACCAAACCAGCTGCTTCAAGATTCTTGATTTCCTTTGCAATAAACTGATGCCTCTCCAAGGCCTGCTTCCGGACTTTCTGCTTGACGGGTCAGGTATGTGCGCAGACAGCAAGGTGGTGCTTGATTACCTCCCTGGGAACACCAGGGATATCAGATGGTTGTTGGGAAAACACATCAATATTCGCCCGCAGGAAGGCAGCGAGCGCGCTTTCCTATTTTTCATCGAGGGTGGTGCTGATGGTGAAAGTACCATCAACACCAGCAAGCCCTGTAGGGACCTTCTTCACTTGTGGAGCAGTGACCTTGGTCCTTTTGTTGTTGGAACTCTTCGGCAAGTCATCAATAGGCGCAGCATACTCCGAAGAGGTACGTTTCCCGGATTCCTTGCCAGTGTCCTTGCTATCCTTCTTCTTTCCTCTGCTCTCCTTGGCGGGAACTGCCGCTGTCGCTGCCTCTGCCACGACCGCGTCCCGATACATCTTGCCCACACAAATGATTGTGTCCTTCTCATCTAACGGGATGGAAATGACTTCAACTAGCCCAGGCATCATTAATGTGTTGTAGGCATAATGGGATGCCGCCATGAATTTAGCCAAGGTTGGTTGTCCAAGGATCCCATTGTACGGCAAGGGCAGGTCGACCACATCAAACACAATCTTTCCCTTAGGATGGCTCCTGCCGGGATTAATTCCTTGAAACATGCCAGTGACCTTTAACTCCTTTAACTCCTCTTCTGCTATCTCAAGCCCGCTGTAACCTTTGGGGAAATCAGATTCAACCCGGCCCCGTCGTCCACTAACATCTTAGTGACCTTCAGGTTGCGACTTGTCGGAGAGACCAACAATGGCAAACATTCTACCACAGTGGTATGGTCAGGATGATCCTCTTCGTCAAAGTTGATGGGCGTGCGTGACCATTTGAGTGGTTTCCAGGTCTCTGGTACTAGTTCCACGACATTGACCTTGCGCGCCCACCGTTTGAGTTGGCGGTGAGAGGGGTGCAAGGATGCACCCCCGTTAATGCACAGGGCGTCAGTGGCCTTCTGAAACTCTTGCTCATTGGTTTCCTCTTCATCCCGTCCATCACTCTCACCTTCACAGGCTTTCTTCTCTTGACCTCTGGCAGGTTTTCCTTTGTTCCGAAGGAGTTTGCCGAGGCGATTTACTTCACCGCCTCGACCCTTACCGCCAACGGCATTCCGACCCTTTTCCTTGTCACGCTTCTCATACTCTGTTCTTTTCCTCTTAACAAGCTGCTCAACCTGATAACACTCCTGAAGGTCGTGGCCCTTGGTCCAATGAATCTTGCCATACGGCCCATCGCCTTTCCCGGCCTTCTCAACAGCCGCAGCCTCCCGGCAGCCAGCGCACACGGCAGCTTCCTTGTCGTGGGCTTCGGTCTTGCCGCCTTGCCGGTACTTGGTGTAGCCGATCCTTCAACATTCATCACTACCTTATCCTTGCGCCTCTTATTGTGCTTCTTGCTCTTCTTTTGAATGGTGGATTAGTCATCATCCTCTGAATCGACATTGATGCGGTCCTCCTCCCTAGGTAACTTTCTTCCCTCCTCCATCCGAGCACACTTATCCACCAAGGTGTAAAGCTCCTTCACAGTCTTGGGCAACCGTACATTCATCTTGGATTGAATCCTGTGGTTGCGCACATTGGACTGGAAGGCGGCTATCACAGCTGCCGGATGGATGTTTGGGATATTCCTGTGGACACTGCTGAATCTTTCCAAATACTTCCAGACAGTTTCTCCTTCTTTCTGTTGGAGGAGCTACAAGTCGCTGGGCCATCATGGTTCTTGATGACCGCCAGTGAAGGTGCCATGAACTCATGGCATAGGTCAGCCCATGACGAAATGGAGTTCTTCGGCAGGTGCATCAGCCATGACCTCACATTGGACTTGAGAACCAAAGGGAAGTAATTGGAAAATACCTTCTCATCTCTTCCCCTGGCATCTTGAACAACGATCGTTTAGATGCTCAGAAACTCTGCCGGGTGTCGGTGCAACAGATCCTAGGTATGTTGCCTTGACTGTGCAGAGGCACGGGAACAACATTATGGCACCATTCCGGAGTACAAGAGACCAAGATCTTTGAAAGACCAGCATGCAGAACGAGAGGACCAAGATCAAGCCAGATAAGTAAGATACCACCAGGAGAAAAGCCTCCCTTGCTGGGCAAACGAGCTTAGCGAGGACGAAGCCACCCCCGGAAGAGAACATCCAAGACATCCCGGCAGGGGCTGCCGGGACTCACGAAGACAAGAAACACCTCACCAACCACTCCACCAATACCCACGTCGTCAATCAGTGTGGTGTCAAGCCGCAAAGTGATTAAGTGGCAGCCATTCACCACATGGCAGCCTCTTTCTATAGGAAAACCTAAAAACGACACCCGTCCTCCGACGTGTCAAGCAAGCAGGCATGAAGCTGGCAAAATAGCCCAGCAAGGCTTGCCGGGCAAGCGATGATGTGACGTTGAGCGGTGCATTTAATGCGCTATGTCAGCCTGTAGAGTTAGGTATGATAGCTCTGTTTGCTATCTTATCATTGCGTAATGACTGATTTGCAATTATGGTGACCACTTAACCTATAAAAGGAGGCCCATGGCAACCGTAGAAGAGGTCAGAAGGTCGCACACCCACAGACTCATACACGCATAGCCACTGCCGCCGTTGCCGGCAAGTGTACTGCGCTCCACCACCATTCTTCTACCATCAATCCCCCAAAGCAGGAGTAGGGTTTTATGCCTCGTGGCGGCCCAAACCTGGGTAAAATTACCCGTGCTGCCTCACGCTCCTCTGCTCTTTGTGCAACATGACATCCCCCTGCCGAACCAGCAATGGACCCTTGGTCCCATAGGTGGCCGTGGTTACCCACAACATCTTTGGCGCGCCAGGTAGGGGGATCACTTGCATGAACCTGAAAGCGTGTGCAGCGCGTCATCTTCATCACCATCTTCATCTTCGACGGTGCCATCAACCATGGCTCCCAAGAAGATATCCAGTGTTTCAGCTCACCCATCCACCTCAAACGCTCCGCTGCCCGCAACCACCAATGCTACGGGAGGTGTGGAGGCGTGCGAGGATGTGGACGCTACTAGGGATGTGGGCGGAGCAGGCGGCACCATCACCACTTCCCCCATGGCCAAAGTAGGAGCGGGAGATACAGGAGGAGAGCGACATCAGCTCCACGAGGTATGGGTGAAGGGATTACTCTGTCCACACTCCTTCCTCTCGCCGACGGGTATAGCTGCAGTGATGGCGCTCGGTCCGGGGCGAATGACCGTCCTTCGGTCGCCCCCGTCATGGGAGCGACTGTTGGATATATGCCCTAGAGGCAATCATGTATGATCATATTTCCTATATGTTTATGAATAAAGATAGTCCTTGGATGTAATCATTGATACTTATTAGAAGTACGTGACTTGTCTGTGAGATCTTGTGTTGTATGATACATCCTAAATTGTCCCTAGTCGCAAGTGACGTGTGGGCACACGTTGGACCAGA
Organism: Triticum dicoccoides; assembly: GCF_002162155.2. Lineage (NCBI taxonomy): Eukaryota > Viridiplantae > Streptophyta > Magnoliopsida > Poales > Poaceae > Triticum > Triticum dicoccoides. Next base: position 289,098,241 of record NC_041387.1, on the reverse strand, counting down.
CTAGCATATGACACAGTGGATGGCTCGGTCTCACTAGCCATGGAGCATTGGATGCTAACCGAATAATATGGACTCGGAAGGATCTAGTCGGATTCCACGTAGTCGAATCCGAGTCGAGATAAGGTTCGAGTAGGACAGACCCAACTATGAGACGCAACGATATGTCATTTGTGAGTCTCTAGTACAACAGACATTCTATGTCCTAAGACCTGAGCTGACACATGTACTCGAGAAGGTGACAGACTTGCTTTGGGCTGACCAAACACTACTCCGTGACTGGGTAGTTACAAAGGTAGGTTTCGGGTTTGTCCAGTCCCATGCTGCGAGACATGGTCGAGCAAAATGGGATTTGCCCCTCCGATCAGGAGAGATATACTTTGGACCCCTCGGGTGATCTGACCAGGATAAGCATGGCCATGCGACAAGGATTATGAGATAATCCGGATAGTGGTCGGTACCACTAGAACGAGAAAGAGGTCGGGCTAGCACAAGGATGACAATCTCGCCTTGAGCCCGACAATATATATCGTGTTGCAAAGGGAACAGAAGTGTGACATGTTGTACAGGTTCGCCTAACCAGCTTCATAGTCTACTTGGTGTTCAGCATGCCTTGCTAGAGGCTGCTACCAACCGTGCAGTTCGGAGGTGATCCGAACTGTGACCATGCCGACTTGAACCTAAGGGGTCACGCGCTTAAGGGAATGAACCTACGAGGTCAGATCTGAGGACACTAGTCGGATGTGATCCGAGCTGTATTCGGATTGTGGCCGAGTAGACTTTTGGGCTTTAGGGTCCGTACGAGGCCCAAGTGTTGAGCCCGTGAGGAATGCCTATATAAAGTGGAGGTGCGGCACACTCATGGGGTTGATCGCTTCGGCGCTGTCATTAGGGTTTGCATGTGTTACGAATAGCCACCTCCACTCGCCGCCGACTGTGTGATCGGACCTAGCAGTCCGCCGCATGGTGTTCCTCCTGCACGCGTGGATACCGTTAGAGGCGGTGCATTTGTGCCGCTCTGGTGAACTTGTACGTGGGATCGGATGATCGGCTGTTCGAGGGAGATCGGACAAGGAGGAGACGATCCACGCGGACGCGCTGCCCCAACTCTTCTTCCGCTGCACGGCACTGCACGTCTAGTGGTAATGATATGTGATCCATCTCCCGTAGCATTTTCTTGGTCGTTCTGCATGTAGGAATTTTAATTTGCAGTCGACGCACCGTACTGTAGAACCCAACAACGACCGCATCATGTGCGCTTCCCTCGGGGCGAGTCGACCAAGTCGCTGCGCCCGACAGAGCCACTGGACCTCAACCGCCTTCGCCACGCCACCATGCTATCCAGGTAGCTGCCCCGCAATAGCGGGGGCGTGGTATTGTCGCCGCTTGCACCGTCAGGAGCCCAGCGATGGTACGTTCTGCGTCATCATCACCCATGGCGAGCATGGCTACGGAGGCCATGGCGCGGGCTCAGCCGCTACTCAGGTTCCCGCTAGTAGCTGAGAAGATGGACGAGTGCCGTGCCACCATCCAGAGCCTACTCGGTTTCGCCGAGGTTGGGCGCTCACAGCGAGCTGGCTCGCCACGGCCTCCGCAAGCGACGACGATGGCTCGTGCTGCTGGTCGTATGGAAGGGGCCACCCCCACAGTACAGTCCCCGCCACACAGCCAGGCGAGTGCGGCAGCATCAAGAAACTGATGACATCCCGATGGCCTCTTCTGACCCTCGAGCGCGCCCCAGGTCGGCGGCAAGCCCCAGAGGACAGGCGGAGGGGAGACGCGCGCGTTGTCATTGAGCAACGCCGCGACGACGGCCGCCGGACTGATGTGTGTGATGGTCCTGATGTCGACGAGCCTGTGCTCGATATTAGCGGGTGCCTACCTTTCGAGGTTGGGTGCCCTGCCTTTACTCGTGAGCTGCCACAAGTCTATTGGCCGTCCGTCCGCACGTTCCAGCCAGAGATAACCGAGAAGTATGATGGGAGGCTAAACCCGTGCAGAGTTTCTAAGCATCTACACCATGTCGTCCAAGCTGCCGGGGGAAGGGATGAGAAGGTATTCACCAACTACTTCCCTTTGGCTCTCAGGTCCAATGTGAGGTCTTGGCTGATGCACCTACTGGAGAACTCCATTTCTTCAAGGGCTGACCTTTGCCATGAGTTCATTGGCGCCTTCACTGGCGGCCATAAAGAACCAGGGCGACCCAACAATTTGTAGCTTCTCCAGCAGAAAGAAGGAGAAACTCTTCGGAAGTATTTGCAGAGATTCAACAAGGTCCACAGGAACATCTCAAACATCCATCCGGCAGCTGTGATAGCCACCGTCCAGTCCAATGTGCGCAACCGCAGGATTCGTTCCAAGATGAATGTACGGTTGCCCAAGACTGTGAAGGAGCTTTAAACCTTGGTGGATAAGTGTGCCCAGATAGAGGAGGGAAGGATGTTACCTGAAGAGGAGGACAACATCAATGTTGATTCAGAGGATGATGACGAATCCACCAGTCAGAACAAGAGCAAGAAGCGCAATAAGAGGCGCAAGGATAAGGCAGTGATGACTGTTGAAGGATCGGATACACCTAGTACCGGCAAGACGGCCAAGGTTGAAGCCCCTGGCAAGGAAGCTGCTGTGTGTGCTAACTGCCAGGAAGCTGCAGCTGCCGAGAAGGCCGGGAAAGGCGATGGGTCGTATTGCCAAATTCATCGGACCAAGGGCCACGAACTTCAAGAGTGTTATCAGGTTCAGCAGCTTGTCAAGAGCCAAAGAGCAGAGTACGAGAAGCGTGACAAGGAAAAGGGTCAGAATGCCGTTGGCAGTAAGGGTCAAGGCGGTGAAGTAAACTGCCCCGGCAAACCCTTGTGGAACAAAGGAAAGCCCGCCAGGGGTCAAGAGAAGGAAGCTTGTGATGGTGAGAGTGATGAAGGGGATGAAGAGGAAACAAGTGAGCAAGAGTTTCAGAAGTCCACTGACGCCCTATGCATTGACGGGGGCGCATCCTTGCATGCTTCTCACCACCAACTCAAACAGTGGGCGCGTGAGGTCAATGCCGTGGAACCAGCGCCAGAGGCCTGGAAAACACTCAAATGGTCGCGCACGCCCATCATGTTTGACGAAGAGGATCATCCTGACCATACCACTGCGGTAGGATGTTTGTCATTGTTGGCCTCTCCAATAATTCGCAACCTCAAGGTCACTAAGATGTTGGTGGACGACGGGGCCGGGTAGAATCTAATTTCCCCAATGGTTATCAGCAGGCTTCAGATAGCAGAAGAGGAGTTAGAGATCACCGTCACGTTTCAAGGAATTAATCCCGGCAGGAGCCATCCTAAGGGAAATATCACGTTGCATGTCACATTTGGAGGGGAGTTCAACTATCGGACTTAAAAGATTGTGTTTCATGTGGTCGACCTCCCCTTGTCGTACAATGGGATCCTTGGACGACCAACCTTGGCTAAATTCATGGCAGCATCCCATTATGCCTACAACACATTAAAGATGCCTGTGCCAATTGGAGTCATTTCCATCCCGTCAGATGAGAAGGACGCAATTATTTGCGTGGACAAGATGTAATGGGACGCGATCGCGGCAGAGGCAGCGACAGCGGCTGTTCCCGCCAAGGAGAGCAGAGGGAATAAGAAGTATAGCAAGGACACTGGCAAGGAATCCGGGAAATGTACCTCTTCAGAGTATGCTGCGCCTGTTGATGACTTGCTGAAGAGTTCCAACAATAAAAGGACCAAGGTTACTGCTCCACAAGTGAAGAAGGTCCCGACAGGGCTCGCTGGCGTTGATGGTACTTTCACCATCAACGCCACCCTTGATGACAAATAGGAAAGCATGCTCATTGCCTTCCTGCAAGCGAATATCGATGTGTTTACCTGGCAACCATCTGATATCCCCGGTGTTCCCAGGGAGGTAATCGAGCACCACCTTGTTGTCTGCCCACATGCCCGACCCGTCAAGCAGAATGTCCGGAAGCAGGCCTTGGAGAGGCAGCAGTTTATTGCAGAGGAGATCAAGAAGCTTGAAGCAGCTGGTTTGGTCAGAGGACTGCCACATCCCACTTGGCTAGCAAATCCAGTGGTAGTCCGGAAGGCTAACAGAAAATGGAGGCTTTGCATAGATTTCACATATCTCAACAAGGCTTGCCCGAAGGACCCATTGCCCTTGTCGCGCATCGATCAGATCATGGATTCCACTTCAGGCTGCAATTTTCTTTCCTTCCTGGATGCATATTCTGGATATCACCAGATCTTCATGTCCAAGGAAGACGAAGAGAAGACCTTGTTCGTCACCCCATATGTTACGTACTGTTTTATCCGCATGCCATTCGGATTAAAGAGTGTCGGGTCTACTTTTGCAAGGGCAGTTCAGATTGGTTTTGAGCCGCCACTACACAAAAACATTGGAGCTTATATGGATGACATCATGATCAAGACCAAGGACAGAGCAACTCTTATCTAGGATTTGGAGTAGACGTTTGCGAATCTGCACAAGATCAACTTGAAGCTCAACCCGGAGAAGTGTATGTTTGGCGTTCCCTTTGGCAAGCTACTTGTGTTCTTTGTGTCCCATCAGGGGATGGAAGCTAACCCGACAAGATTTAAGCCATCGAGCAGATCCAAACACCAAGGACAGTCAAGGATGCGAGGCGTCTAACAGGGTGCATTGCCGCACTAAGCAGATTCATTTCCAAGTCTGTCGAGCGCGCTCTTCCGTTCTTCAAAATCCTGAAGAAGGCAGGGCCCATGAAGTGGACCCCAGAAGCAGATGTGGCCTTGCAAGAGTTGAAGGCCTACTTGTCCTTTGTGCCCACCTTGGTTGCTCCCAAGCCACAAGAGCCGTTGCTACTACTTAATGGCAACCAACCAAGTGCTTACTTTAACCCTGGTGATGCAGCGAGAACTGGACGAAGCAGAGAGTGAGCAAAGACCGACATAGTAAGATAAGGATCGGGGCAAAAATGAGCACGACAGCGAGAGCAACCCCAAGGACACGGCAAGGAAGAAAGTGGTTGATGAGGACATGACTACCTTGGATATGACCAAAAATATTGCATATATGCATATTTGTCAGGTGATTTCTAGTGCAAACTATTCAACAATCTATTTATGGTATCCAGAACAAAAATACTTCACACACTTTTGTGTTTTGTCTAATTGCAGGTGTATGGGACATTTGTACAATCCACATATGAAGATAAGGAAGAAAGAGATGTTTATTTGCTGTCCAAAAAGTTCTCTCACGTCACTTTTGGCCCAAGAGAAGATAGAGTCCATGTCTCTCACGTTCTGGATTCAGATTCGGACTGCACAGACATATCTGACTCAAAACGCACACAAGTTTTTCATACGGACTCCGAATTGGGTGATTCTTTTTTTGTTGGAAACTAGATTTCGTGCACTTTCCAACCCAATTGGAATCACCTTCAAATTCGTCCGGAGCGTTGAGTTGTGGACGAAACAATCTGATGCTGCAGCAGAATCCGAGTCAAACTACAAGTCCAAAGGTGTTACATCAACACCACTTGGGCCCATTGGCCTTGTACGACCTAGATTTAGTTTTAGGCTGCCTTGGGACGTCCTCCCACCTCCTTGGCCGCCACCCCTTGCTCCTATATAAGTAGATCCATCTAGTAGCTTTTCCTTGGGATTTGTTTAGTTAAAAGTTAGCCATTGCAACTTCGTGTACTTTGTTTGTGTCCAACGACCAGACCAAGACCGCTTACGGATCCCCACCTTTATCAATACTTCATATATACTCGCAATATTCAGATTGCTTTTATCATATTCTTGCTTGTTCTTCGATTGCTTGCAGGAATAGACCTTCGTGGTCAGGTTGATTGTGCTCCGGCGTGGTCAATAACCTCTCGGAGTTGGTTTAGCGATTGCTAAGGCGCAACGTCGTGCACGTTTGTAGTCGGATCGTCAAAGTCGTCTCCACCAAATCGATAGTTATCATCTCATCGAAAGATCGGGACACCTTTGCCTCTATCAAGTGGTATCAGTTTTCAGGTTGCTCGGTGAGATTTTACAATTTTTCATAGTTTAGATCGCATCTGTCATTCATACCTATAGTTCATGAAAAAGACACAAAAAAAAGTTAGATCTGTTCATCCTTTATCCAAGCCAGTCTGAGCCTTTGCAATTTTCTATTCGTTGCTTGCATAGTTGAATTATCGGTTGCATCGTCGTGTCAGTTGCTGGTCTTAGTGTCTAGTTCGTTTAGAGTTTCGAGTTCTGTTCACATTAGTCACGCCACCGCTGCATCATTATCTCTTCCGCTGTCCACCACCCATCCATCAATTTCCACCACGTGCTACCCACCATTCATTGTCATAATAATAGTTGAGATCGTTCACATCTTCACTTGATCCAATCTGCATCTTATCTAGTTTGTTTTGGAAAGAGGGAGAAAAAAAGAGAGAAAAAAAACGAGAGAAAAAAAGGAAAAAAAAGTGAGAGAAAAAAAAAGGAGAGAAAGAAAAAAAAAGTGTGAGGAAAAAAAAGAGAGAGAAAAAACAAAAAAATCGGCACAAACTTTTTCAGAGGAAAGTTGGAGACAAAGTTGTTGATATATCCTGCTTGGCTGTTGTTTCACCTCATTATCTTCACTGCTGTTGTGATCTTCACTTATATCTTGCTGTCAAGAGCTACTTAGTATCCTTCATTGATGCTAGTTGTGCTACGCCGTGACCTCATTAGTGTTCTAGGCTCGCGTCTCTAGTCCGGTCTAGCCTAGGACCAGCACAGTACCGTCCTTGAGCGTTTATTCAACATTGCATCTTTGAATTGATTATTGCTAATCTTTTGCTACCATATATAGCCAACCCAGCTCCACATATTTCTACACCGTGTATACGTACGCTCCCCTGGCAATCGCTTTACTCAATATTCGGAGTTACTTGACACCGCTGGTTGCCGATCACCGCCTGCTGCATGGTAAGAACGTGTAAGACATTGATATTTGCTTTACTGTGAGCGTTTTACCACCACATCCTAGTAGTTATAGGAACATTATTTTTGGGTTTTGTTTCTTGTTCTACTAATCATGACAGGATCCAGAGTCAATTCATGGGCTTCGTCGATCGCGGGAGACGTGCCATCACCTTTGCAAATACCACAACCGTCACGAGAGGTGCACAAATATCCAAATGCACATGATCAGATTAATGTATCTATACCACCATTTAATGGCCGTTTTAAACCTGCTTTATATATTGAATGGGAGTTCGACATAAAAAATATATTTGCTTCCCATAATTTCGATGAACATAAAAAGGTTAAGGTTGCGGTTGGTTCTTTCACTGGTTATGCTTTGGTTTGGTGGAGTGAATATTGTCGGTTACACCCTGATTATATACCTACTACTTGGGATGATTTGAAACTTGCCATGCGACATACTTTCGTCCCTGCTTATTATACTCGTGACATGACTAAGAAGTTGCAACACTTAAAACAAGGTAGTGAAACTGTAACAAAATATTATGATGATTTACAAACTACCTTGTTGCATTCCTCTTTAGAAGAAAGTGAAGATGATTTTATGGATAGATTTTGGGGAGGATTAAACCGTGATATTCAAGAGATACTAATTCATGAAGAGTGTTATCCTATGGACCATTTATTTCATCTTGCTTGCAAAGCTGAACAGGAAATAAAACGACGTGTTGGCCACGAGGAGAACAAGCGCACGGTGCACATTCCAAGAGTTGATATGATTGTTCCTTCAACTACTAGGCATACTATGACAACCACATCCGTTGTTGTCAGGACTACATCACCTCCACCATGTGACACATCGCCCCCGAGAGTGGCTACATCATCTGAGTTGATCATAAGAGGTAATGACAAAGGTACTGATCTTCCATCTCTACCTGAGAATGATGAATGCCTTGTCAATTTGAATGCACCATCTGATGAGCTACCCACTACTTTGATCACACCACCTATTTTAGAGGACTACGTTGATAATTTGACTTTGCCATGTGATCAAACAACTGAAATACCAACAATTTTGAGTGCACCCATTGAATTAACTATTGATGCAAAAGAACCAATGTATAATCATTTTGATATGACCTCTAATCTTGGTGATGATTCTGTGTTGAATGACTTATTGCATGTTTGCTTATTTAAGCATGTTGTAGCATGTAAATTTGATGCAAGTAAGGTTTATTCACCAATGTTGGGATGGTTTAATGATGAACATTGTCAATCTTTTGAAATAAATAAGAGCTTCACTTATATGTGCAAACTGAGTTGCAATATTTTCATGCCTTCTACTTCTTGTGCTAATTTTTTGGCTTTAGATTTTATGAACTATGCAAGTTACTCATCTATTCATGTGTCATATATGCAAAAATCAAGGAAAGTACAAATGGATGACATATACATATACAACATGTACACCTTGTCTCTTTTGTTAGCCACATTTCAGATTAAGCAACGCCGAGGACGGCTTTATTTTCAAGAAGGGGAGGATGATGAGGACATGACTACCTTGGATATGACCAAAAATATTGCATATATGCATATTTGTCAGGTGATTTCTAGTGCAAACTATTCAATAATCTATTTATGGTATCCAGAACAAAAATACTTCACACACTTTTGTGTTTTGTCTAATTGCAGGTGTATGGGACATTTGTACAATCCACATATGAAGATAAGGAAGAAAGAGATGTTTATTTGCTGTCCAAAAAGTTCTCTCACGTCACTTTTGGCCCAAGAGAAGATAGAGTCCAAGTCTCTCACGTTCTGGATTCAGATTCGGACTGCACAGACATACCTGACTCAAAACGCACACAAGTTTTTCATACGGACTCCGAATTGGGTGATTCTTTTTTTGTTGGAAACTAGATTTCGTGCACTTTCCAACCCAATTGGAATCACCTTCAAATTCGTCCGGAGCGTTGAGTTGTGGACAAAACAATCTGATGCTGCAGCAGAATCCGAGTCAAACTACAAGTCCAAAGGTGTTACATCAACACCACTTGGGCCCATTGGCCTTGTACGACCTAGATTTAGTTTTAGGCTGCCTTGGGACGTCCTCCCACCTCCTTGGCCGCCACCCCTTGCTCCTATATAAGTAGATCCATCTAGTAGCTTTTCCTTGGGATTTGTTTAGTTAAAAGTTAGCCATTGCAACTTCGTGTACTTTGTTTGTGTCCAACGACCAGACCAAGACCGCTTACGGATCCCCACCTTTATCAATACTTCATATATACTCGCAATATTCAGATTGCTTTTATCATATTCTTGCTTGTTCTTCGATTGCTTGCAGGAATAGACCTTCGTGGTCAGGTTGATTGTGCTCCGGCGTGGTCAATAACCTCTCGGAGTTGGTTTAGCGATTGCTAAGGCGCAACGTCGTGCACGTTTGTAGTCGGATCGTCAAAGTCGTCTCCACCAAATCGATAGTTATCATCTCATCGAAAGATCGGGACACCCCGCCTCTATCAGTGGTTCATCTCCCAGTGTGCTTTGTCAGCTTCTTATTACAGGGGGCTCGATCAAGGTACCTTGGCGTGCAAAAGTTGATCTTTGGCATCATCATGGCCTCGAGGAAACTACGCCTCTACTTCCAAGCCAATGAGATCACGGTTGTCACTCGTTTCCTGTTGCAAAGGATACTCCAAAACCATGAGGCTACTAGCAGAATAGTGGAGTGGGCTTTGGAGTTGTCCAGTTTTGGTCTGAAATTTAAGGGCACATCAACAATCTAGAGCAGGGCATTGGCAGAATTTATTGCAGAATGGATGCCAACCCGTGATGGGGAAGTAACAAAAACATTTATCCCCGGCAAGGAGGCACCCCAAGAATGGATTACATATTTTGATGGTGCCTTTTCCCTACAAGGTGCAAGGGCTGGCGTGCTTCTCGTCGCCCCCTCAGGGGAGCATTTGAAGTACGTCATCCAGATGCATTTTGCTTGGGAAGAGGCAACCAACAATACAACAGAGTGTGAAGGGCTCCTTGTCGGGCTCATGATTGCCGCAGAATTGGGAATCAAGAAGTTGATCATTCAAGGATATTCACGGCTTGTCGTGAGACAAGTCAACAAAGATTATCGAAGTCAATTGATGGAGGCGTACGCTGAGGAAGTGAGGAGATTGGAGGAGCGCTTTGACGGATTGCAAACAGAGCACGTACCCCGTGCAGAAAACAGCATAGCTGATCATCTACCAAAGTGTGCTACGCAAAAGCTTCCTGTGGAACTAGGAACTTTTGTTCTCCATCTTACTTAGCCCTCCGTATCCCTAGAAACAATGGCCTGAAAAAGGAGAAAGATGGACTCCGGTAAGCTTCTCCCGGTAGAGCCTTCTGCTCCTGGCAGGGACCCTGCCAGAAACTCACAACTTGCCGGTCCGCACCCTCCCGCCGGGATCATGGTCCCCACGAACGAGGAGTGTGCCCCTGCAGTTAAGGAGGTGCCACTAGTCCTCATTATTGAGCCCCAGGCTCCAACTTGGGCAAGGCACATAGTCCACTTTCTCCAAACCGGAGAACTCCCCAATGACCAAGATAAGGCTGAAAGAGTAGCCCAGAGGTCCAGTATGTATCAGTTTTTGAATGACACCCTGTACAGAAGGAGGCCCAACGGTGTGAAATTGAAGCGCATCTGCCAGGAAGAAGGAAAGGAACTGCTGGCTGAGATACACAAAGGCATGTGTGGCTCCCACATTGGATCAAGGGCATTAGTTGGGAAAGCATTCCGACAAGGATTCTATTGGCCCACAGCCCTCCAAGATGTGGTTGAGCTAGTCATGAAATGTGAAGCCTGGCAGTTCATTCCAAGAACATCCACCTACCTCCCCAAGCTCTTCAGACAATCCCTTTATCATGGCCATTTTCGGTATGGTGGCTCGATATCCTCAACCCTTTTCCCCGAGCAATCGGGGGCTTTAAAATCTTGTTCGTTGCCATCGACAAGTTTACAAAGTGGCTGGAAGTGACTCCCGTGAGAAAGGTGACTGCTTAGTCAGCTATCAAGTTCTTGAAAGAACTGGTGTGTCGTTTTGGTGTCCCGGCTAGGATCATTACCGACAACGGCACCCAGTTCACGAGCCGCACCTTCAGGCAATATGTTTGTACCCTCGGAAGCAAGGTCTCATTTGCCTCTGTCGCACATCCCAGAAGCAATGGGCAAGCTGAGAGAGTGAACACCGAAGTGCTATGGGGCCTCAAGACAAGAACCTTTGATACGCTGCAGAAGCACGGCAGGCAGTGGCTCGATGAGCTGCCTGTAGTCTTTTGGTCCCTCAGAACGACACCAATCGAGCTACCGGGCAGACTCCTTTCTCCCTGGTCTATGGGGCAGAAGCGGTTATCCCCACAGAACTCATTTGCGGGTCGCCTCGAGTGCTTGCCTATGATGAAGTAGCGCAAGATCAACATCGATGTGACGATGCTGTGCTACTCAAGGAGAACCGTCTCTGGGCTGCTACACGTGTTGCACACTATCAGCAAGCCCTACGTCACTATCATAGCTCCACGGTTCATGCCTGGGGTTTTGGGGAAGGCGACCTTGTCCTCAAGCGCGTTCAGTTGGCCAAGGGTACAAACAAGTTGATGCCAAAGAGGGAAGGCCCTTACCGGGTAGCACGAGTCACCAGACCTGGCGCAGTCTGTCTGGAGACCAGAGATGGCATTCAATTGCAAAACCCATGGAATATTGAGCATCTCCGCAAGTTCTACCCATAAGGGGCGGCTGTCGAGCCCTGCCCGGCAGCCACCCTTTTGTACAGGCCTTGCCTAAGTTGCATGTAACCCCTTGTCCAAAGCCAGGGCGATGACCCTGTGCAACAGAGAAATAAACGAAACGCTGGGGGGGGGGGGTCCGACCAAGTTGCATGCATGCATGAGCATTGCATAAGCATTTCATGAGTATTTGCATATGCATATAGATAGAATTGCGTCCTGCATCATTCTCATCTGCATAAAGATGCATGTTCCTATCGTGAACATGGCTTCTACAAGGAGTTGAGGAGATGAACCAGCACCACGATCCCTGGCAAACCAAACAGATAAGTTTTACCTCTTGTCCATAGGTGCTTTGTAAGCTAAAACTTGTGCATAAGAAAACATCGCCACTCTTCGAGGCCTAGGTGCTCCCACCTTCAGCTCAAACATTGCTTCGGCCTGGGTGGTCGCAGTTGCCTTTGCTGAAAAAGGGTTGGCGGGGGGCTGGTCCTTTTACATTTTTGCCCGGTAGACTCCAGTCCCCAGCAACAAAATAAAAAGGGTACCGGCAGGATATCCTGCCGGGGAAAACTCATTTAACTAAAGAGGCATCCCACCTCTGCATGGAAATACACATGCATGAGTTCCCGGTAAGGCTTATATTTTTCATTAATATGCTGATCATACAAGTACAAGCCTTACAAAACACAAATATGGACTCGAGAGATTACATTATTTGAATTAAAATTTGGCAAGTGCCTACAAGATTAAGATCGAAAAAAAGATAAGTGCCCCGTGATGCCTTTGCCCCTATCCATCTCCTTCGGGAAGAGGTCAAGGAGGCTGGTGGCAGACCCAACTGGGATTCGGCACCTCCCCAGGTTCAGGATGGCGACGCTCCTCAGCAAGGAGGAAGAAATTGGAGGGCGGGCGCGGGCGGTGACACTGCCAGAGGACCAAATGGAGGACATGGAGTCACCGGCAAACACGACTTGTCGGCATCACTACCACCCAAAGACCTTGGCTCGGCAGCTGCACTAGACACCATGCTCTCTGGTTTACCCCACAAAGATCATGGTCATACCCAACGACTTGATGTCAGAAACCACCGCACGTTTTGAAGACGTGTATGGAAGAAAGAAGCCCTCCTGAATGATTAGAGGATGACACCCAGGGCGAGTCAAATCCGCCTTTGTCGGCGGCGAACCTCTCCCGAGGCTCTTCCTCAGCATCGCAAAAGAACGAAGAATGAGGAGCGACCGACTACCACGCCCCGCGCCCGTTGCAGGCCATGGCATGGTGTCGTTCACATCCCCTCCCACCAGAATCGAGGATACGGGCGACCCACCAATGAGCGCGCCGGAGTCACCACCTCTGGTGTTATCGCCGCGCTGCCCGAGTACCCTCCTCAGATCTAGGAGAAGTTCTAGGCTAAAGCCTAGGGGCTGGCCCCAGGCTCTTTTCTTCAACATGACCGGCAAAAAGTAGAAGACAAGAAGAAGGGATGCGAAGATGGATGGCTCATCTCCCCTTCGCCCTTCCTTCTATAGGCAAGCCGAGGAGGGGAGCCGCTCCCTCCACAAGTGACCACCGCCCTCCTCTGCCAATCCCAGAAGATTGGGCCCTCGCCACAATACTCCCACCACGCACCTCCATTACCTACCCTGTGCGTTGCATGCGGCATACGTGGCTGGGGATAAGGGCGTGGTGGGAAGAGTGAATTGGCAGTTTCTACCCCGTGCGTTAAAGCATTCACCGGCCATTACAAGAGTGGCCCCACCACCATTGGCTTTACTCGGCGCGCGGGAAAACCGGAAACTGGCCCGGGCTCGAAGTTAATGAAGAAGCAAAGAAGACCTCAAGAAACCAGCATCTTCAGCGCCCCTGCCTGTGCACTTATTAGGGCCTACCCCGATGATGCTCGGCAGCACGATCAGGGCATGCCTAGGGGCTTCTATCGGTGCAACAGACCCTGGGTATGTTTCCCTGACTGTGCACAGGCACGGGAACAAGATTGTGGCACCATGCCATGCCAGAGTACAAGAGACCAAGACCTTTGAAGGACCAGCATGCTGAACGCGAGGACCAAGATCAAGCCAGAGAAGTAAGATACCACCAGGAGAAAAGCCTCCCTTGTCGGGCAAATGAGCTTGATGAGGACGAAGCCACCCCCGAAAGAGGACATCCAAGACGTCCCAGCAAGGGCTGCCAGGACTCACGAAGGCAAGAAACACCTCACCAACCACTCCACCACGACCCACGTTGTCAATCAGTGCAGTGTCAAGCCGCAAAGTGATTAAGTGGCAGCCATTCGCCACATGGCAGCCTCTTTCTACTGGAAAACTTACAGATAACACCCGTCCTACGACGTGTCAAGCAAGCAGGCGTGAAGCTGGCAAAATAGCCCGGTAAGGCTTGCCAGGAAAGCGATGATGTGACGTTGAGTGGTGCATTTAATGCGCTCTGTCAGCCTGTAGAGTTAGGTATGATAGCATTGTTTGCTATCTTATCAGTACGTAATGACTGATTTGCCATTGTGGTGACCTCTTAACCTATAAAAGCAGGCCCATGGCAACCATAGAAGAGGTTAGAAGGTTGGACACCCACAAACTCATACGTGTGTAGCCACCGCTTCCCTTGCCGAGTAAGTGTACTGTGCTCCACCGCCATTCTTCCACCACCAATCCACCAAAGCAGGAGTAGGGTTTTGAGCCTCGCGGCGGCCCAAACTTGTGTAAAATTTCTCGTGTGATCTCTGTCATTCTGCCCCACGCTCCTCTGCTCTTTGTGCAATGTGACATCCCCCTGCTGAACCAGCACGGGACCCTTGGTCCCATAGGTGGCCGTGGTTTCCAATGACACCGGGTTTAGCCTCCCATCATACTTCTCGGGTATCTTTGGCTTGAACGTGCAGAAGGAGGGCCAACAGACTCGCGGCAGCTAATGAGTAAAGGCAGGGAACCCAACCTCGAAAGGTAGGCACCCACCAATATCGAGCACAGGCTCGTCGACCTCAGGACCATCGCACCCATCGGTCTGGCGGCGGTCGTCACAACATTGCTCGATGACAATGCGTGTCTTCCCTCCGCCTGTCCTCTGGGGCTTGCCGCCGATCTGGACGCGCTCGAGGGTCAGAAGAGGCCATCGAGACGTCGTCAGGTTCTTGACTCTGCCATGATCGCGCTAGCTGTCATGGAGGGGATTGTACTATGGGGGTGGCCCCTTCCATACGACTAGCAGCACGAGCCATCGTTGTCGCTTGGGGAGGCCATGGCGGTCCAACTCGCTACAGGCCCCCAGCCTCGGCAAAACCAAGCAGGCTCTAAATGGTGGCACGCCCCTTGTCCATCTTCTCAGCCACTTGCGAAAACCTTAGCAGTAGCTGAGCCCGCACCATGGCCTCCGTAGCCGTGCTCGGCATGGGTGATGACGATGCAGATCGTACTGTCGCTCGCCTCCTGACTGTGCCAGCAGCGATAGTACCACGCCCCTGCTGTTGCGGGGCGGCCACCAAGATAGCATGGTGGTGTGGTGAAGTCCCTTGAGGGCCACGGCTCCGTCGGGCATAGCGACTTGGTTGACTCGCCCCGGGGGAGGCACACGCGCTACGGTTGCTCCCGTGATGGGGGCGGCCGAAGGGCGGCGATTTGCCCCGGACCGAGCGCCACCATTGTGGCTGTGCCCGTCGGCGAGAGGAAGGATGGTGGACGGAGTAATCCTGTCAGGACCCCGATCCTAAGTCACACCAATCTAGCATGTAACACATCATATCACTTTGTGGACTCACGCACGGTATTCCCACGGGTGCCACCTTACCTGGCCCGGGACCGTTTGCGCCTTTTGGCTCACGTATATGATAGTGCCGCTAGCATCCATATGACAAAGAACCCGGGCTGACATGGCTAGTCGTGAACCCAAAGTGGCACTAACTTACAGGGACAGGCATACATGACCCAACAACGAATGTGTCAGTCATCTGATGAGGACATGACTACCTTGGATATGACCAAAAATATTGCATATATGCATATTTGTCAGGTGATTTCTAGTGCAAACTATTCAATAATCTATTTATGTTATCCAGAACAAAAATACTTCACACACTTTCGTGTTTTCTCTAATTGCAGGTGTATGGGACATTTGTACAATCCACATATGAAGATAAGGAAGAAAGAGATGTTTATTTGCTGTCCAAAAAGTTCTCTCACGTCACTTTTGGCCCAAGAGAAGATAGAGTCCAAGTCTCTCACGTTCTGGATTCAGATTCGGACTGCACAGACACACCTGACTCAAAACGCACACAAGTTTTTCATACAGACTCCGAATTGGGTGATTCTTTTTTTGTTGGAAACTAGATTTCGTGCACTTTCCAACCCAATTGGAATCACCATCAAATTCGTCCGGAGCGTTGAGTTGTGGATGAAACAATCTGATGCTGCAGCAGAATCCGAGTCAAACTACAAGTCCAAAGGTGTTACATCATCTCCACTTGGGCCCATTGGCCTTGTACGACCTAGATTTAGTTTTAGGCTGCCTTGGGACGTCCTCCCACCTCCTTGGCCGCCACCCCTTGCTCCTATATAAGTAGATCCATCTAGTAGCTTTTCCTTGGGATTTGTTTAGTTAAAAGTTAGCCATTGCAACTTCGTGTACTTTGTTTGTGTCCAACGACCAGACCAAGACCGCTTACGGATCCCCACCTTTATCAATACTTCATCTATATTCGCAATATTCAGATTGCTTTATCATATTCTTGCTTGTTCTTCGATTGCTTGCAGGAATAGACCTTCGTGGTCAGGTTGATTGTGCTTCGGCGTGGTCAATAACCTCTCGGAGTTGGTTTAGCGATTGCTAAGGCGCAACGTCGTGCACGTTTGTAGTCGGATCATCAAAGTCATCTTCACCAAATTGATAGTTATCATCTCATCGAAAGATCGGGACACCCCGCCTCTATCAAGTGGTATCAGTTTTCAGGTTGCTCGGTGAGAATTTCCAGTTTTCCTAGATTAGATTTATTTTCTTACCTATTGTCCAAGAAAAAACCACAAAAAAGAGTTAGATCTATTCATCCTTGGTCCAAGCCAGTCTGAGCCTTTGCAATTTTCTTTTCATTGCTTGCATAGTTGAATTATCGGTTGCATCGTCGTGTCGAGTTGCTGGTCTTAGTGTCTAGTTCCTTTAGAGTTTCGAGTTCTGTTCACATTAGT
The DNA here is from genome assembly GCF_002162155.2 of Triticum dicoccoides. NCBI lineage: Eukaryota > Viridiplantae > Streptophyta > Magnoliopsida > Poales > Poaceae > Triticum > Triticum dicoccoides. The sequence goes on along the minus strand of NC_041387.1, from coordinate 289,081,356 downwards.
CACGCCACCGCTGCATCATTATCTCTTCCGCTGTCCACCACCCATCCATCAATTTCCACCACGTGCTACCCACCATTCATTGTCATAATAATAGTTGAGATCGTTCACATCTTCACTTGATCCAATCTGCATCTTATCTAGTTTGTTTTGGAAAGAGGGAGAAAAAAAGAGAGAAAAAAAACGAGAGAAAAAAAAGGAAAAAAAAGTCAGAGAAAAAAAAGGAGAGAAAGAAAAAAAAAGTGTGAGGAAAAAAAAGAGAGAAGAAAAAAAACAAAAAAATCGGCACAAACTTTTTCAGAGGAAAGTTGGAGACAAAGTTGTTGATATATCCTGCTTGGCTGTTGTTTCACCTCATTATCTTCACTGCTGTTGTGATCTTCACTTATATCTTGCTGTCAAGAGCTACTTAGTATCCTTCATTGATGCTAGTTGTGCTACGCCGTGACCTCATTAGTGTTCTAGGCTCGCGTCTCTAGTCCGGTCTAGCCTAGGACCAGCACAGTACCGTCGTTGAGCGTTTATTCAACATTGCATCTTTGAATTGATTATTGCTAATCTTTTGCTACCATATATAGCCAACCCAGCTCCACATATTTCTACACCGTGTATACGTACGCTCCCCTGGCAATCGCTTTACTCAATATTCATAGTTACTTGACACTGCTGGTTGCCGATCACCGCCTGCTGCATGGTAAGAACTTGTAAGACATTGATATTTGCTTTACTGTGAGCGTTTTACCACCACATCCTAGTAGTTATAGGAACATTATTTTTGGGTTTTGTTTCTTGTTCTACTAATCATGACAGGATCCAGAGTCAATTCATGGGCTTTGTCGATCGCGGGAGACGTGCCACCACCTTTGCAAATACCACAACCGTCACGAGAGGTGCACAAACATCCAAATGCACATGATCAGGTTAATGTATCTATACCACCATTTAATGGCCGTTTTATACCTGCTTTATATATTGAATGGGAGTTCGACATAAAAAATATATTTGCTTCCCATAATTTCGATGAACATAAAAAGGTTAAGGTTGCGGTTGGTTCTTTCACTGGTTATGCTTTGGTTTGGTGGAGTGAATATTGTCGGTTACACCCTGATTATATACCTACTACTTGGGATGATTTGAAACTTGCCATGCGACATACTTTCGTCCCTGCTTATTATACTCGTGACATGATTAAGAAGTTGCAACACTTAAAACAAGTTAGTGAAACTGTAACAAAATATTATGATGATTTACAAACTACCTTGTTGCATTCCTCTTTAGAAGAAAGTGAAGATGATTTTATGGATAGATTTTGGGGAGGATTAAACCGTGATATTCAAGAGATACTAATTCATGAAGAGTGTTATCCTATGGACCATTTGTTTCATCTTGCTTGCAAAGCTGAACAGGAAATAAAACGACGTGTTGGCCACGAGGAGAACAAGCGCACGGTGCACATTCCAAGAGTTGATATGATTGTTCCTTCAACTACTAGGCATACTATGACAACCACATCCGTTGTTGTCAGGACTACATCACCTCCACCATGTGACACATCGCCCCCGAGAGTGGCTACATCATCTGAGTTGATCATAAGAGGTAATGACAAAGGTACTGATCTTCCATCTCTACATGAGAATGATGAATGCCTTGTCAATTTGAATGCACCATCTGATGAGCTACCCACTACTTTGATCACACCACCTATTTTCGAGGACTACGTTGATAATTTGACTTTGCCATGTGATCAAACAACTGAAATACCAACAATTTTGAGTGCACCCATTGAATTAACTATTGATGCAAAAGAACCAATGTTTAATCATTTTGATATGACCTCTAATCTTGGTGATGATTCTGTGTTGAATGACTTATTGCATGTTTGCTTATTTAAGCATGTTGTAGCATGTAAATTTGATGCAAGTAAGGTTTATTCACCAATGTTGGGATGGTTTAATGATGAACATTGTCAATCTTTTGAAATGAATAAGAGCTTCACTTATATGTGCAAACTGAGTTGCAATATTTTCATGCCTTCTACTTCTTGTGCTAATTTTTTTGGCTTTAGATTTTATGCACTATGCAAGTTACTCATCTATTCATGTGTCATATATGCAAAAATCAAGGGAAGTAAAAATGGATGACATATACATATACAACATGTACACCTTGTCTCTTTTGTTAGCCACATTTCAGATTAAGCAACGCCGAGGACGGCTTTATTTTCAAGAAGGGGAGGATGATGAGGACACGACTACCTTGGATATGACCAAAAAGATTGCATATATGCATATTTGTCAGGTGATTTCTAGTGCAAACTATTCAATAATCTATTTGTGTTATCCAGAACAAAAATACTTCACACACTTTTGTGTTTTGTCTAATTGCAGGTGTATGGGACATTTGTACAATCCACATATGAAGATAAGGAAGAAAGAGATGTTTATTTGCTGTCCAAAAAGTTCTCTCACGTCACTTTTGGCCCAAGAGAAGATAGAGTCCAAGTCTCTCACGTTCTGGATTCAGATTCGGACTGCACAGACATACCTGACTCAAAACGCACACAAGTTTTTCATACGGACTCCGAATTGGGTGATTCTTTTTTTGTTGGAAACTAGATTTCGTGCACTTTCCAACCCAATTGGAATCACCTTCAAATTCGTCCGGAGCGTTGAGTTGTGGACGAAACAATCTGATGCTGCAGCAGAATCCGAGTCAAACTACAAGTCCAAAGGTGTTACATCAACACCACTTGGGCCCATTGGCCTTGTACGACCTATATTTAGTTTTAGGCTGCCTTGGGACGTCCTCCCACCTCCTTGGCCGCCACCCCTTGCTCCTATATAAGTAGATCCATCTAGTAGCTTTTCCTTGGGATTTGTTTAGTTAAAAGTTAGCCATTGCAACTTCGTGTACTTTGTTTGTGTCCAACGACCAGACCAAGACCGCTTACGGATCCCCACCTTTATCAATACTTCATATATACTCGCAATATTCAGATTGCTTTTATCATATTCTTGCTTGTTCTTCGATTGCTTGCAGGAATAGACCTTCGTGGTCAGGTTGATTGTGCTCCGGCGTGGTCAATAACCTCTCGGAGTTGGTTTAGCGATTGCTAAGGCGCAACGTCGTGCACGTTTGTAGTCGGATCGTCAAAGTCGTCTCCACCAAATCGATAGTTATCATCTCATCGAAAGATCGGGACACCCCGCCTCTATCATCATCAGTGAGTGAATCCGGGCTGTAGCAACTGGGCTAGCAGGACTCCGGTAAACCGGGCTGTAGCAGGCTAACAGGACTTCGGTAGACATCGCGTGACATTTCCCCGAAGGGACAGACACAGGAATGAAGAAGGACACATGCTGGCCAGCCTGAGTGTTCCGGAGCAGTAGCAAGCTACCAAGGCTCAGTGGAAGCACTAGGAGACATTTCCCGGTAAGAGAGGCTACCAAGGATAAACAACTAGATAGTCAGATCCCACACATACCAAGCATTTCAATAACATGCACAAAATATGCCTGATATGTGCAAATACAACATGGCATCACACCATGCCTCTACAACTCAAGTATTTTATTCAATAGGCTCCGAGGAGCGAGATAATACAAGCATGAGTCTCATGACACAACATTCAGAGCAAACAAGTCAAGCACAAGCGGAAGCTTAACATGTCCGAGTACAGACATCTATAAAAGAAAAAGGCTGAGAAGCCTGACTGTCTATCAGATCCTGCCGAGGGCACAAGATCGTAGCTGAGGTAACAAGCTAAACGTCGAAGTCCACGCGGTACTACTAGCGAGACTGAAGTCTCTCTGCAAAAACATAAATTAAGCAACGTGAGTACAAATGTACCCAGCAAGACTTACATCAGAACTAACTACATATGCATCATTATCAACAAAGGGGTGGTGGGGTTTAACTGCAGCAAGCCAGCTTTGACTCGGTGGCTATCCTGAACTACGACTGCAAGTAACTCTTTTGAGGTGGCGCACACGAGTCCACATATTCACCATATCAATACACCAATATGGATCTGCTCCCGTCTCCCTACGAGAACGCCATCCATAGCACTCACGCTTATCTTGCGTATTTTAGAGTATCCACTTTCACTTGTCTATGAACTGTACAGGCAACCCAGAAGTCCTTTACCGCGGACACGGCTATTTGAATAGATCATATTAACCCTGCAGGGGTGTACTTCTTCACACACGCTCTCACCACTTACCGCCGTTTATACGACATGTACTCAGCAACCTTCAAGCGGAAGCCCAACGAGGGTGTCGGCCACGACCTGACTAACCACACAAGTCTCCCATCTAGGTTTATCGCCTATTCGGGTTCCATCCGCAAGGAGATCCGGCCGGGGTGTCGCTCACGGCCCCAAACGATGTGTGCAGGGTTCCTGTCGTGGAATTAACACGTCAGATGTCCTTAGTGTGAGGACTTAGTCGCGAGGCTAACGCATCTATGTGGTAGCTTGAGAGGGGTTGAGCGGAATCGAGAGACGCAACATAAGACAAGGGTTTAGACAGCTTCGGGCCGCGGGAAACATCATCCGGTAAAAACCCTACATGCTGTTTGAGGCTAGATCTCATTATCATCACGAGGGAGTCGCCGTAAACCGGCTCTCCTCTAGTTGTGTCAAGCCCTAGAGATTGTTTCTTGCTTCTAGCTTGTCCCCCTTTTTGATAGAGGCGGGGGTGCCCGATCTTTCGATGAGATGATAACTATCGATTTGGTGGAGACGACTTTGACGATCTGACTACAAACGTGCACGACGTTGCGCCTTAGCAATCGCTAAACCAATCTCCTGAGGTTACTGACGATGCCGGAAGCACGGTCAGCCTGACCACGAAGGTCTATTCCTGCAAGCAATCGAAGAACGAGCAAGAATATGATAAAGCAATCTGAATATTGCAAATATATATGAGGTATTGATAATGGTGGGGATCCGGAAGCGGTCTTGGTCTGGTCGTTGGACACAAACGAAGTACACGAAGTTGCAATGGCTAACTTTTAACTAAACAAATCCCAAGGAAAAGCTACTAGATGGATCTACTTATATAGGAGCAAGGGGTGGCGGCCAAGGAGGTGGGAGGACGTCCCAAGGCAGCCTAAAACTAAATCTAGGTCGTACAAGGCTCATGGGCCCAAGTGGAGGTGATGTAACACCTTTGGACTTGTAGTTTGACTCGGATTCTGCTGCAGCATCAGATTGTTTCGTCCACAACTCAACGCTCCGGACGAATTTGAAGGTGATTCCAATTGGGTTGGAAAGTGCACGAAATCTAGTTTCCAACAAAAAAAGAATCACCCAATTCGGAGTCCGTATGAAAAACTTGTGTGCGTTTTGAGTCAGGTGTGTCTGTGCAGTCCGAATCTGAATCCAGAACGTGAGAGACTTGGACTCTATCTTCTCTTGGGCCAAAAGTGACGTGAGAGAACTTTTTGGACAGCAAATAAACATCTCTTTCTTCCTTATCTTCCTATGTGGATTGTACAAATGTCCCATACACCTGCAATTAGACAAAACACAAAAGTGTGTGAAGTATTTTTGTTCTGGATAACATAAATAGATTATTGAATAGTTTGCACTAGAAATCACCTGACAAATATGCATATATGCAATATTTTTGGTCACATCCAAGGTAGTCATGTCCTCATCATCCTCCCCTTCTTGAAAATAAAGCCGTCCTCGGTGTTGCTTAATCTGAAATGTGGCTAACAAAAGAGACAAGGTGTACATGTTGTATATGTATATGTCATCCATTTTTACTTCCCTTGATTTTTGCATATATGACACATGAATAGATGAGTAACTTGCATAGTTCATAAAATCTAAAGCCAAAAAATTAGCACAAGAAGTAGAAGGCATGAAAATATTGCAACTCAGTTTGCACATATAAGTGAAGCTCTTATTCATTTCAAAAGATTGACAATGTTCATCATTAAACCATCCCAACATTGGTGAATAAACCTTACTTGCATCAAATTTACATGCTACAACATGCTTAAATAAGGAAACATGCAATAAGTCATTCAACACAGAATCATCACCAAGATTAGAGGTCATATCAAAATGATTAAACATTGGTTCTTTTGCATCAATAGTTAATTCAATGGGTGCACTCAAAATTGTTGGTATTTCAGTTGTTTGATCACATGGCAAAGTCAAATTATCAACGTAGTCCTCTAAAATAGGTGGTGTGATCAAAGTAGTGGGTAGCTCATCAGATGGTGCATTCAAATTGACAAGGCATTCATCATTCTCATGTAGAGATGGAAGATCAGTACCTTTGTCATTACCTCTTATGATCAATTCAGATGATGTAGCCACTCTCGGGGGCGATGTGTCACATGGTGGAGGTGATGTAGTCCTGACAACAACGGATGTGGTTGTCATATTATGCCTAGTAGTTGAAGGAACAATCATATCAACTCTTGGAATGTGCACCGTGCGCTTGTTCTCCTCGTGGCCAACACGTCGTTTTATTTCCTGTTCAGCTTTGCAAGCAAGATGAAACAAATGGTCCATAGGATAACACTCTTCATGAATTAGTATCTCTTGAATATCACGGTTTAATCCTCCCCAAAATCTATCCATAAAATCATCTTCACTTTCTTCTAAAGAGGAATGCAACAAGGTAGTTTGTAAATCATCATAATATTTTGTTACAGTTTCACTACCTTGTTTTAAGTGTTGCAACTTCTTAATCATGTCACGAGTATAATAAGCAGGGACGAAAGTATGTCGCATGGCAAGTTTCAAATCATCCCAAGTAGTAGGTATATAATCAGGGTGTAACCGACAATATTCAATCCACCAAACCAAAGCATAACCAGTGAAAGAACCAACCGCAACCTTAACCTTTTTATGTTCATTGAAATTATGGGAAGCAAATATATTTTTTATGTCGAACTCCCATTCAATATATAAAGCAGGTTTAAAACGGCCATTAAATGGTGGTATAGATACATTAACCTGATCATGTGCATTTGGATGTTTGTGCACCTCTCGTGACGGTTGTGGTATTTGCAAAGGTGGTGGCACGTCTCCCGCGATCGACAAAGCCCATGAATTGACTCTGGATCCTGTCATGATTAGTAGAACAAGAAACAAAACCCAAAAATAATGTTCCTATAACTACTAGGATGTGGTGGTAAAACGCTCACAGTAAAGCAAATATCAATGTCTTACAAGTTCTTACCATGCAGCAGGCGGTGATCGGCAACCAGCGGTGTCAAGTAACTCTGAATATTGAGTAAAGCGATTGCCACGGGAGCGTACGTATACACGGTGTAGAAATATGTGGAGCTGGGTTGGCTATATATGGTAGCAAAAGATTAGCAATAATCAATTCAAAGATGCAATGTTGAATAGACGCTCAACGACGGTACTGTGCTGGTCCTAGGCTAGACCGGACTAGAGACGCGAGCCTAGAACACTAATGAGGTCACGGCGTAGCACAACTAGCATCAATGGAGGATACTAAGTAGCTCTTGACAGCAAGATATAAGTGAAGATCACAACGGCAGTGAAGATAATGATGAAAAACAACTGCCAAGCAGGATATACAACAACTCTCTCTCCAACTTTCCTCTTGAAAAGTTTGAGACAATTTTCTGATAAATTCTTTCAAAGAATGCTACTAACTCAAGCTTTCCAATGCAAAAAGAATCACTCAATTCCGAGTTGATATGAGGAGTCAAAGAATTCTAAAACTGGCCTGAAAAATTGGAACAAGTTGTGTTCACGAACTTCGGAGGGCAAAAAGACCTATTTAAAAGCCGATTTTGAGGTGTCAAATATTGAACTAGCTTCTGCAACTATTTAGATGCAGCTCATCGCTATCTTCAATTTGAGTACTCACGGAGCCAAAACTGACTTCGTATGAGGAAGATACACCTGTTTTACTGAACAGTGCGCAAAACAGATTCCAATCCGAATTCAGGTACGAGATTGATTCTAGATAGATCCAATTTTTTTTTCTTCTCTCTTTTTTTTCTCACGCCTTTTTTTTCTTTTTCCTTTCTTTTTTTTTCTGACTTTTTTTTTACTTTTTTTTCTCTCTTTTTTTTCTCCCTCTTTCCAAAACAAACTAGATAAGATGCAGATTGGATCAAGCGAAGATGGGAACGATCTCAACTATGATTATGACAATGAACGGTGGGTAGCACGCGGAGGAAATTGATGGATGCGTGGTGGACAGCAGAAGGGATAATGATGCAGCGGCGACGTGACTAATGTGAACAGAACTCGAAACTCTAAACGACCTAGACACTAAGACCAGCAACTCGACACGACGATGCAACCGATAATTCAACTATGCAAGCAATGAAAAGAAAATTGCAAAGGCTCAGACTAGCTTGGACAAAGGATGAATAGATCTAACTCTTTTTTGTGGATTTTTCTTGGACAATAGGTAAGAAAATAAATCTGATCTAGGAAAACTGGAAATTCTCACCGAGCAACCTGAAAACTGATACCACTTGATAGAGGCGGGGGTGTCCCGATCTTTCGATGAGATGATAACTATCGATTTGGTGGAGACGACTTTGACGATCTGACTACAAACGTGCACGACGTTGCGCCTTAGCAATCGCTAAGCCAATCTCCTGAGGTTACTGACGATGCCGGAAGCACGGTCAGCCTGACCACGAAGGTCTATTCCTGCAAGCAATCGAAGAACGAGCAAGAATATGATAAAGCAATCTGAATATTGCAAATATATATGAGGTATTGATAATGGTGGGGATCCGGAAGCGGTCTTGGTCTGGTCGTTGGACACAAACGAAGTACACGAAGTTGCAATGGCTAACTTTTAACTAAACAAATCCCAAGGAAAAGCTACTAGATGGATCTACTTATATAGGAGCAAGGGGTGACGGCCAAGGAGGTGGGAGGACGTCCCAAGGCAGCCTAAAACTAAATCTAGGTCGTACAAGGCCAATGGGCCCAAGTGGAGGTGATGTAACACCTTTGGACTTGTAGTTTGACTCGGATTCTGCTGCAGCATCAGATTGTTTCGTCCACAACTCAACGCTCCGGACGAATTTGAAGGTGATTCCAATTGGGTTGGAAAGTGCACGAAATCTAGTTTCCAACAAAAAAAAATCACCCAATTCGGAGTCCGTATGAAAAACTTGTGTGCGTTTTGAGTCAGGTATGTGTGTGCAGTCCGAATCTGAATCCAGAACGTGAGAGACTTGGACTCTATCTTCTCTTGGACCAAAAGTGACGTGAGAGAACTTTTTGGACAGCAAATAAACATCTCTTTCTTCCTTATCTTCATATGTGGATTGTACAAATGTCCCATACACCTGCAATTAGACAAAACACAAAAGTGTGTGAAGTATTTTTGTTCTGGATAACATAAATAGATTATTGAATAGTTTGCACTAGAAATCACCTGACAAATATGCATATATGCAATATTTTTGGTCATATCCAAGGTAGTCATGTCCTCATCATCCTCCCCTTCTTGAAAATAAAGCCGTCCTCGGCGTTGCTTAATCTGAAATGTGGCTAACAAAAGAGACAAGGTGTACATATTGTATATGTATATGTCATCCATTTTTACTTCCCTTGATTTTTGCATATATGACACATGAATATATGAGTAACTTGCATAGTTCATAAAATCTAAAGCCAAACAATTAGCACAAGAAGTAGAAGGCATGAAAATATTGCAACTCAGTTTGCACATATAAGTGAAGCTCTTATTCATTTCAAAAGATTGACAATGTTCATCATTAAACCATCCCAACATTGGTGAATAAACCTTACTTGCATCAAATTTACATGCTACAACATGCTTAAATAAGGAAACATGCAATAAGTCATTCAACACAGAATCATCACCAAGATTAGAGGTCATATCAAAATGATTAAACATTGGTTCTTTTGCATCAATAGTTAATTCAATGGGTGCACTCAAAATTGTTGGTATTTCAGTTGTTTGATCACATGGCAAAGTCAAATTATCAACGTAGTCCTCCAAAATAGGTGGTGTGATCAAAGTAGTGGGTAGCTCATCAGATGGTGCATTCAAATTGACAAGGCATTCATCATTCTCATGTAGAGATGGAAGATCAGTACCTTTGTCATTACCTCTTATGATCAACTCAGATGATGTAGCCACTCTCGGGGGCGATGTGTCACATGGTGGAGGTGATGTAGTCCTGACAACAACGGATGTGGTTGTCATAGTATGCCTAGTAGTTGAAGGAACAATCATATCAACTCTTGGAATGTGCACCGTGCGCTTGTTCTCCTCGTGGCCAACACGTCGTTTTATTTCCTGTTCAGCTTTGCAAGCAAGATGAAACAAATGGTCCATAGGATAACACTCTTCATGAATTAGTATCTCTTGAATATCACAGTTTAATCCTCCCCAAAATCTATCCATAAAATCATCTTCACTTTCTTCATATGAAGAAGTTATGCCTGTTTTACTGAACAGTGCACAAAACAGATTCCAATCCGAATTCAACTACGAGATTGAGCCTAGATAGATCCGAATTTTGTTTTTTTTCTCCTCTCTTTTTTTTCTCACACTTTTTTTTCTTTTCCTTTCTTTTTTTTCTCTGACTTTTTTTTTACTTTTTTTCTCTCGTTTTTTTTCTCTATCTTTTTTTTCTCTCTCCCTCTTTCCAAAACAAACTAGATAAGATGTAGAGTGGATCAAGCGAAGATGGGAACGATCTCAACTATGATTATGACAATGAACGGTGGGTAGCATGTGGAGGAAATTGATGGATGAGTGGTGGACAGCGGAAGGGATAATGATGCAGCGGCGACGTGACTAATGTGAACAGAACTCGAAACTCTAAACGACCTAGACACTAAGACCAGCAACTCGACACGACGATGCAACCGATAATTCAACTATGCAAGCAATGAAAAGAAAATTGCAAAGGCTCAGACTGGCTTGGACAAAGGATGAATAGATCTAACTCTATTTTGTGGATTTTACTTGGACAATAGGTAAGAAAATAAATCTAATCTAGGAAAACTGGAAATTCTCACCGAGCAACCTGAAAACTGATACCACTTGATAGACACGGGGTGTCCCGATCTTTCGATGAGATGATAACTATCGATTTGGTGGAGACGACTTTGACGATCCGACTACAAACGTGCACGACGTTGCGCCTTAGCAATCGCTAAACCAACTCCGAGAGGTTATTGATCACGCCGGAGCACAATCAACCTGACCACGAAGGTCTATTCCTGCAAGCAATCGAAGAACAAGCAAGAATATGATAAAAGCAATCTGAATATTGCGAGTATATATGAAGTATTGATAAAGGTGGGGATCCGTAAGCGGTCTTGGTCTGGTCGTTGGACACAAACGAAGTACACGAAGTTGCAATGGCTAACTTTTAACTAAACAAATCCCAAGGAAAAGCTACTAGATGGGTCTACTTATATAGGAGCAAGGGGTGGCGGCCAAGGAGGTGGGAGGACGTCCCAAGGCAGCCTAAAACTAAATCTAGGTCGTACAAGGCCAATGGGCCCAAGTGGAGGTGATGTAACACCTTTGGACTTGTAGTTTGACTCGGATTCTGCTGCAGCATCAGATTGTTTCGTCCACAACTCAACGCTCCGGACGAATTTGAAGGTGATTTCAATTGGGTTGGAAAGTGCACGAAATCTAGTTTCCAACAAAAAAAGAATCACCCAATTCGGAGTCCGTATGAAAAACTTGTGTGCGTTTTGAGTCAGGTATGTCTGTGCAGTCCGAATCTGAATCCAGAACGTGAGAGACTTGGACTCTATCTTCTCTTGGGCCAAAAGTGACGTGAGAGAACTTTTTGGACAGCAAATAAACATCTCTTTCTTCCTTATCTTCATATGTGGATTGTACAAATGTCCCATACACCTGCAATTAGACAAAACACAAAAGTGTGTGAAGTATTTTTGTTCTGGATAACATAAATAGATTATTGAATAGTTTGCACTAGAAATCACCTGACAAATATGCATATATGCAATATTTTTGGTCATATCCAAGGTAGTCATGTCCTCATCACTTTTGGGGAGCCCTGCCCCTCCTTATATATGTTGAAGGGGCGGGTTACATGTGGAGTCCTATTAGGATTAGGACTAGTCTATCTCTAATACAAACCGGATACAAGTCCAGGTCTTAACTCCTTGTAAGACAAATATTCCTTATGCCTTTCCTCTTAAACCGGCCCACCATAGTATGAACCGGCCTTCATGAACCGCCTGTTGGGCCACCAGGTCTTGTCGCTCCTCGCACCCGCCTGCCGGATTACCAATGAGTCGTGAACCGCCAGGTCCAAACGGGTCGCCGGTGAACCGCCAAGTGTCAGCGGGGTCTCAAATAAACCGCCAAGTCCGGCCGGGTTAACTTCCGGCCGATTTACACCGCGGGGTATATCCCCGACATTAGCCCCCAAGTTTAGCTTGGATTTATCCATGGTAAACTTATGCTGCAAAATAAACACCAGAACAAATTTGGCTGGTTGTGCTCCGGGTTAAGAATTCTTGTAGACCGGCACCTGATCGTCCTTAAATCCTTTATCATTTCCTCCTTCTAGAAAATCCGGGTCAATAACCAGCTTCATACTCAAATTGCTGATGTTGGCTTCTTATAGAAAAAATATTGTGAAGAATAATCCACTTGAGTCGGCTTCCAAAGCGCCGGTTTAAGAAATATTGGTCTTGAAATACTCATCTGACATTCAACCGGTTTGAAGATGCAGAACTTGCCGGTTTTATCATTGCCAAAGACTGTCGGGTTATAAAAACTTGATAATTTCGAGTCATGATTGTTGCAGACACCGGTTCATGATTGTTGCCAATGCCAGTTCATGATTATTAATGACGCCGGGTTGCAGCCACAGGGTCATAATGATTGGTGACGCCGGGTCAACCTACTTTGCTCAATCAGAGAATTTGAAAATATTTCTTCAATAATAATATAATAACTGTAGCCCCCAAGTCTTGAGCAGAACAAAGTGATTGCTTAAGACTTGCTTCAATATAAATACTGCCACTTAAGAAGAAATCCATGTTGTTCATCCCAGTCACTTAGTAAAAACTGAATACTCCATATTATGTAGCCCCCAAGTGCCGGGTTGTCATGCTTGCAGCAACCTGGGACTTGTAATTGTCTTATACTCATAAAAACTTCAACCAGTGTAGCCCCCAAGGGCCGGGTCATTATGCAACAATGAGCAGGGACTTTGTAGGTATAATCATGTAGATTTGAGCAATGATGTGTAGCCCCCAAGGGCCGGCTCGGTAAGATAATATTAAGCTGGGACTTAATATATACTTCAATGAAAATAACATCATATGATGTAACCCTCATCATGGGACTTGAATCTACGTCCACAAGGTTAAGAGCCTTGTGCTTTACCAACTGAGCAGTGGACCCTTCAATATAATGAATAAAAAGCTTTTGTACCTTCAACTGTTGACAGGAGCAATTGGTAGCCCCCAAGGGCCGACTCCTTATAATGTGATGAGTCGGGTCTTCAATAATATGAGAAAAAAATTACTTTGCATTAGCCCCCAAGTATCATGGTGCATGCTTGCAGCGAAATGAGACTTGCATATTTGATATAATCTCAACTTGAATAATGTAGCCCCCAAGTGCCGGGTCGTAAGCCTGCAGCGACTCGGGACTATTCCTTCCATTGCAAAATAAATCATATCCTTTGATAAAATAATAGTCATTGCGCTAAAGCGACTTTGAAAACCTCAATAATACCGGTTGTTAAAAACCATAATAAAAATCCAGCCATGTTGGCTATTCAAGATAATATAATCCAGTATGAAAACCTTATTCATTCAATATCATAATGAAAATTCAGCCAAGTTTGGCTATTTGAATGATATAACCCAATGATTTATAAACGCATGATTCCAATGGCGCAATCCAAATATATACTGGCGACGTATAGTCCAAAGCCAGGCCGGTTAATAAACATCGGATAATTTATAATCATGCTTTATTCAACCTGTTTCTGCATACAACAAGTTTAAAGTGTCCTGGCGGTTTACCGCCGGACGGGTCATAATGCCCAACATATAATCCGGGTTTATAACCAAGGCTGCACTTAAGAATAATTAAATATGAAATATATCATACCTGTGACATTGAATCACATCGTTGGTTCACCAACTTTTTGTAGTAAGAAAGAGTGATAACCCCAATCTTGAGTAATGATAACTCCTTTCATACTATGCCGGTTGATGATAAACCGTACCGGGTTGTGATAAACACCGGTTTAACCATATATTATACTGGCGACTCATAGTCAAACCAGACCGGGCGGATAGTTTCCGGATTATGACTTGATCATGTACTGACAATTTGTAATTGAAAGTCAATCCGGGTTAATGAACACCGGTTTACTCCATAATAAGATGGCAACATAAAATCAAACCGGGCAGATAGTCTCCGGATTAAGATTTGACCGTGTTCCGCCAATTTGTAATTGACAGTCGAACCGGATTAACAATGTCGGTTTCAAAAACGCAACAAAAATCAAATAACAGTTATGAAAAAAATATGGAAGCAAAGGCAATGACAAAAACCGTTTGCAAAAACATGCTTTATTGAGCTGATCAGATGGTGTTACCATGGTCGGACAGGACGAAGCCCCCAATAGGAGTGACAATGGTTCAAGTCAGCCAGGTCCCCAACTGAAACCGTGGCATTATGCCGATCAAGTGGCGTGGCAATGGTTCGGGTTCGACCAAGCCCCCAAGTGACTCTGTGGCCTTAGGCCGATCAAGAGGCGTGACTGGTTCAGACTTGACCATGTCCCCAAGTGATCTGGTGGCTTTCGCCTATCAAGAGGTGTTGCATTGGTTCGGACACGACCAAGGCCCCAAGTGATATCACAAAGCTTTTTTTTGAAAAGCAAATTTCAAGGGGTAAACCAGAGGCCGCTCTAAGACAGAACAACTCCATGTAGCCACACATGATAGGAAAAAGACAGAGACCCCGCTTTATGAAGCAGAAGCCCCCATGTGATCAATAATATGTTAGGCTAATAAGGCAGGATACCCATGTTTCAACCGCGCATCATGGCAGCAGGTCCTCTTCGGTAATTTTTGACTTTTGTGCAAGAGATAAATTCTTCTTGAACCGGGATCTTGAACCGGATATTGAGAGCTTCAAAGCTTTGTGGGAGACATCTTTCCCTTGACCCAGATTTTAAACCAGAATCTTCATTTTCAGCCGGAAATTTTCTGACGGTCTTTAAACTCTAACTTGCGAGAAGTTAATTCTTTTTTGAACCGGACATTGTTAAACCGGATTTGGGCGCTTCAGAGCTTTGTGGGAGAACAGATTTCCCTTGAACCGGATTGTAAACCAGATATTTGATAGCTTCAATGAGACTGACTTCCCTTGAGCCGGATTTTAAACCGGAATCCTTTCTGATGACCCGGATCTTCTTCATTGGGCCGGGATTTTGTAACTGTCATATACTTTCTAAGCCGGAAATTTTCTAACGGCCTTCAAATAACAGTAGCCTCCTAGACCGGGTTATCTTTCCCTCCATCGTCTTGGGGTTCTTAAATTTGCTGGCAAGATTTGCTTAGTCATGTCATCGTAGCCCCCGAGTCTCAAGGTGACTCAAGGAGTTGGCTTAAAACTCTCCATATTTGACCGTGATATAAACCGACATAACTTGTATATCATTAGTGTTGATAACACGATGTGAATCCACAGATGGTTGTGATGACTGCGGTGGGTTATAAATGATCACGTATGAGCCGTGTCAGCAACTTGGCCAATGGTTCCTTCCAACTGGCGATTTGAAGTTAACCAAACTGTAGTGGCGGCGACTTGTGCGCCTGGCCATTAAGCCATCCAGTGCAAACGGCGGTTGATAATGATAATTTGCCTCCTTTTTGTTGAAAGAAAACCGGGCTACCCAAGCTGTGACTTGCTCATACTCAATAAATAGCTCATGCAGACAGGTGCGGCCCGGTATGTTGATGTAGACCAGGCCGCGAGAGACGGACGACAAAAATGACCGCAACATCAGAGGCAGCTCGGATAGATGAGTCGGCCGTGGCATTGTAAACCGGTGCGGACGGGGAAGATCGGCACCGGTGTCGTAAACCGGCACGGACGGGCGAGTTAATCGCGTTGTTTTGATGTAGTGAACAATTGTCCTGCATCAACAATATTGCAGACCAAGGCAAAGATAAACTACGTTTTGACAAAAATAATATGTTCCAATAAAATATATTTTAAATGGATATCACCTGACGTGCCAGGCCAGAAATAATCCGCCATGAAGTTGATGATCACTAGGTTAAGTTGAAATCACTCACGAGTGAGTCGGCCGTGGGAGCAGACAGATGAGCCGGGCACGGCGTTGTAAGCCGGCAGGGACGGGTGAGTCAATCGTAGGCGCAGTAAGCCACGTGGACGGCGAGTCGATCTCGAGCATGGTCCCAACGAGCTGACGTAAACCGGGCCACAAGGGTGGCGACTTGTGCATGTTCATTCACCGGGCGGTATGACACAGACGAAACGCCGGTGCAGAATGCTGCTATCGCGTGCTCCGTACCCGTAATATAATACCTCATTAGTAATGAACAATGGTCCTGCATCAAAAAAGAGCACAAGCCAAAGTAATTGTTCTCTGATAAAAACAATATGTGCTAATAAGAATAGATTAGATGGATATCACCTGATGCATTAGGATGACATATAGATTGATCGGTGGATGTCCGATTGATGGGACTTGCATTAGTATTTTTGTTGCAGATCAATTCACCTTTTATTTTGTGCACACCCATGCGTTGGAACAGATCAAACCAGAGAGATGGAGGGTCGGCGTGCGTCTCTCGGCCAGCGACGATGGGGTGAGGCAGTAAACCGGCCATGCGATATATGGCGAGGCGAGGCCGAATCATGGGACATTGTAACCCAACGAGCCATGGGCCCATGGACAGGGTCTCGGCCTCGCTTTCTTGCAGACAATAGTTAACAATGATCCTCATAGAGCAGCGAGCAGGCGGCAGAGCAGTCGTCAGGGGCGCATGGAGGCGGCTCACCGCAAGGGGAGGAACAGTACAACAGCCCGACCAGGTAGAAGAGGGCGTCTGGCGCAAAAGCCTGGCGCAGCGCGGACGGAGGCGCCGGGCAGCTGGAGGCGGAGCCGCGGTTGTAGCGGCGACCAATCGGTGGTGGTCAGTGGAGAGGAGGGGCCCGGCGTGGCTCGGAGGCCTTCAGTGGCGATGCGGCCGAGCGCAGGAGGTGGCCGGTGCAACGGAGGAGGGCGTCAAGGCGGCCGGTGGCCCGAAGCACGGCCGGAGGAGCCGCAGCAGCGGAAGGGGCAGCAGCGATGCGACTGGGCGCGGCACGGCGCGGCGGAGTCCGCAAGTGAGGCGGAGCGCGTGCGGCCTGGCGACTTCGAGGCGGAGGCGGCCCGAGGTGGAGACGAGCCCGCTACAGTTTCCGATTCCACACCCATGACCATAACCCCTCTGCGTCGTGGCTCCCTCTTTTTTTACACAGGTAGTAGTAGTGGAGGCGGAGACGGAGGTTCATGGGTGATGCTCCACGTGAGGCCACACAGATTTGACTTTGCTTTGGAACTTGTGCTCCGGTTTGACTGGATTAATACTAATAGGAATAGTAATTTTCCCCAGCTGTCTTTGGCATCACGTGCATGAGGTTTTGGACACGGACGACGGAATCGTCAAAGCCTGTCGGTCTCGGCGGCTTGTAGAGCATCGATTGATTTGGGATGCGAGACTTTGACCTGCAGCGGCAACTGAAATTAACCCGGCCTCGACAGACCATCTGGTCATGTACGCTGGCGTATTGATGCAACCCTAACTTTCTCTTGATCTTAAATCTTGTATGTCTCGCTTTGGCTTTTCATCGACGGTGTTATCTTCTGCGCTGGCTCTTTTTCATCTGACACATCATGAACTTCTCAATCCCTAAGAAATCCCTTCAAGAACTCAACACCACCGTGCGCAGGCCCCACGGTGGGCGCCAACTGTCGTGGAATTAACACGTCAGATGTCCTTAGTGTGAGGACTTAGTCGCGAGGCCAACGCATCTATGTGGTAGCTTGAGAGGGGTTGAGCGGAATCAAGAGACGCAACATAAGACAAGGGTTTAGACAGCTTCAGGCCCCGGGAAACATCATCCGGTAAAAACCCTACATGCTGTTTGAGGCTAGATCTCATTATCATCACGAGGGAGTCACCGTAAACCGGCTCTCCTCTAGTTGTGTCTAGCCCTAGAGATTGTTTCTTGCTTCTAGCTTGTCCCCCTTTTGGGGAGCCCTGCCCCTCCTTATATATGTTGAAGGGGCGGGTTACATGTGGAGTCCTATTAGGATTAGGACTAGTCTATCTCTAATACAAACCGGATACAAGTCCAGGTCTTAACTCCTTGTAAGACAAATATTCCTTATGCCTTTCCTCTTAAACCGGCCCACCATAGTATGAACCGGCCTTCATGAACCGCCTGTTGGGCCACCAGGTCTTGTCGCTCCTCGCACCCACCTGCCGGATTACCAATGAGTCGTGAACCGCCAGGTCCAAACGGGTCGCCGGTGAACCGCCAAGTGTCAGCGGGGTCTCAAATAAACCGCCAAGTCCGTCCGGGTTAACTTCCGGCCGGTTTACACCGCGGGGTATATCCCCGACAGTTCCCAAGCCCACCTCGACGGGTGGTACTACGCTTGGTACACCGTGCCATGGTGCCTAGTTTGTCCCAAGCCCACCTGTACCGGGTGCCACTTGGTAGACTACTAACACTACCTACAAACACCAGAAACTAGTTGCAACTCCTGGACAGAGATCAAGTTGATTAATAAGTCGAGAGAGTCAATTAAGGATCCCAATGTGTGGTAGTAGCTATTCATGGATCACAGACACAGGACTCAGTTCCTGAGGACGGATGCAATGAGACAACCCACCATGTACTCCTACATGGCCTCTCACCGCTACCTTTACCAAATCGTGTTCACACACTTAGCTCTCAACAGTAGGACATGTTCACCACATTCCAATTCATCCCCGATGAATCAGACCTGACACAACTCTAAGCAATAGCAGGCATGACAAACAAGCATGAATGAGTAGGCACATCAGGGCTCAAACAACTCCTACTCATGCTAGTGGGTTTCATCTATTTACTGTGGCAATGATAGGTCATGCAGAGGATAAAGGGGTTCAGCTACCGCAGCAAGTAACAGATGAATCGTTGTTGTCCTAATGCAGTAAAAGAGAGCAGGAGCGAGAGAGTGGGATTTTATCGGAATGAACAAGGGGGTTTTGCTTGCCTGGCACTTCTGAAGATAGTATAGTTCTTCATTGGTGTCATTGATCACATCGTCGAAACACGTCTATCGAGAGGGGACCGATACCGGCAACAAAGAAGAAATACAATCAATGCAATGCACAATATGATGCATGATCATGACATGGCAAAATGAATGTGTTTTGGGCTAATGCAAGCTAGAACAGATTGAAATGAGTCCATTTGAACCAAAGATTCAAATGCAAACCCATTTTATGAAGTCATAAAGGTGCATTAACTTGTTTCATCTAAACAGCAAGGTTAGGTTTCTCTAACATGCATGAAAATGGTACAGATGGATAGATTGGACTTTTCTGATCATTTTTCGTATATAAATTATTTCATTTGGAGTTACGGTTGATTTTCTATGAATTTTAGAAGTTTTGGCTATTTTCTGGAATTTCCTCAATTATTTAAAATTAAACTAAATCCAGAAATAGATTTACTGCATCAGCATGACAACAGCATTACGTCAGCAGGTCAGTTGTGGCTGACCAGGTCAAACCTGACCTGTGGGACCCATACGTCAGTGTCTCAGGCTGGTTTGGGTGTATGACAGGTGGGACCGGTCAATGTTGACTTGACCAAAGTCAAAGCTGACACGTGGGGTCCACCCAGATTAGTACTAATCTTAATAGAATATTAGACTAACCTAATTATCCGCGGGGACCCACATGTCATTGACACAGGTAATAACTAAACATAATTAGCACCTAAACTAATGGTGCCACGTCAGCCACCGGTGTTTAGCCGCCGGCGACCAAATCCGTGGCGGAGGGAGTCGGGATTTTGCTGCAGGGCCCTATTTGGCGCGGGGGGAGCATCTACGTGAAGCTGGGGGGCTGCCGCGTCGAGTGGTGGTGGTGTTTGGGCTCGGGGTGGTTGGAAAAGGCGCCGACGATGACGTTGGCGGCTGCCGGAGCTCGGGCGAGCTCGGGGTCGTTGCTAGGAGGCACGGCAGGAGGTGCAGAGCGGTGCTGTGGGCTCCTGGGAACGGCGAGTGCGGTGAAGCGCTCGGTTGCGAGCTTGCGCGGCTGTGGCCACAGCTACGCCATGGGCAGCGGCGAGAAGCTTTAGGCCGCGATGGAAAATGGAGCTAGGGGACGGGAATGGAGGGGGCGAGCATAGGAGAAGCAGCAGGGGCTCACAGCGGATCCATCCGAGGCGGAGGCGAGGCCGGGGGAGCGTCGGAGGCAGCGCAGGGTCGCTGGAGATCTGGGCGGCCGAAGGTTGAAGACGACGACTTGGACGGTGAAGCAGGGCCTCCGGCGTCGTGTAGCTCGGTGGAGAAGGTCCAGGAAGATGCAGCGGAGCTTCTGGACTGCTCGAGGGGACGAGGGAAAGGCGATGGCCACGGTGGTGCTCGTCGGTGGCAACGGACGCGTTCGGTGAGATGGGGAATGGCGAGGGAGAGAGGCAGGGGGCGTGTGAGGTGTCTGTGGGGTCGGGGCGGCAACGTGAAGCCTGCCCAGGTGTCCACGGGCGCGGGCGGCAAGCAGGTGGCGCCGTGGCGAGCTCGCGCTCGTCGGCGTCACCTCTGTGCCTGCCTGGCGAGGACGAAGCAGCTGGCTGGCATGGGCCAGCACAGTGCTGGGCCTGCCAGGTGGGCTGCCAGGTGGGCTGCGGCCAGGTAAGTGGGCTACTAGGTAAACTGCACAGGTAACCTCTCTCTCTCCTTTTATTTCCATTTTCTATTTTCTATAATTGTGTTTGGCTTTAATAAAAATGCCAAGGCATTTCCAAAAATCATGAAGCTGCTCAATGTCACTGTTTGGAATATTTCCAACAGCAAACATTCCAGTCTGTGATTATTTGAGCATTTAAAATATTATTTAGCAATTAAATGCCCAAATGCAAATACCATATGATTTAATTCAAAAATCCAGAATGGCATAGAAAAATGTGCACCATTTTTGGGAGAGGTTCTAGACTAATTCAAAAATGATGAACTTTTGTGAAGGGCATTTTGGGTTCATTGAAATGTTTTTCAGTTGAACCTGGTATTTTCAGGGGGGTGCTGGGGTTTGTTGATCCCCATTTCAGGTTTAAGAGAAATTTAAACATGATGCAACAACCAACTAGTCCAAGTGCATAGCAAGGCTAGGGACGTGACAACTCACCCCCACTAAACCAGAATCTCGTCCCGAGATTCAAGCATGAGGTAAGAAGACAGAGGAACACAAACTATCACAATCGTCTCGATCCAGGTTGCACTTCATAAGGGCGTTGATTCGATCACAATCTTTGTCTCGATGTCTTCCTCTGAGAAGTCCAACTAACATGACAAGAAGAGGAAAGGAAAACTCTAGAAGAATTGATCTTCTCGAAGACCGAACAACTCGGGATCAACTCATGGGATGAGACATAGCAGCATCCCCCGAGCTGAGACACGAAGCACACATCTAGAGGGATGGAGTGGTTCACTAGGTAGACAACAATTCCACATTTAAGAAGGTGGTAAACGATTGTCAACGTAGCGAGGAGTTGAGTTGCCATGATACCATAACGGGGCACCTTAGGGAAGGTGACTTGTAGAAATATCCCCTTCAGTGGCAAAAAAAATTACCTTTGATTTAGAGATCATTTAGATTCTTTATACCAGCCTATGGAAATTCTCGAGCGATCATTTGGAGGGGGTTGGTAGAATGGCATGCTTGGATTAGAATGGATGATGTGGATTACCTTGTTGAAAACAACACAAGGCATGACTTTAGTAACTGAGGAGAAGCTCAACAGTAGAGAGTGAGTCCACTGTTTGAGAAGTTATAGCATAACCGAGGAAGCTGAGGGCAATCCCAGTTAGTGCCGATGATAACACCTAGCGCTTGTGCGTGCCCTCAAGAACTTGAGCATTTCCATATTCATCAAGGTTTTACCAATATCCGTGTCAAGGATCCTGGCAACACAACTTACTACCATGATGAATGGTGATGGAGGATGCAGATGCAAAGGAAGATAACACCTTCTCAGATTTCACCTTGGCGGGCCAAGGGGACAAAATCTGGATGATCGACCGAGAGACATTTAGCACTCCGCTTCTAATGTTCTCCTTGATGTGCTAGCTTAATCCATTTATTAAAATGGTTTGATATCTAGAGAATCAAGTAAAAGGTCGGACTTCAGGAGCACAAAAATCCATAAGGAACAACTAGGGAGTAAGTCCTATGAAATCCTTATGGGGAGGTGGCCAACTTCCTCAAACAAGATACTACAATAATAGGTCTTCCGGCTGGGTGTGTTGGCCACGACATCCATTTTACCGGGTTACAGAGAGACCAATATTATAGTTCTTGGGACACGTTCCAACCATTATATCTGCCTGAGATTCAGATCTGGTTAATGTTAGAATATTCTAGACTCACCAGGTCTAGGAAAAAAGCAAAAGTTTGCAACACAAATCGACAAGATGACATTGCGAGATTCTCGGGAAATGAACTACGATAGCAAACTCCAAGGCATGAGCTGGTTCTGCTAGACACATGTGAACATGATGTCCTAGACAAGCATGACCACGTGGTAGTCTTACAATAAAACACTACCGAGTTCTGGTTGGGAACCATCACCGGGGATAATGAAGTCCTTGCATAAGTCATATGATTAGCTCTTATGAAGGAACTTCTTCTCCTTGAACAAATCAGTTAGTGGCTTGGTGTGCTAGGGATACATATGGAATGAAGGTTGCAAGTCTCCAAACCACAAAATACTTCGCACGTATGCATGACTGATTTGGGATGATTCCAAAGGAAGCAACATTGACTTTCTCGAATCCACGGTGGCAACTTGCATCAAATGCACATGAACTGGAGGAAGTCACTTCTTACATCCGAACATATGCTTCATGAGCTAGCATGCAGAAATGCTTACACAAGTTTCCAACACTAGCCTGATGTTCATCATGAATTACGGAGAAGATAAAATGTTGCTGATGGGCTCAACAACAAGTCATCGGGATTTCCATATAAATGGAATTCCATAATTATGAGATCAAGTGATAGCATTTGTCAGACCAAAAGATGTAATGGTGTATGCTCAAGGAATCAACCACAAGTAAGACAACATTACGAGTATCGTTGGTTCTGATTTGATTTGAGGATAGCCCACACCCAAATCAAAGGTTGGACAAGATGATAGGTCCATTAACTGATCACGAGGGCCAGTCAATGAAAATATCAACTTTCTTCAACACACACATACAAAGGGTATCCCTTTCAAATGAACTAAGTCAGGTAAGCTTTTATCCTCCAACTCTCCAAGTTGTTGTTTAGCTTAACCAACTGGCTCAGGGTATCCAACATGGATTCTTGGAGAGAGGGTGGTTTAGAAAACCAACTTGGTCACGAGCTCAACATAGCGGTCAGGTGCCAACCTGGTGATACTTCCGAGAAGATAATCGGAAAATCACGAACCACCGATATGTAACTAAGCTCGAGAACAATCTTGCTTTTCAGGGCAAGATGATATGATCAAAAGAGCGAGGGATTGGCACAATCCTAACTCATTGATCGAAGAGTGCACCGGAAACAAGGACTAGGTAGCACAATCAATCCTAGAATGATGATTCCATAACCAACACACTAAGAATGAGATTATCGTCCATTAATCACTATGCAACATGGTTGCTAGGAATATAGATTTGACACATCACGGTTCACTTGTCAGCACTCCGGTTGCGACAACACGGAACCGAGGAATGAATAATGATGGCGAGAAGTATCACTACGTCAAGAATCCATAAGAGAAGGTGCAATCCTCATGACATTCCTGACATAAAGTGGGTAATACTTCAGGTAGAACAGAATCAATAGCTGGATTGGCATTTTGATCTGCGGAATACAACTACTTTGACCCAATCCTGGATATGGAAGAGGTACTGGAGTTTGTTTCTCCTAATCATTCCGGAGTAGAATGGCTCGACGGACCACAAGAGTAATAGGCATTGATAACACGAATGCATAATCACTCCTGACTATCAATTGATAGACAAGGGCCAGAAAACAACTAAATAGGGACAACTCAAAAGAACATATGATTTTCTGAGTTGTGGATGCATAGATTAGCATGTCGAACAAGTTCAACATGTTTCTTCCGGATAACCCATTCAGAAAGGTAGAACTGGCAGAGTCACAACATGGAATCGAGAACTCATCAAGAGCACTCTGGTTGTGATCTTTTGGTTCAAAAGAACTTCTGCCATAGGCAGTTCATGGTATTTGGAAGAAGGAAATACCACAGACCTCGAGGACTATCGCAAAGGTTACTAATATCCTAAAGGCACTAGCAAACACTATCAACATGAAGTAAGTAGGGTGAATCTCGGGTTCAAAACCCAGAAGTGGAATGCCTACTAACTAAGTGGCATCACGGGATGCTTTCGGAAATGATGGCTAGAGTCATCACACTGGGATCACAAAACATGGCTAGACTACTAGATGATCCCCTGAGACACCTAGGGTCATAATAATAACTCCAACATAAATGTCGAGGCAATAGAGTACCTCAACTCACCGATTAGCATGGTTAATCTGGCCCAAAGAAACATCAGAATGGGAAGAAGGAATTTGCAAATGCATCAGATTATTTAGAAACCTGGGATGACTCGGACAACATAACGGCTGTAAAAGCTCAAAAAGATTTGAAACATACTGCAAATATGGTGGCATAGCCACTCAGAAGCACAATATCAAGGTTTCGGGATCAACAGTTATCATACGGAAGTAGCAGGAACTGAACAGAGGCTTAAATCCATTAATCCTATAAGTCTACGGATTAGTAACACGTGATCCTAATAGAAAGAAAAGATAGCCTAGTTCCTTAACCCCGTAGGAAAGATAAGATGACTCGGATCAGAATGCATAAGGTATAAGGAGTAAAAAGAGTCTTAGGTTCCATCCCATAATCAATTCCCTTATATAACTAAAGAATTTCTAGACTCAACTTCGACCAGTTTGGCTTGGTAATCCTACAGGCAGTCAAGCTCTGATACCAAAGCTGTCAGGACCCCGATCCTAAGTCTCACCGATCTAGCATGTAACACATCATATCACTTTGCGGCCTCACGCACGGTATCCCATGGGTGCCACCTTACCTGGCCCGGGACCGCTTGCGCCTTTTGGCTCACGTATATGATAGTGCCGCTAGCATCCATATGACAAAGAACCCGGGCTGACATGGCTAGTCGTGAACCCAAAGTGGCACTAACTTACAAGGACAGGCATACATGACCCAACAACACGGTCATCAGCGAGTGAATCCGGGCTGTAGCAACTGGGCTAGCAGGACTCCGGTAAACCGGGTTGTAGCAGGCTAACAGGACTCCGGTAGACATCACGTGACATTTCCCCGAAGGGACAGACACAGGAACGAAGAAGGACACATGCCGGCCAGCCTGAGTGTTCCGGAGCAGTAGCAAGCTACCAAGGCTCAGTGGAAGCACTAGGAGACATTTCCCGGTAAGAGAGGCTACCAAGGATAAACAACTAGATAGTCAGATCCCACACATACCAAGCATTTCAATAACATGCACACAATATGCCCAATATGTGCAAATACAACATGGCATCACAACATGACTCTACAACTCAAGTATTTTATTCAGTAGGCTCCGAGGAGCGAGATATTACAAGCATGATTCTCATGACCCAACATTCAGAGCAAACAAGTCAAGCGCAAGCGGAAGCTTAACATGTCTGAGTACAGACATCTACAAAAGAAAAAGGTTGAGAAGCTTGACTGTCTATCAGATCCTGCCGAGGGCACAAGATCGTAGCTGAGGTAACAAGCTAAACGTCGAAGTCCATGCGGTACTACTAGCGAGACTGAGGTCTCTCTGCAAAAACCTAAATTAAGCAACGTGAGTACAAATGTACCCAGCAAGACTTACATCAGAACTAACTACATATGCATCATTATCAACAAAGGGGTGGTGGGGTTTAACTGCAGCAAGCCAGCTTTGACTCGGTGGCTATCCTGAACTACGACTGCGAGTAACTCTTTTGAGGTGGCGCACACGAGTCCACATATTCACCATATCAATACACCACTATGGATCCGCTCCCATCTCCTTACGAGGACGCCATCCATAGCACTCACGCTTATCTTGCGTATTTTAGAGTATCCACTTTCACTTGTCTATGAACTGTACAGGCAACCCAGAAGTCCTTTACCGCGGACACGGCTATTCGAATAAATCATATTAACCTTGCAGGGGTGTACTTCTTCACACACGCTCTCACCACTTACCGCCGTTTACACGACATGTACTCAGCAACCTTCAAGCGAAAGCCCAGCGAGGGTGTTGGCCAAGACCTGACTAACCACACAAGTCTCTCATCCAGGTTTATCGCCTATTCGGGTTCCATCCGCAAGGAGATCCGGTCGGGGTGTCGCTCACAGCCCCAAACGATGTGTGCAGGGTTCCCAAGCCCACCTCAACGGGTGGATCTACGCTTGGTAGACCGTGCCATGGTGCCTAGTCTGTCCCAAGCCCACCTGTACCGGGTGCCACTTGGTAGACTACTAACACTACCTACAAACACCAGAAACTAGTTGCAACTCCTGGACAGAGATCAAGTTGATTAATAAGTCGAGAGAGTCAATTAAGGATCCCAATGTGTGGTAGTAGCTGTTCATGGATCACAAACACAGGACTCAGTTCCTGAGGACGGCTGCAATGAGACAACCCACCATGTACTCCTACATGGCCTCTCACCGCTACCTTTACCAAATCGTGTTCACACACTTAGCTCTCAACAGTAGGACATGTTCACCACATTCCAATTCATCCCCGATGAATCAGACCTAACACAACTCTAAGCAATAGCAGGCATGACAAACAAGCATGAATGAGTAGGACATCAGGGCTCAAACAACTCCTACTCATGCTAGTGGGTTTCATCTATTTACTGTGGCAATGACAGGTCATGCAGAGGATAAAGGGGTTCAGCTACCGCAGCAAGTAACAGATGAATCGTTGTTGTCCTAATGCAGTAAAAGAGAGTAGGAGCGAGAGAGTGGGATTTTATCAGAATGAACAAGGGGTTTTTGCTTGCCTGGCACTTCTGAAGATAGTATAGTTCTTCATTGGTGTCATTGATCACATCGTCGAAACGCGTCTATCGAGAGGGGACAGATACCGGCAACAGAGAAGAAATACAATCAATGCAATGCACAATATGATGCATGATCATGACATGGCAAAATGAATGTGTTTTGGGCTAATGCAAGCGAGAACAGATTGAAATGAGTCCATTTGAACCAAAGATTCAAATGCAAACCCATTTTATGAAGTCATAAAGGTGCATTAACTTGTTTCATCTAAACAGCAAGGTTAGGTTGCTCTAACATGCATGAAAATGGTACAGATGGATAGATTGGATTTTTCTGATCATTTTTCATATATAAATTATTTCATTTGGAGTTACGGTTTATTTTCTATGAATTTTAGAAGTTTTGGCTATTTTCTGGAATTTCCTGAATTATTTAAAATTAAACTAAATCCAGAAATAGATTTACTGCGTCAGCATGACAACAGCATTACGTCAGCAGGTCGGCTGTGGCTGACCAGGTCAAACCTGACCTGTGGGACCCATACATCAGTGTCTCAGGCTGGTTTGGGTGTATGACAGGTGGGACCGGTCAATGTTGACTTGACCAAAGTCAAAGCTGACACGTGGGGTCCACCCAGATTAGTACTAATCTTAACAGAAAATTAGACTAACCTAATTATCTGCAGGGACCCACATGTCATTGACACAGGTAATAACTAAACATAATTAGCACCTAAACTAAGGGTGCCACGTCAGCCACCGACGTTTAGCCGCCGGCGACCAAATCCGCGGCGGAGGGAGTCAGGATTTCGCTGCAGGGCCCTATTTGGCGTGCAGGGAGCATCTACGTGAAGCTGGGGGGCTGCCGCGTCGAGTGGTGGTGGTGTTTGGGCTCGGGGTGATCGAAAAAGACACCGGCGACGATGTTGGCGGCTGCCAGAGCTCGGGCGAGCTCGGGATCGTCGCTAGGAGGCACGGCAGGAGGTGCGTAGCGGTGCTGTGGGCTCCTGGGGACACGGCGAGTGCGGTGAAGCGCTCGGTTGCGAGCTTGCGCGGCTGTGGCCACGGCTACGCCATGGCCCGGGGCGAGAAGCTTTCGGCCACGATGGGAAATGGAGCTAGGGGACGGGAATGGAGGGGGCGAGCACAGGAGAAGCAGCAGGGGCTCACAGTGGATCCATCCGATGCGGAGGCGAGGCCAGGGGAGCGTCGGAGGCAGCGCAGGGTCGCCGGAGATCTGGGCGGCCGAAGGTTGAAGACGACGACTTGGATGGTGAAGCAGGGCCTCCGGCGTCGTGTAGCTCGGTGGAGAAGGTCGAGGAAGATGCAGCGGAGCTTCTGGACTGCTCGAGGGGACGAGGGAAAGGCGATGGCCGTGGTGGTGCTCGTCGGTGGCGACAGACGCGTTCGGTGAGATGGGGAATGGCAAGGGAGAGAGGCAGGGGGCGTGTGAGGTGTCTGCGGGGTCGGGGCGGCAATGTGAAGCCTGCCCAGGTGTCCATGGGCGCGGGTGGCAAGCAGGTGGCGCCGTGGCGAGCTCGCGCTCGTGGGCGTCACCTCTGTGCCTGCCTGGCAAGGACAAAGCAGCTGGCTGGCATGGGCCAGCACAGTGCTGGGCCTGCCAGGTGGGCTGCCAGGTGGGCTGCGGCTAGGTAAGTGGGCTGCCAGGTAAACTGCATAGGTAACCTCTCTCTCTCCTTTTATTTCCATTTTCTATTTTCTGTAATTGTGTTTGGCTTTAATAAAAATGCCAGGGCATTTCCAAAAATCATGAAACTGCTCAATGTCACTGTTTGGAATATTTCCAACAGCAAACATTTTAGTTTGTGATTATTTGAGCATTTAAAATATTATTTAGCAATCATATGATTTAATTCAAAAATCCAGAATGGCCTAGAAAAGTGTGCACCATTTTTGGGAGAGGTTCTAGACTAATTCAAAAATGATGCACTTTTGTGAAGGGCATTTTGGGTTCATTGAAATGTTTTTCAGTTGAACCTGGTATTTTCAGGGGGGATGCTGGGGTTTGTTGATCCCCATTTCAGGTTTAAGAGAAATTTAAACATGATGCAACAACCAACTAGTCCAAGTGCATAGCAAGGCTAGGGACGTGACAAATCCCTTCACATGTACCTCGTGGAGCATGGTCGTCAGGGTGTTGCCGATGTCGCTCTCCTCCGGTGTCTCGTGCTCCTGCTTCGGCCGTGGGGGAAGTGGTGATGGTGCCGCCTGCTCCGACCACATCCCCAGCAGCGTCCACATCCTCGCGCGCCTCCGCACCTCCCGTAGTATTTGTGGCTGCGGGCGGTGAAGCCTTTGAGGTGGACGGGTGAGCCGAAGCACCGGATTTCTTCTTGGGCGCCATGGTTCATGGCGCTGTAAAAAACGAAGATGGCAATGAAGACGATGCGTTGCACACGCTTTCAGGTTCGCGCAAGTGATCCCCCTACCTGGCACACCAAAGATGTGATGGGAAACCACGACCACCTATGGGACCAAAGGTCCCTTGCTGGTTCGGCAGGGGGATGTCACATTGCACAAAGAGCAGAGGAGCACGGGGCAGCACGGCAGAGATCACACGAGCAATTTTACCCAGGTTCGGGCCGCCGCGAGGCGTAAAACCCTGCTCCTGATTTGGTGGATTGATGGTGGATTGACGGTGGAAGAATGGTGGTGGAGCGTAGTACACTTGCCCGGCAGGGGCGTCAGTGGCTACTCGTGTATGAGTGTGTGGGTGTCCAACCTTCTAACCTCTTCTACGGTTGCCACGTGCCTCCTTTTATAGATCAAGGAGTCACCACAATGGCAAATCAGTCATTATGCACTCATAAGATAGCAAACAGTGCTATCATACCTAACACTGCAGGCTGACAGAGCGCATTAAATATGCCGCTCAATGTCACATCGTTGCTCGCCTGGCAAGCCTCCCCGGGCTATTTTGCTAGCTTCATGCCTGCTTGCTTGACACGTTGCAGGACGGGTGTCGACTGTAGGTATTCCTGTAGAAAGAGGCTGCCATGTGGAGAATGGCTGCCACTTAATCACTTTGCGGCGTGACAGTCTTGGATGTTCTCTTTCGTGGGTGGCTTTTCCCTTGCCGAGCTTCGCCTGCCCTACAAGGGAGGCTTTTCTCCTAGTGGTATCTTGCTTCTCTGGCTTGACCTTGGTCCTCTTGATCTGCATCTTGGTCCCTCAAAGATCTTGGTCTCCTGCTCTCTAGCATGGCCTGGTACCATAATCTTGTTCCCATGCATGTGCACAGTCTAGACAACAGACCCATCAATCTCCTGCTCCAGCGTTAATATCTTTGTTGCATAATTATTGCTTGTTTTCCTGAAGAAGATGAAAAGGAATAAACTGGATTTAAGGTTTCTTTGCTTTACTCGGAGACTTGACGTCTTGAATTCCACATGCATGTCCCCCGGTTGGGGCACTGGAGCTTCATCTACATCTGAGCTTGTCTCTTCCTTCCCTTTAAGATCATAGTCTTCTTCCTCCTTCGTAGTCCAACCATAAGGTTCCACATCTCTGTAAACCTTGGGGTTTGCAATAAATCAGCAACATAGCTCTCACCCTCCGAGTCTTGAGATGACATATTTTCAGATCTGTCAGGAAAACAGCCAGAAAGAAGAAAAGAAGATTTCTCTGGGATACAGCGGTCAATGGGTTCGGGGGGTATATAAAGATTTTTTATCTTGGGAAACAAGCAAACGACAGAAAAGCGGAGTCCAAAAGGTACCCGTGGTGGGCACAACCCACTTGGGAGCGCCAGGCAAGCCAGGCGTGCCCTGGTGTCTTGTGCCCTCCTCGGTTGCCTTCCTGGTTGTTTATTATTTTCCTATTTTTGTAATATTCCAAAACTGGCAAAAAATATTTTTGTGGATTTTTCATAGTTCGTTTACTTACCGTATCACGTACCACCTTTTATTCATGATTCTGGAGTGTTTCGGAAGGTTTCTTTTATGTGTTCCTACGGTGTCATAATTTGGATAATATTGCTTTCAACATTAATAGGTGTACCTGAAATATAGTGCTTAATTCTTTGCCCATTGACATCCTTCGGGTTAGTACCTTCGGCATTATTTATTTTGATAGCTCTAGAGCGGTAAACTTCTTCGATAATAAATGGTCCTTCCCAATTGGAGAGAAGTTTTCCTGCAAAGAATCTGAAATGAGAGTTGTACAAAAGAACATATTCTCCAACTTTAAGTTCCCGCTTTTGAATTTTTTTTCATGCCATCTTTTAACCTTTTCTTTAAATAGTTTGGTGTTTCATAAGCTTGGGTTATCCATTCATCTAGTGAGCTAATATCAAATAACATGTTTTCACCGGCAAGTTTGAAATCATAGTTGACTTCTTTAAATGCCAATATGCTTTATGTTCTAACTCAAGAGGCAAATGACAAGCTTTTCCATAAACCATTTTATAAGGAGACATACCATAGGATTTTTATATGTTGTTCTGTAGGCCCAAAGTGCATCATCTAATTTCTTTGACCAATTCTTTTGGGACCTGTTGACAGTCTTTTGTAATATTAGTTTTATTTCTCTATTTTTAAGTTCAACTTGACCACTCGATTGGGGATGATAGGGTGATGCAATTATATGGTTAACATCATACTTAGCAAGCATTTTATGGAAAGCACCATGAATAAATTGTGAACCGTCGTCAGTCATTAAATTTCTAGGGACTCCAAACCTCAGGAAAATAACTTCTTTAAGCATTTTAATAGAGGTGTTGTGATCAGCACTACTAGTTGGAATAGCTTCTACCCACTTAGTAACATAATCAACAGCAAGCAAAGTATGAATATAGCCATTAGAGGAAGGAGAAGGTCCCATATAATCAAAACCCCAAACATCAAATGGTTCAACAGCAAGTGAATAATTAATAGGCATTTCTTGATGCTTACCGATATTACCAATTCTTTTGCATTCATTGCAAGATAAAACAAACTTATAGGAATCCTGGAAGAGAGTAGGCCAGTAAAAACCAAATTGCAATAACTTATGAGAAGGTCTATCTCCCGCATGATGTCCTCCATAAGCTTCGGAGTGACATTTCCGTAGCCGTAGGATTTGTTCCTATTCATGCTCAGGTACAGAATGTCTAATAGTACCATCTACCCCTTCTTTATAGAGGTGTGGGTCATCCCAAAAGTAATGTCTTAAATCATAGACGATTTTTTTTCTTTTGTTGGTATGTGAAACTAGGTGGTATATATTTATCAACAATGTAATTAACATAGTCAGCATACCAAGGTGTGTTATGAGAAACATTTATTGCTGCTAGTTGTTCATCGGGAAAACTATCATCAATAGATAGTAGGCCATCAGGAACATTTTCTAACCTAGACAAGTTATCAGCTACGGGGTTCTCATCTCCTTTTCTATCAGTAATATATAAATCAAACTCTTGTAGCAGAAGAACCCACCTAATGAGTCTAGGTTTAACATCTTTATTTTCCATCAGATATTTTATAGCAGCATGATCGGTGTGAACAGTTACTTTAGAATCAACAATATAATATCTGAATTTATCACAAGCAAACACAACTACTAAAAATTCTTTTTCGGTAGTAGCATAATTTCGTTGAGCACTGTCTAGAGTTTTACTAGCATAATGGATAACATTTAATTTTTTATCAACTCTCTGTCCTAGAACAGCACCAACAGCACAATCACTATCATCACACATAATTTCAAAAGGCAAGTTCCAATCAAGTGGTTGTACTATAGGTGTAGAAGTTAAGGCTTCCTTAAGTGTCTCAAAGGCTTCTACACATTCATCATAAAAAACAAATGGAACATCCTTTTGTAAATGATTTGTAAGAGGCCTAGAAATTTTAGAGAAGTCTTTAATAAACCTCCTATAGAAACCAGCATGACCGAGAAAACTACGAATACCTTTAATATCTTTAGGCCATGGCATTTTCTCAATTGCATCAACTTTAGCTTTATCCACCTCAATACCTCATTCAGAGATTTTATGCCCCAAGACAATACCTTCATTAACCATAAAGTGGCACTTCTCCCAATTCAAGACAAGATTAGTTTGCTCACATCGCAGCAAAACTTGATCAAGGTTGCTTAAGAAATCATCAAAAGAAGTTCAGTAAACAGAAAAATCATCCATGAAAACCATCAACAATCTTTTCACAAAAATCGGAGAATATAGCAGCCATACATCTTTGAAAGGTAGTAGGTGCATTACATAAACCAAAAGACATTCATCTATAAGCATAGGTTCCAAAAGGACAAGTGAAAGTGGTCTTCTCTTGATCAGGTTGTGAAATAGGTATTTGAGAAAAACTAGAATATCCATCAAGGAGATAAAAGTGTGTGTGTGCTTAGATAGTCTTTCTAACATTTGATCAATAAAAGGCAGAGGGTAATGATCTTTTCTAGTTGCTTTATTTAGTTTTCTAAAATCAATTACCATTCTATAACCAGTGACATTTTTTTTGTGGAATATGTTCATTTTTATCATGAGGAACAACAGTAATACCTCCCTTCTTAGGGACAGAATGAACGGGACTTACCCATCTATTATCAGCTATGGAATAGATTATACTTGCTTCAATAAGCTTTAATATTTTAGTTCTTACAACTTCTTTCATTTTAGGATTCAAACGTCATTGATGATCAACAATAGGTTTAGCATCAGGTTCCATATTAATCTTGTGCTGACATAAAGTGGGACTAATGCCCTTAAGATCATCAAGAGTATACCCAATAGTAGCTCGGTGCTTCTTCAGAATTTTCAATAATCTTTCTTCTTCATGTTCTGAAACGTTAGCACTAATAATAACAATATATATCTTCTTCTCGTCAAGATGAGCATACTTCAAAGTGACCGGAAATTGTTTTAATTCAAACACAGGATCACCCTTAGGTGGAGGAGGACCTCCTATAGTTTCAATAGGCAAATTGTGTTTGAGCATAGGTCGTCGTTCAAAGAAGATTTTATCTATTTCATTTCTTTCATGCATATGCATATCATTTTCATGGTCTAGCAAATATTGTTCTAATGGATCAGTAGGAGGCACGACAATAGAAGAAGGACCAATTATTTCATCTTTACTAGGTAATTCTTTCTTATGATGTTTTCTACTAAACTAAGAAAAATTAAGCTCATGAGACTCATCACCACAACTAACACCGACAGTTTGTTTCTCACAATCTATTTTAGCATTAACGGTGTTCAAGAAAGGTCTACCAAAAATAATGGGACAAAATTCATCTTGTGGGGAACCAAGAACTAGAAAATCAGTAGAGTAATTCACTTTCCCACACAAGACTTCAACATCTCTAACAATACCAAGTGGTGTGATAGTGTCTCTATTAGCAAGTTTAATAGTAACATTTATGTCTTCTATTTCAGCGGGTGCTATATCATCCATAATTTCTTGACATATGGTAAAATGAATAGCACTCACTCTAGCACCCAAGTCACATAAACCATGATAACAGTGATATCCTATTTTGACTGAGACAATATGCATGCCAACAACAGGTCTATGTTTATCTTTTTCATCGGGTTTGACAATTCTTGCAGCTTCATCATAGAAGTAAATAACATGCCCATCAATATTTTCTACAAGGAGATCTTTAACCATAGCAACACTAGGTTCTACTTTGATTTTTTCTGAAGGTCTAGGTGCTCTGATATTACTTTTACGAACCACAATTGAAACCTTAGCATGTTCGTTTATCCTAACAAGGAAAGGTGGTTTTTCAATATAAGCAGTAGGCACAACTGGATCAACATTGTAAATAATAGTTTATTCTTTAGCTATTACCGGTTCTTTAATTTCTTATTTAATAGGGGGATGATATTTGAACCACTTATCCTTAGGGAGATCAACATGAGTAGCAAATGATTCAAAGAAAGAGGCTACAATCTCAAAGTTAAGCCCATATTGATTGTTAAACTTGTCGAAGGCATCAGTATTCATAAAAGATTTCACACAATCAAACTTAAGCTTAATACATGACTATTTACCTTCGTCGAGTTCCCAATCTTTAGAGTTACGTTTAGTTCTTTCTAAAAGATCCCACCTGAATTCAATAGTCTTTTTCATAAAAGAACCAGCACAAGAAGTATCGAGCATGGACCGATCATCATTAGAAAGCCGAGCATAAAAATTCTGAATAATAATTTCTCTTAGAGAGCTCATGATTGGGACATGAATATAACATTGACTTTAGCCTCCCCCAAGCTAGAGCGATATTTTCTCCTTCACGAGGCCAAACATTATATATATAATATCGATCACGGTGAACTAGATGCATAGGATAAATCTTTTGGCGAAATTCGAATTTCAATCGATTCCAATTACAAGATCCAATATCACCGCATAGCCTATACCATGCCAATGCTTTTCCCTTAAAAGATAAAGGGAAAACCTTCTTCTTAGCTTCATCTCCGGGTAAACCTGCAAGCTTAAACAATCCACAAATTTCATCCACATATATCAAGTGCATATCAGGATGTTTTGTTCCATCTCCTGCATAAGGATTAGCTAGCAGTTGTTCTATCATACCCGAAGGAATTTCATAACCAATATTTTCAGTAGGTGTAGTAGGTTGAGGGGAAACTAATTGTGGTTCCGGTCGAGGTGAAGATACCCTGAACAAACCCCTCAAAGGATTGTTCCCCATAGTTGCAAGTGGCAATATATTTCAGCACGTAATAATATTTTTTCCTTAACAATTTCAACTTACCAAGAGCGCTTCACTCCTCGGCAACGGTGCCAAAAAATAGTCTTGATGACCCACAAGTATAGGGGATCAATCGTAGTCATTTTGATAAGCAAGAGTGTCAAACCCAACGATGAGCAGAAGGAAATGACAAGTGGTTTTCAGCAATGTAATTTCTGCAGGCACTGAAGTTATCGGTAACAGATAGTTTGATAGCAAGAGAATTTGTAACGAGCAAGTAACGGTAACAGTAAGTAAAGTGCAGAAAGGTAGCCCAATCCTTTTGTGGTAAAGGACAAGCCAAAATGGTTTCTTATACTAGGTAAAGCGTTCTTGAGGGTACACGGGAATTTCACCTAGTCACTTTCATCATGTTGGTTTGATTTGTGTTTGCTACTTTGATACTTTGATATGTGGGAGGACCGGTGCTTAGGTGTTTTTATTACTTGAACAAACCTCCTACTTATGATTAACCCCCTCGCAAGCATCCGCAACTACGAGAAAAGTATTAAGATAAAGTCTAACCATAGCATTAAACTTTTGGAACCAAATCGGACCCTTACGAAGTAGCGCATAAACTAGGGTTTACGCTTTTGTCACTCTAGCAACCCATCATCTAATAACTACTCCACAATGCATTTCCTTAGGCCAAAGAATGGTGAAGTGCCATGTAGTCGATGTTCACATGACACCACTAAGGGAATCACAAGATACATATCAACAAAATATCGAACACATATCAAGTTCACATGATCACTTCCAACAAGATTTCTCCCGTGACCTCAAGAACAAAATTAACTAATCACAAGTGATAATCATGCTCTAGATCAGAGGGGTATTAAATAGCATAATGGATCTGAACATGTAATCTTCCACCAAATAAACCATATAGTAGTCAACTACAAGATGTAATCAACACTACTAGTCACCCACATGTACCAATCTGAGGTTCCGGTACAAAGATTGAACACAAAAGTTGAACTAGGGTTTGAGAGGAGATGGTGCTGTTGAAGATATTGATGGAGATTGCCCTCCCAAAGATAAGAGGGTTGTTGGTGATGACGATGGCGATGACTTCCCCCAGGAGGGAAGTTCCCCCGGCGGAATCGCTCCGCCGAAGGGCAAAATGCTCCTGCCCAAGTTTTGCCTCGAGACGGCGGCGCTCTGTCCCGAAAGTCCTCTCCTTATTTTTTTTTCTAGGTCAAAATGACTTATATATCAGAAGAGGGGCACCGAAGGTGGGCCGAGGAGGGAATAACCCACCAGGGCGTGCCTGGGGGGCCTAGCGCCCCCAGGTGGGTTGTGCCCACCTGGTGGGCCTCCTCTGGTAGTTATTTGCTCCAGTATTTGTCATATATTCCAAAACAATTCTCCTTAAATTTTCAGCTCATTTGTAGATGAGCAGAATAGGTAACTCTGACGTAGCTTTTTCAGGTCTAGAATTCCAGCTGCCGGACTTCTCCCTCTTTGTGTAAACCTTGCATATTATGAGATAAAAGGCATTAGAATTAGTCCAAAAAGCTTTATTATGCATAAAAACATAGTAAATAACAATAGGTAAACATGATGCAAAATGGACAAATCAGGGTCACCAAGAGGACGCGCTCATTTTCCTGTGGCACCGGCTCGACCTCGCCAGGCCTCGGAGCTCTCCACCCATTCGCCAAAATGAGCCCCTCCACAGCGAGTTCTCCAACTGTTTCCCTGAGACGTGCGAGGGAACCCAATCCCCCGAGCACTGCCGGCCGAAGGACCTGAGCTCAACGATGTGGCTTTCCCGACCTTCTTCGCCTTCTCAAGCTTCGACGTGGAGTCCTTCTCCATGGGCTCGAGTGCTCTGGCATGCAGGATGAGCGGACGGGTAGAGTAGATAAGCGGAGGGTACAATAATAAAATGGGATATGAGGGAATTGCCCTAGCCCCAAATCTTATATATTGCGAGTGAAATCACACCCGGGTCCTCTGCCATAGAT
This sequence comes from Triticum dicoccoides, assembly GCF_002162155.2. NCBI lineage: Eukaryota > Viridiplantae > Streptophyta > Magnoliopsida > Poales > Poaceae > Triticum > Triticum dicoccoides. The sequence continues at coordinate 289,043,316 of NC_041387.1, read as the reverse complement.
CCCTAGATCAACGGTGCCAGCAGCGCCAGCGCGCACACGGAAACCACGGCACATGGCATATTTCAAGGGAGAAAATTGAGGCATCATGCCCCACTTTTCCAACTAAGCCACGAGGTTACCTCTTCTGCACGCTCATGCTTGATTTTGAATCTTGAAATTCCTGCGGCGAATCAACCTGATTGATCGTCCACCGTTCCTTTCCTAAAGGATGTTTGTTACTCCGGATGACCACCCTCCGCGGGGACCCGTGCACTTGGAACGTAAAACACCCGACTGAAGTCCCCTTCAGGATTGCTATGAGATGAGCTTGACGCCCCTCTGTGGGTTAACTTGGCCCTTCCACTAGGCTCCAAGGTGCATGCTTCATAAACTTGGACTCAGAGATGGCCTGCGTTGCCGTTCCCCTGGGATAAGGAGTGGTATCTCCCCAGAGAATCAGGCCACGCATCCGCATCAACACTCTTGTTTTTATGGCATGTCCACATTCGAACCTCAAGTCTATCTCGCCTTAGAGACATATGAATGCCACCAGGTTTAGCTCGGCGACCAATAACACCCGATCACTCGGGGAACCCTTTAGTCCAGAATATGTTGTGTTTTTGCCCAAGGCGCGGTGGACTACTACTCGGAAACATATTTTTAGTGCCCCAGAAGCACTCAGACTGAACCGAAAAGTCCAGTCTATTTGCCCTGCGAAACCGCAAACGTTTTTGGGGATAATGATGAGGTCACCTACGATACGTCTCCAACGTATCTACTTTTCCAAACACTTTTGCCCTTGTTTTGGACTCTAACTTGCATGATTTGAATGAAACTAACCCGGACTGACGCTGTTTTCAGCAGAACTGCCATGGTGTTATTTTTTGTGCAGACAACAAAAGTTCTCAGAATGACCTGAAAATCCACAAAGATTACTTTTGGAAAATATAAAAAATATTGGCGAAAGAATCAAGGCCAGGGGCCCCACACCCTATCCACGAGGGTGGGGGCGCGCCCCCTCCCCCTGGGCGCGCCCCCTGCCTCGTGGGCCCCCTGGATGGCCACCGACCTCAACTCCAACTCTATATATTTGCTTTCGCGGAGAAAAAATTTAGGGAGAAAGTTTCATCGTGTCTTGCGATACGGAGCCGCCGCCAAGCCCTAATCTCTCTCGGGAGGGCTGATCTGGAGTCCGTTCGGGGCTCCGGAGAGGGGGATTCGTCGCCGTCATCATCATCAACCATCCTCCATCACCAATTTGATGATGCTCACCGCCGTGCGTGAGTAATTCCATCGTAGGCTTGCTGGACGGTGATGGGTTGCATGAGATTTACCATGTCATCAAGTTAGTTTTGTTAGGGTTTGATCCCTAGTATCCACTATGTTCTAAGATTGATGTTGCTATGACTTTGCTATGCTTAATGCTTGTCACTAGGGCCCGAGTGCCATGATTTCAGATCTGAACCTATTATGTTTTCATGAATATATGTGAGTTCTTGATCCTATCTTGCAAGTCTATAGTCACCTATTATGTGTTATGATCCGACAACCCCGAAGTGATAATAATCGGGATACTTCTCGGTGATGACCGTAGTTTGCGGAGTTCATGTATCCACTAAGTGCTAATGCTTTGGTCTGGTACTCTATTAAAAGGAGGCCTTAATATCCCTTAGTTTCCATTAGGACCCTGCTGCCACGGGAGGGTAGGACAAAAGATGTCATGCAAGTTCTTTTCCATAAGCATATATGACTATATTCGGAATACATGCCTACATTACATTGATGAGCTAGTTCTGTGTCACCCTGTGTTATAACTATTACATGAGGAATCGCATCTGACATAATTATCCCTCACTGATCCAATGCCTACGAGCTTTTCACATATTGTGCTTTGCTTATTTACTTTTCCATTGCTACTGTTACAATTACTACAAAACTGTTATCGTTACTTTTACCACTGTTAGCATTACTATCATGCTACTTTGCTACTAAATACTTTGCTGCAGATACTAAGTTATCCAGGTGTGGTTAAATTGATAACTCAACTGCTAATACTTGAGAATATTATTTGGCTCCCCTTGTGTCAAATCAATAAATTTTGGTTGAATACTCTACCCTCGAAAACTATTGTGATCCTCTATACTTGTGGGTTATCAAGACTATTTTCTGGCGCCGTTGCCGGGGAGCATAGCTCTATTCTTTGAGTCACTTGGGATTTATATCCCTCAACTACGAGGGGAGGTAAGGAACTGCCATCTAGCTCTGCACTAGATTCTCCTTCTATTTTGAGTAAGCTTGCGACACCTAAACCTGCTACTGCTTTGAATTCTAATATGTCGCATGTTATTGATGATGCCACTTCTGCTATGCATGATACTTATGATGAAACTACTTCTATGCTTGATACTACTTTGCCATTAGGTGAATTTCTAGATGAACAACTTGCTAGGGTTAGAGAGAATGAAATTATTGATGATGAAATTATTGAAGATAGTGATGATGAAGGTCTCCCCCTAAGTATGAATTGCCTGTTGTTCCATAGGGTTATGTTATGGATGAAGAAGCTACTAGAGCTATTCTTGCTCGCAATGATAGATATGATCTTAAGAAGTTATTAGCTAAATGGAAGCAACAATCTCTGAATGCTAGAATGAAATATGACCCTGCTTTTGCTACTTCACCTATCTTTGTTACTGATAAGGATTATGAATTCTTTGTTGATCCTGAGATAATTACTTTGGTTCAATCTTATCCTTTTTATGGCTATGAATCTGAAACTGTTGTGGCACATCTTACTAAGTTAAATGATATAGCCACCCTGTTCACTAATGATGAGAAGTCTCTCTACTATTATATCCTTAAGATATTTTCGTTCTCATTAAAGGGTGATGCTAAAACTTGGTTTAATTCTCTTGATCCTGGTTGTGTGCGTAGTCCCCAGGATATGATTTATTACTTCTCTGCTAAATATTTCCTTGCTCATAAGAAACAAGCTGCCTTGAGGGAAATATATAATTTTGTGCAAATTGAAGAAGAGAGTCTCCCACAAGCTTGGGGGAGGCTTCTCCGATTACTTAATGCTTTGCCTGATCATCCTCTTAAGAAAAATGAAATACTTGATATCTTTTATAATGGACTAACTGATGCTTCCAAGGACCACTTGGATAGTTGTGCTGGTTGTGTTTTCAGGGAAAGAACAGTCGACCAAGCTGAATTGTTATTGAATAATATGTTGACTAATGAAAATAATTGGACTCTTCTTGAGCCAATTCCTGAGCCAATTGAGTCAACTCCTAAGCCTATTCCTAAACCTACTCCAAAGAAGAGAGGTGTTCTGTTTCTCAGTCCTGAAGATATGCAAGAGGCAAAGAAATCTATGAAAGAAAAAGGTATTAAAGCTGAAGATGTTAAGAACTTACCTCCTATTGAAGAAATACATGGTCTTAATATACCGCCTGTTGAAGAAACACATTGTCTTGATAACCCGACACAGTAGTAAAGGTAAATTCTCTCTATAGATATGATAAGGTTGAAATCCCGTCTACTAAATTTCCTAGCCAATGTTTAGATGAATTTGATGACTTCATGGCTAGACAAGAAAGTTTTAATGCTTATGTTGGTAGAGAATTAAAGAGCAATGCTTATATGATTGGACGCTTGAGTGATCATATGGCTAGAGTTAAAGGTGAACTTAAACTCATTAGCAAATATGCTTCTATGGTTACCACTCAAGCAGAACAAGTACTTAAAGCTCAAAGTGATTTGCTCGATGAATTAAATAGTAAACATGATTTTGCTGTTAGAGTGGCTACTAGAACTGGTAGAATGACTCAGGAACCTTTGTATCATGAAGGCCACCCTAAGAGAATCGAGCAGGATTCTCAGAGAAATAATTTAGATGCAACTAGTCCTTCTAAAAAGAAGAAAAAGAAAAATGATAGGACTTTGCATGATTCTAGTGAACCTGTTGTACACACACTTGAGAATACCAATGATATTTCTATTTCCGATGCTGAAACACAATCTGGTGATGAACATGAACCTAGTGATAATGTTAATGATAATGTTCATGTTGATGCTCAACCTAGCAATAATAATGATGTACAGATTGAACCTGTTGTTGATCTTGATAACCCACAATCAAAGAATCAACGCTATGATAAGAGAGACTTTGTTGCTAGGAAGCGCGGTAAAGAAACAGAACCATGGGTTCAGAAACCCATGCCTTTTCCTCATAAACCATCCAATAAAAAGGATGATGAGGATTTTGAGCGCTTTGCTGAAATGATTAGACCTATCTTCTTACGTATGCGCTTAACTGATATGCTTAAAGTAAACCCTTACGCTAAATATATGAAGGTTATCATTACAAATAAAAGAAAGATACCGGAAGCTAAAATTTCCACCATGCTTTCTAATTACACTTTTAAAGGTGGAATACCAAAGAAACTTGGAGATCCAGGAGTACCAACTATACCATGCTCCATTAAAAGAAACTATGTTAAAACTGCTTTGTGTGATCTTGGAGCCGGTGTTAGTGTTATGCCTCTCTCTTTATATCATAGACTTGAATTGAATAAGTTGACACCTACTGAAATATCTTTGCAAATGGCCGATAAATCAACTGCTATACCTGTCGGTATTTGTGAGGATGTGCCTATTGTAGTTGCAAATGTCGACTTTGTTATTCTTGATATTCCCGAGGACGATAGTATGTCGATTATCCTTGGTAGACTCTTTTTGAATACTGCAGGGGCTGTTATTGATTGCAACAAAGGCAATGTCACTTTTCATGTTAATGGTAATGAGCATACGGTACACTTTCCGAGGAAACAACCTCAAGTTCATAGCATCAATTCTATTGGAAAAATTCCAAATATCATTATTGGAGGTTTTGAATTTCCTCTTCCTACTGTCAAGAAAAAATATGATATTCTTATTGTACGAGAGGTTCATATCCCCGTTGAGGTAACCTAGTGTTATTCGAAATTTCTCCGGTTCCATGTTATTCGGAATGAGTTTGTTAACAAGACTTGATCAACCTTGTTAGTGGATTCCTTTTGATGATCATGAGATGGATGAAAGTAGAAGGCACAACCTTCTGTACCCTCTTTTTACTTTCTGTTATTTAGAATAATAAAGCAAAAATAGTATGTCGGATTTCGGGTTCCGGCAGACCCTCAAGGTTCAAACACTGGGGTGCACATGGAGATCACACCTCCAGCCTACCCATGTCTCACCGCCTCGCCAGGATCTAAAACTACACGAAGAACAACACAAGGGACACGAGATTTATACTGGTTCAGGCCACCATTGTGGTGTAATACCCTACTCCAGTTTGTGGTGTGGTGGATTGCCTCTGGGGCTGACGAGGAACAGTACAAGGGGAGAACAGCCTCGCGAGGGTCTGTTCTTGGCTGGTGCGATGAACTGCTAGGGGGAGTTCAATCGCTTCTCTCTCTCTCTCTCTCTCTGTCTTTCTATCCTCGTTCCCTCGATGCCTCTACCCTGTGGGTGGATAGTCCTATTTATAGGCGAAGGCCCCGGGCCTCTTCCAAATATTGAGCGGGAAGGGCACCAACAATTGGCCATTTTGAAGGGGAACATCTAGTACACTTATCCTGACTAAAGTTGGTCCTCGCCTGCCAAAGACCCTGACGATGACGTCGGCTTTGGCTCCACGATGACCTCCATTCTGCCGTCCGGCTGGTCTTGGTCTTGTTGCACCGAAATGGTTGCCTTTGCTTGATACCCTTGCCTGCGCTTGCCCCCTTTGCACCAATGAGGAAACAAGGACTCTGCGCAGGCCGGCGCCCGCCTGGCCTTGGTTGTCATGGCTTGCGTCACGGGCACCTCGTGAGGTACCCCGCCTTGATCTCTTCGCCTCCTCGTGAGCCAGCCTGACGAGGCCGTGCCTAAGGAAGCCTCCTGCCGTCCGCCCCGCGAGGCTTGGCCCCTCGCGAGGGTCTTGAGCATGTGCTGATGAAGATGTGCCGTACTGGGCCACTCCTTGAGCCACGCCGCAGGCCGCAGGCAGGCAAGTCGGGGTACCCCCGTTCCCAGAACGCCGACAGTAGCCCCCGGGCCCAAGGCGCGCTTGGACTTGGCTTAGCAGAGAAGCGAAGAGGCAAGTGCGAAGCGCCACGGGCCCCAATAGCCTGCGGCTTTGGGTGCCGCATGGCGGTTGATTGGACGTGGGCGTCTTGGCTCCCCACGACACCTCGGCAACTGCACAAATCGATAAGGGAATGGTACCCGTCTAGGCTTACCTTCTTTGCCTTCTCCTTCACTGCCGAGATCCCCTTTCTTGCTCCTGTCCTTCTTGCTTCTGAAATCTCTAGATCTACTACAACCCTGCATCCTAGCAAGGCATGGTGCCTCGCCAGACCCCAGCCGGAGCATGGTATTCGCCCGCTCTGGATCCTCCGAATGTGTCGGAGAAGAACCTTGCACGGACGCGCCAGATGATGGCGGCGCAAGGCAACGACGGGGCGGCCGCGCTCAAGGTTGGCTCCGCCCTTCCTGGGGGCAGGGGAAGCACCTTCTACCCGCTCTTCGTCAGCATCATCGTCGCCGGTCTGGTGCCCCCTTTTTTTGAGTTCTTCCTTTCTGTTCTCCACCATTACAACTTGCAAGCTCTGCACCTCCATCCCAACTCTGTTCTTCTCATGGCGATTTTCGCCTACTACTGCGAGGCTCATGTCGGGGTGAGGCCTTCGGTGGCTTTGCTGCGCCATTACTTCTACCTCCGGGTCTCCCGCGGCCCCATCACCGTGTGCACGAGCTTTGTCGCGCATGGTAGCTCTAATGCCATCTCGAAGCCCGGGAAGAGAATTGAGGGCTTCAGGAGCAAGTGGGTCATGGTGGATGCTGGGCGCATCCACTCTCGGCTGATTCTGCCCACGTGGCAGCCCAAGTCTACTGACGCTTGGTCCTGCGCGGAGCTCGTTGATCCCGGCGCAAAGCCGATGCTGGAGAGGATGGATGCGGACCTGTGGCCGGACAACATGGCGACGGCAAAACTGACTGGGGCGTCGCTTCTGAGGGAGTTCTTGGAGCACCGGGTGGCTCCGCTCCGGTAACAC
>NC_041387.1:288907356-289035976 GCF_002162155.2 Triticum dicoccoides | reverse complement strand
CGAGGATCTGGCCGCGGTCCTCCAATCCTTGCTTGGGGGAACATGGCGAGGTTGGAGGATGCTCCCGTGCCACTGTTCCTTCGGGATGATTGGGAGCAGGTGGTGAACTCCATGGCTGCTTTCAACGGGGACGGGCCTGTGCCCGCGGAGGTTCCTGAGGACCCGACGGCCCTGGCGACGGTGAACGTATCCTCCGGCGACTCCAGCGGAGAGGAGGAAGAAGAGGAGGAGGAGGAGCCCGACTCAGAGGCGACCGACGGGGAGTCGAGAGCGTCCCTCCCTCGGCGTAGGTCCCGCACTCTTCGCCTCATGCCAGATGACGACGAAGACGGCGACGAGCGGGGTGGCGAGAGCTCGCCCGTGATCCCGAAGAAGGACAGGACGGGGCTGGTTCCCTGCGGGTCTGCTCCGGCTCCGAGGCGATCTGCAGACGCGCCTCTTACTCCCGAGCCTCTCGAGGTTGATCCCAGCATCCGGCTCTCGGGCTTCAAGTTCGGCCGGAGGTTTCTTGAGCCCGGGAGCGATGACGAGTAAGTGCTCGATTCTCGTTTTGCTTGTTGCTTTGCTGTTGAGGCTTGACGTCCATATTCCTTGGCTAGGCCGGTGCCTGCGGCGAAGAAGCTGAAGGGGGCTCCTGAGGCTTCGTCCGGGGCAGCACCCCCACCCGCGGGAGAAGGGAGCAGCAAGACGCGGGCCTCTCCTGCCCGGTCATCCTCGCGAGGCCTAGCGGGGCTAGCTGGAGCGAGCTCAGCCCCCATGGCCCAAGCGACTCCCGATGTGTCCTTGCCTGACGCCACTGCCGCAGTCGTCGGGGCGCAGAAGGTCCTGACTCATGATGCTGTGATTACGCTGCCGTCTTCTCCTCCTACTCCGCCAACTGCCATCTCTCCGACTGCTTCTACTATCCTGGATCATGCTACTGCTGAGCTGGACCGGCTGCGGAAAGATCTTCTGGGCGCCGACCCTTGCTTGGTGGCCGGGTGCCTGGAGCTGGCCTTTGGTTGGGTCCGCTCTGATGCTTCAGTCCGAGCGGCGCTGGCTCAGGCCGCGACAGCTTGCGACAAGGAGAAGCAGCCCATTCTGGAGGCGAAGGCCGCTCGCGACGCCGCCTTGGGTGAGGTTGCGGATGTCTAGGGTCGCTACAAGGTGCTGGAGAGCGAGCTGCAAGGCCTGCGCGACCAGCTTGCCAAGGAGGCCCATGTCCGCCAAGAGAAGGAGGAAGACATGGAGGCTCGCGAGGCGGCCGCCAAGGACCGGGATGCCAAGCTTGATGAGCGCCATGGCCGCTTAAACGCGCTGGAGCAGGCGTTGGAGGTAAAGAGGATCGAGTTGGACGGCAAGGTGCGGGTCCTGGCCGAGGACCGCGTGGCCTTCACGAAGCTGGAGGTGAAGGCTCGCACCTTGCTGAAGTCGCTCTATGACAGCGGCCTAGAAAGCCTGCTGGCCGGCGCCGAGGATGGCCCCGCCAAGCTGCTTCCCTTCCTCGTCCGTGCCCTTGAAGATGTCACCCTTGGCCTTGGCCCAACGGCTGAGGCCGAGGCGTGTGTCCTCTCTTCTGCAGCGCTGACGCGCGTCTTCACCCATGTCTACCTTTGCGACCCCGATGTTGACCTTGATAGCCTGCTGGAGCCCGTGAGCGGCGAGCTTGCCGCTGTCGCTGCTGAGCCCGTGAAGGGTCGAGCGGAGGCTCTGCTGGCGAAGTTCCGGGCCTTCAGCACCAAGACGAAGCAAGGCGCTGCTGGTCCTGAGGCTCCGTGAGGCGAAGCCGCCCAGCGCAGCTCCATCACCAGCGATTGCACCACCAGAAAGTGACCCCTTCGCGGCTCCCGTCTTGCTTTTAGCTCCTGCAACATGCCTCATGCCTCATGGAGGCATTTAAACTTGTGTTTGGCGTTGTCAAAGCACTCTATGGACTGTAATATTTGCTTCTGAATTCCTTGAGATTTGCATTTTTCCTTCCTACTTGCTTGTGTTCTACATCGGCAGAGCCCGGCCCCGCGCATACCTTAGCCGCCGTTAGCCCCGACCGGAAACCAGGACGGGACCAAGGAGTGAGGGGCTACTTGAAAAGTTAGGCTCCTGAGTCGCGATGCTCAGGAGTCCCCCTTGACGCATGAACAACAAGTAGGGAGGTGAAATGTATGGGTGAATTTACCGTTCTACGTCGGCAGAGCCCGGCCCCGCGCATACCTCAACCGCCGTTAGCCTTTCGGAACTAAGGGGTGAGGGGCTACGTGACCAGTTAGGCTCCTGAGTCACGATGCTCAGGAGTCCCCCTTGAAATTCAAATGGCCTTCGTACCTTGGCTCCGCTCGGGGAGAGGTGTGCGACGAACCAGGCCCAAGGGGCCTGGCTGGGTGGCGTGCGCCTGGGCGTGACCCAGGTGTAGCCCCCGCACCCAGCCCCCTCGCACGGCACTCCCGAGGGGAGGCGTTACAATGAGGCCGGACATTGAGCTCTGGGCTCCCTGAGGTTGATGTGGCCGGGGGCCACCCTCAGTTGTTTATCACCAGCGCGGAGCATATCGCTTCTGTATGTGTACGGGCATAGTCGCTCCTCGGCAGTGTTGTCAGCCAGCGCGGAGCATGGTGCTTCCACTGGTGCGTGGGAGGGGGCTCCCCTCCGGGAGGAACCCCCAGGGCGTGTACAGCCCCACCCTGACACGTGGCTGGCATGGTAGGGCCTGACGAGGTGTATCTGGGCACCCGTGAGCCAGCGCGGACTCACGGGGCCCTACCTCAAGGCGGGTTGCGCCTGGCTCTGGGCCTTTACTTGTAATGTGTTCCTGCAAATCTGGTTAGATGTCGGCGCTCTACGTCCTCGGGTCCCGGCCCTCGAGCGGGCTCAGCCGTCGCTGGTATGCCAGGTCGCGATGCCGTGGACAAGGCCAGAGGGTGAGGGCTGGAGAGCCAGTAAGAGCCCATGAGTCGTGATGCTCAGGTACCCCCCCTTAACGTGCAAGCAGCCGACATGAAGAAAGAAGGGTGCCATAGGCAGGCATCAAACAACGATCATGATGGGTCAAACGCACGACCCGAATAAACGCGAGAGGGATACATCCCACCGGGTCTGGCCCAGGTAGCTTGGGGATAATGCAGCCAGAGGGGCGCCCCCGATAAAGTAAGCTAAAAGCATGAACTAAAGGGATACATGCCGCAGGGACGGACCCACGCGGCCTGGGAATGATGCAGCCCTGGGGGCGCTCCCAGCTGAAAATGAAACTCGAAGGATGTCACCTGATGATGCTGAAGATGGTGGGATGCTGAAGTAGTGGACGGCGTAAGCTGCGGGAGACGATCTTCACGAGCCCCCAGGCCCAGGGGCCTCGGGAGGCCCTGGAGGCGCTGGCGGCTCCTCACGGACCATCTCCATCTCCGCCAGGACTGCGGAATGCCTGATCGCCTGAGCCTCCAAGATGCTCCTCATGAGGCGCCGACGCACAGCAGCCGCATTCGGCAGGACGTAAGGCATGCGAACATAGCTGTGGGGTGGACCTTCGCAGCGCCCCATGCGTGAGGGCCAAAGGCGCTCCTGAGAGGCGGCTCGGTTGAGTGCTGGTGTGTCGATGCAGACGCGCAGCCCACCATCCTTGCCTGGATGGGGAGCTACAGCGGGCAAGTGGCGGCTGCCACTCATGACTCTTGACTCCTGCAGCTCCTGAATGATCTCGCTGACGAATTCCTAAGGGTTTGGCCCTCCTTGCCTTGCTCCTTCCTGAGGGAAACGTGCATTGAAGCATGCTTCCAAGTGGTGCCCGAGCGCCTCCCTCGTGATCTTAGCAAAGTCGATGGCCCTCCAGAAGAGAGCCCCCGAGCCTTGCTCGAGGAGGGCGACGGGCGCGCCTTCCTATGCGACAGAAGGACGTGCCCCCTGAACAGGCGCGGACCCTGAGGGGCCTGCCTCCCGAGGGGTCGGGCCAGGCGATGTCTTCTTCTTCTCAGGAGCAGCCTCGGGAAGCCTCCCATTCTTGTGATCTGGGTCTTCAATTGATGCGGCTTGGAAAGCACGTTCCAGAAAACACACAGCGTCTCTCTCTTCATAGGGCACCATGGTGACTCCACCGCTTCCTGGCATCTTGAGGACATTGTAGCCGTGATGGGTCACGGCCATGAACTTGGCCAAGGCTGGGTACCCAAGGATGGCATTGTACGACAGGCGGATGTGAGCGACGTCGAAGTCAATGAGCTCGGTGCGGTAGTTGTCGCGCTTCCCGAAGGTAACAGGAAGGCTGACCTGCCCTATTGGAACCGTAGAACCATCAGTGACTCCTGAGAAAGGCTTGGTTGGCTGCAGCTGATTGTAGGGCACTTGGAGATTGTTGAACGTCTCCACGGATAGGATATTGAGCCCTGCTCCGCCATCGATGAGGGTCCTGGTGACTTGCACATTGCTGATGATTAGGGAACAAAGCATCGGGAGGACTCCTGCTGTGGCCGCGCACTTGAGCTGATCCGCTGAGTTGAACGTGATAGCGCACGCTGACCATCTGAGAGGGCGTGTGGCCTCAAGCTTGGGGAGGACTACATTCACTTCACGAGCAAACTGCTTGAAGATGCGCTGAGAGGCCGGGGCTTGTGCGCCGCCCAAGATGCAAGCGATTGCGCGCGGCTCCTGGAAGCCTCCAGCCCCCTCGTCCTGGTGATGGTCTTCATTCCTCCTCGGCTGTGGTGGCAGAGGAGGGAGGCCCGCGTTGCCTTGTGGGCGATCCTCGCGAGGCTGATCCCTCCAACCCCCCTCGCGAGGTGGGTCCCTCCAACCTCCCTCACGAGGCGGGTCCTGCCAACGGTCCTCGCAAGGTCGGTCACGCCACCCTTGGTGAGGGCCACGGTCTTCCCATCATCCTCCACCTCTTCCTCCTCCTCGGCCATAGCCCCGGTCGCTGCGCTCGGGGCGTCAGCCGGCACGCACGTCTCGCACGGCCCTGAGCTCTTGGCATTTGTTGGTGTTGTGGGTGTGGAGGTCGTGGTACATGCAGTCCCAGCTGCCCTTGGATGACTCAGGCTGATCCCTGCCTCGCTTGGTGTCCGGCTCTGCCGCAAGCACGACAGCCCCCTTGCGCTTCATGTCCTTGGCCTTGGGCTTCTTCTCTTCTGGGTCGGCAGCTGGCAGCTCGAGGAGGGAAAGGCGCCCTTCCTTTGCCCTAGCGCACTTGGTTGCCAGATTGAACAGCTCCAGGGAGGTGCACAGGTCCTCATGGATCGCGAGCTCCTCCTTCATCTTGACGTCACGCATGCCGTCGGAGAAGGCTGAGATGATGGCCTCCTCAGACACCTTTGGGATCTTAAGGCGAGAGCTATTGAAGCGCTGGATGAACATCTACAGGGTCTCTCCTGGATGCTGCTTGATGCGGCGCAAGTCACTCATGGCCGGGGGCCGGTCGCGGGTGCCTTGGAAGTTGGCGATGAATCGGGTGCACATCTCGTCCCAAGAGGATATCGTGCCAGGAGCCAGGTGCGGGCGCCGTCCTTGAGCGCCATGGGGAACCAGTTCACCATGACCTTCTCATCCCCGTTGGCGGCTTCGATGCCCAGCTCATAGAGCTGGAGGAACTCAGCAGGGTCAGCCGTGCCATCATAGCGCGGGGGCAAGTCTGGCTTGAACTTACCCGGCCAGGCCACGCTGCGCAGCTCGGCGGAGAAGGCACGGCAGCCTGCGGTGGTTGCGAGAGCCCTTTGGTGACGGAGAGCTTGATCTTGCGGGTCTCTGTGCGCTGCAGCCAGGTGCAGCTCGGGGTCTTGATGCGCTGGAGCAGGTGCGCGTTCATGCCGGGCCTGTGCGGGGAGCACACGGGTGGCTTCTTAGGGACGAGGGGTCTCTTGGCAGCTCTTCTCTTGCTGTGCTGGCGCCGGATGGAGTGGGTTCCGCCCAGGGGCCACGCGCCTTGGGGCCAAGGCGCCTTCTTGAGGGGGAGGCGGCTGAGGCGCCCCCGGAGCTTCGTCGCCCGCACAGGGCGGGGCGCGGTGCAGTGAGAGGGATGGTGCAGGGGAGCCCCCAGCGGCGTTGACGAGCTCGATGATGCGGGCGAGCCACTCGTCGTAGAGGTCGTCGATGGGACGGTAGTGCAGGAGTTCCCACGCCAGGAGCAGCGCGGCGTGCGTGTCCGCAGGAGCGCGACGGGTGTGGGACGAGGAGCCGGCCGGAGTCAGCGACGGGGTCGTGGTGCGGCCTTCTCGCCGCACTGAAGGATGCAGGGGTGACGCCTGCTGCTCGTTCCCGCCGGGCCAGTGGCGGCGTTGACGGCAAGCGACGGGGAACGACGGGGGAGCCTGCCGACGGGGGCCGTCTGGGCGACGCGAGTGGCGAGAGCGTCCCGGCGCTTGGCGCGGGCGCAACGTGCGTCCGACATGGATGGGACAGGCGGCGAAACACGAGGCGATGGAAGGCAGATTCCGGCACATCCCTACCTAGCGCGCCAAATGTCAGATTTCGGGCTCCGGCAGACCCTCAAGGTTCGAACACTGGGGTGCACGCGGAGATCACACCTCTAGCCTACCCATGTCTCACCGCCTCGCTAGGATCTAAAACTACACGAAGAACAACACAAGGAACACAAGATTTATACTGGTTCAGGCCACCACTGTGGTGTAATACCCTACTCCAGTTTGTGGTGTGGTGGATTGCCTCTGGGGCTGACGAGAAACAGTACAAGGGGAGAACAGCCTCGCGAGGGTCTGTTCTTGGCTGGTGCGATGAACTGCTAGGGGGAGTTCAATCGCTTCTCTCTCTCTCTCTCTGTCTTTCTATCCTCGTTCCCTCGATGCCTCTACCCTGTGGGTGGCTAGTCCTATTTATAGGCGGAGGCCCCAGGCCTCTTCCCAAATATTGAGCGGGAAGGGCGCCAACAATTGGCCATTTTGAAGGGGAACATCTAGTACACTTATCCTGACTAAAGTTGGTCCTCGCCTGCCAAAGACCCTGATGATGACGCCGGCTCCATGATGACCTCCATTCTGCCGTCCTGCTGGTCTTGGTCTTGTTGCACCGAAATGGTTGCCTTTGCTTGATACCCTTGCCTGCGCTTGCCTGGCGCCCGCCTGGCCTTCGTCGTCATGGCTTGCGTCACGGACACCTCGTGAGGTATCCCGCCTTGATCTCTCCGCCTCCTTGCGAGCCAACCTGACGAGGCCGTGCCGAGGAAGCCTCCTGTCGTCCGCCCCGCGAGGCTTGGCCCCTCGCGAGGGTCTTGAGCATGTGCTGATGAAGATGGGCCGTACTGGGCCACTCCTTGAGCCATGCCGCAGGCAGGCAAGTCTGGGTACCCCCGTTCCCAGAACGCCGACATAGTATTGTTTGTCTGTTTTCTGAATTATCCATGCAATAAAAAAATATCCCGAAAATAAAATTTCTCCAAATGCCCTGCAAATTTAGTATGATTTTTTATGGAATATTTGAGGATTTTAGGTACTGAGAACACAGCAGGGGGGCAAGCACCTGGCCACGGGGGTCCAGGGCGCGCCCACTCTGACTAGGCTTGCCCCCCTGCCTCGTGGGCCCATGGTTCCCCCCCACCACTTAGTCCTACACCCACACACTCCTTCCTCCTAAAAAATCCCCATCTAGCTCAAGCACGAGTTCTAGCTCATTTTGATGCGATTTTCGATCTCCTTGCTCAAAGCTCCATTCGCAAAATTGCTTTGGGAGATTGTTCCTTGGTATGTGACTCCTCCAATGATCCAATTAGTTTTTGTTCTAGTTATTTATTCATTGCAAATTTTTGCTGCCTAGGTGACCCTGTTCTTGAGCTTGCATGTCAAATTTATGAGGTCCCAATTAATTCTAATGCATGATATAGGCTCTATGCACTTGTGGGAGTAGTTGCTATCAGTTTTATTGTGTTTGATTCGCTTTTATTTTGAGTTACTAAATTTTTTAGAAATCTTCAGAAAATGATGAGGAGACTTTTGAGGGGCTCTTCTAGTCAAGGCTCCAAGGATAAACAAGCTAAGGAGAAACAAAAGGCCAAGTATAATCTTCCTCGCGTAGCGGAAGTAAGGCCATGTGAGTGGCCTTGTGATAATTTCTTGAGCAGCCGGGATTTATGAAGATTTTTATTCTTTTGCTGAAATTGCGGGCCTCACCGACTTCCTCCACGACCGGATCGAACTATATCTCTTACTCACCAATACTTTCATGCAAAACTTTTACTATTATCCTAAGAACTCTCCTCCTTCGGTATCTTTTCATTTATATGATGAGGCTAAGGAAATGTCATTACGTAATTTTTGCGCGACTTGTAGAATACCCTTCGAGGGCAGCTTAGATGAACCACATCGTAAAGATGTGGATGGTTTTATTGACACTATTACTATAGGGGAATCGAGGAAGGTTTCCGATGCGAGAATAACTAGCATACATTTTCCTGTTTTACGCTACTTTGCCATATTTGCTAGTCGATGCTTAATTGGTCGCGGAAATTGTGGAAACCTCAGTGTTCCTGATATTATTATTTTGTTCCATGCCTTATTTGGTGATAACACTTTTAGTATGGGTGCCATTATTGCTAAACGATTAAGTCTAAACCGTACAAAGGGCCCCACCTTTGGAGGTATCTATGCTGCACGCCTTGCTAAACATTTTGAGATACCTATTAGGCATTATGAGAAAGAGGAGACACTGCTGCCTCCTACCTTTTTAGATTACAGGAGCATGGTAGTGCCTGAGCTTATTGTTGACAATGATGATAAGATGCTTGTGTATAACCTGAGATTTAATAAGAAACACAATGAGATTATTACCCTTCCTGCACCTTCTTTGTTTGATTTAACTGCAGGCCCTTACCTCGTCTTGTCGTCAGTCGTGTACGCGCACCGAGGCCAGACATCAGCTCCAGAGCCTGAGCCGGAACCACCACTGGACCCTTATCGTCCGTCATGTTATCAGTGGGATCCGGAGGAGATCGCCAGCCAGTGGTATCCAGATGACACTCCTCAGTACACCAGGGAGAGTAGCCGCGGTCCTTGGGCATGGATCAACTTAGGCCAAAAGCCTAAGCTTGGGGGAGTACGTATTTCTCACTGACATTACATTCATGTTCACACACTACTCTACTTGTCGGTGCTCATACTCTTTAATTGTATTATCCATGCTAGTTTAATTTCTTTTTCTAGCTTTCTTTGTGTTTGATAAACCTTAAGAAAAACCAAAAAAAATAGTTAGTTTAATTTCCATGCTTGTAGTAGCACTTAAAATGAAAACCCAAAAAGATTTCTCGTTCTTCTTTTGCTTGTAGGGAGCTTTCCTGTGTGAATAGTTTTATTTCTTTCCTTTGGGGGTCGAGAGGAGAAGACCATAACGAAAAATGCTTGGTGGCTCTCATATGCATGATTATTGATTTAATTTAGAGCCCATATTACATTGTCTTCTCCCTTGAATTGAATGCTTGCAGATTCCAGCTTAGTCCAATGCACGTGCACTATTATTATTATACACACCATTTGGTCGTGCAAGTGAAAGGCAATAATGACGATATATGATGGACTGATTGATATGAGAGAAGCTGGTATGAACTCGACCTCTCTTGTTTTTGTAAATATGATGAGTTCATCGTTCCTGATTCAGCCTATTATTAATAAACATGTTTGCAATGACAATTAGAGATTATAGTTTCTTTTGCCATGCTTAATTAGCTAGGAGCTTATAATGATTTACCTTGCGTGCCAACATGCTATTAAAATGGTTGTGATGTGGTATGATAGGGTGGTATCCTCCTTTGAATGATTTGAGTGACTTGACTTGGCACATGTTCACGCATGTAGTTGATACAAATCAACATAGCCTTCACGATATTTATGTTCATGGTGGATTATATCCTACTCATGCTTGCACTTAGTGTTGATTAATTTTAATGCATGTTCATGACTGTTGTCACTCACGTAGTTGGTCGCTTCCCAGTCTTTTGCTAGCCTTCACCTGTACTAAACGGGAATACTGCTTGTGCATCCAAACTCCATAAACCCCAAAGTTATTCCATATGAGTCCACCATACCTTCCTATATGCGGTATATTACCTGCCGTTCCAAGTAAATTTGTATGTGCCAAACTCCAAACCTTCAAATGAAATTCTGTTTGTATGCTCGAGCAGCTCATGTTTCAACTAGGGTTGTCTGTATCTTCCATGCTAGGTGGGTTATTCTTAAGGGGAGTGGACTCCACTCCTCAATCACGAGAAAATGGCTGGTAACCGGGATGCCCAGTCCCATGATCAAAAAGGTCAAAGCAAATCCAAATAATTAAACAAAACTCCCCCAGGGCTGTTGCTAGTTGGAGGCACTCGTTGTTTCAAGCAAGCCATGGATTGATGCTTGTTGGTGGTGGGGGAGTATAAACTTTACCATTCTATTTGTGCCTATAATGTATGTAGCATGGAAGATATCGAGATCTCATAGTTGTTGCATTGACAGTGAAAGTATACCGCCCAAAATGTTATTCCTCTCTATTTTAAAATCAAGCTCTGGCACCTCTACCAATCCCTGATTCCCTCTGCGAAGGGCCTATCTATTAACTTTTACGTTGAGTCATCACCCTCTTATTAAAAAGCACCCGCTTGAGAGCACATTGTCATTTGTATGCATTACTATTAGTTTATATTGGGTATGACTTGACTGGATCTCTTTTACCATGAATTACAATGTTTAGTTAGTCCTTGATCTTTAAAGGTGCTCTGCATTTATGTTTTGTGGTCTCAGAAAGGGCTAGTGAGATACCATCTTGTTATATCATATTATGATTGTTTTGAGAAAGTGTTGTCATCCGAGATTTATTATTATTGCTCGCTAGTTGATTATGCCATTGATATGAGTAAACATGAGACCTAAGTGTTATTTTGAATATGGTTAGTTCATAATCTTTGCTAAAAACTTGAATGCTGGCTTTACATACTTACAACAACAAGAGCAAATAGAGTTTGTAAAAGGTTTTCTTTATCACTTTCAGTTTATCAACTGAATTGCTTGAGGACAAGCAAAGGTTTAAGCTTGGGGGAGTTGATACGTCTCCAACATATCTACTTGTCCAAACACTTTTGCCCTAGTTTTGGACTCTAACTTGCATGATTTGAATAAAACTAACCCGGACTAACATTGTTTTTTGCATAACTGCCATGGTGTTATTTTTTGTGCGGAAAACAAAAGTTCTCGGAATGACCTGAAAATCCATGGAGATTACTTTTGGAAAATATAAAAAATACTGGTGAAAGAATCAAGGCCAGGGGGCCCACACCCTGTCCACGAGGGTGGGGGCGCGCCCCCTCCCCCTGGGCGTGCCCCTGCCTCGTGGGCCTCTGGATGGCCACCGACCTCAACTCCAACTCTATATATTTGCTTTCGCGGAGAAAAAATTCAAAGAGAAAGTTTCATCGCGTTTTACGATACGAAGCCGCCGCCAAGCCCTAATCTCTCTCGGGAGGGCTGATCTGGAGTCCGTTCGGGGCTCCCGAGAGGGGGATTCGTCGCTGTCGTCATCATCAACCATCCTCCATCACCAATTTCATGTTGCTCACCGCCGTGCATGAGTAATTCCATCGTAGGCTTGCTGGACGGTGATGGGTTGGATGAGATTTACCATGTAATCAAGTTAGTTTTATTAAGGTTTGAACCCTAGTATCCACTATGTTCTGAGATTGATGTTGCTATGATTTTGCTATTCTTAATGCTTGTCACTAGGGCCCAAGTGCCATGATTTCAGATCTGAACCTATTATGTTTTCATGAATATATGTGAGTTCTTGATCCTATCTTGCAAGTCTATAGTCACCTATTATGTGTTATGATCCGACAACCCTGAAGTGACAATAATCAGGATACTTCTCGGTGATGACCGTAGTTTGAGGAGTTCATGTATTCACTAAGTGCTAAGGCGTTGGTCCGGTACTCTATTAAAAGGAGGCCTTAATATCCCTTAGTTTCCATTAGGACCTCGCTGCCACGGGAGGGTAGGACAAAAGATGTCATGCAAGTTCTTTTCCATAAGCACGTATAACTATATTCGGAATACATGCCTACATTACATTGATGAACTGGAGCTAGTTCTGTGTCACCCTATGTTATAACTATTACATGAGGAATCGCATCCGACATAATTATCCCTCACTGATCCAATGCCTACGAGCTTTTCACATATTGTGCTTTGCTTATTTACTTTTCAGTTGCTACTGTTACAATTACTACAAAACTGCTATCGTTACTTTTACCATTGTTAGCATTACTATCATACTACTTTGCTACAAAATACTTTGCTGCAGATACTAAGTTATCCAGGTGTGGTTGAATTGACAACTCAACTGCTAACACTTGAGAATATTCTTTGGCTCCCCTTGTGTCGAATCAATAAATTTGGGTTGAATACTCTACCCTCGAAAACTGTTGCGATCCCCTATACTTGTGGGTTATCAACCTACTACAGGTAATGTCAAGGACCTGTCATCTAGGGACCAGCTAGGGGCCCACACCATCATGGATAGGTCTTTGGACCATAGAAGAATTCAGATGTGTATAACAGGAAGTCCACTCGGACACACTAGTGGCACTCGGACGTTCTCCCTCCAGTCGGCCCGGTCATCACCACTCGGACAAGGAAGGTGAAGGGACGACATTGGAATTGCTATGGTCGAGTAGTCTTAAGTCAGGCTTTAAACATAGTCAAGTCGACCATTACCTGTAACTGTTGTAGTAATGACTATTAACACTAGTAAATATCGTCGTTATGCCAAATAAACCACTGACATGGGAGTGATGAGGCAGTGACGCACTATATATAAGCCGTCCTCTTCCTCCTATACAAGGGTTAAGCACTCTCTGTAATCATATCCCCTAAGAGAAAACAAGTCTTAGGGCACGAGACGTAGGGCTTCTACCTCCTCCGAGATAGGCATGACCTCTTAAACGCCGAGTGTTACACATGCGTCGTACCTAGGCTTTGTCCCTCTTTCGTACCCCTAGTACTCATTGTCAGGATTGTAACCCTGACAGTTCCATCGGAGTTGCCCATCCTTTCATCATGCGAGACAAGGGAATAATGATCCCGGCAAACGCATCTTCAAGGGCAGTATTCCCGACATCAGATGAGCTAGGGGTTTCAGGTTGCGGCCTGATGAGAAAGCACCAATGGGGGAATTACTGGCTGCACTTCAGGAAAAATTGGATGGTTGAAGATGGCTAGATCTTCATTATCGTCCTCTCTCATCTCAACATCCGTGCTTGCTGAAGCAAATGTGTTGTTGGGAGCCCCATGGGTTTCTTCAGTAACTTTCCTGGTTCCTTCAGCCTCAGATGCTATGGCCTCTTGAGTAGAAATTTTAGCAGCCTCATCGGCGACGCTCTTTGCAATTTCCTGCACATCTATCAAGGATTCCTCCCCTTCCAATAGAGTTGAATCAACGAGATGAAAAAGGAAAAGCAAGGAACAATGAAAAATGCAAGATTCAGATCAAGTTCAAGAAGACAAAAAGAAAAATCAGCAAGGATAAAATAGCACTCAGTCAAGATTTACCTTGGTGAGCTTGTGGAGGCGATCTTGTTTCTTCTCCGGTAGCTTTGATTGCCGTCGCTCGGTCTCTGGCAACATTAGTTGCGGCGAGTCCTTGATGTGGACAGGTTCTCCTTGGTGCTATTCTAGAGGAGGAGTAGATATTACTGGTGAGTTGCTTGGAGGAGGGGTAGAGGTTGAGGGCATCACTAAGGGGCCCGCTCCTTGATGCTCTCCCTCCACAAGATTGATCCTCGCCTCCTTGTCAGTCTCCATGATGATAGCTTCATAGGTGGAGCTTGCCAGTGGGAGTTGGAGGTTAGATTCATGCTGGGGGCTGAATCCGACAACATCTAAAGGGATCGGATCTTATTCAATGTTTGTTACCGCCTCACTCTCTTCGGCAACCATGGCCTTCTTCTGGTGCCTTTCCGCCTATGGCACCTTGTCCCTACAAGGCCAAGTCTTTCAAGACGGTTAAAATCAACAACATAGACTAAATATATGATGATGGAAGGATGGAGTGCTTACTCTTCTTACTCATCGAGATTGTTGAGGACAGACAAGTCGTAGAGCGCCATCTCTACGGCTCCAGGGACGGTAGAAGGTGGCGTAGTGCTCCTGGCCCGTTTTGTCCCTGAAGAAGCTGGGGGCTGCGAAGCACCTATCTCTTTAGTGGTTGATGGAATTGGCTGTCAGGAGGTGACAATGCGAGGAGGCTGACGTCGAATAGGCTGGGCCTGGGAAGCCTTGCTAGCCGCCTTTGTTACGACAATCTCGCTACTTGTCGGATCAACATGCACTGCTCTCTTCCTACCAGGCTTGTTCGCGACAACAGTCTTGATGCGAGTTGGAGGGACGTAAGGTTCCTCCTCCTCCTCTTCCTCGTTATCCCCATCAGTTCCACATGCGTGCTCCATGTCATCACCATCATGATCATCGGGATGCTCATCGTCATTTGTGGTTTCACCGGTGTGCTCTTCAGCATCTTCTTCGGCAAGCCCTTCAGCACCCTCTTTGGTGTGCTTTGGCTTTTTCCTGGAAATGGGCAACCTTTTTGGCCTCTTCAATCCATGCCTTGAGAAATTTGGCTTCATTGTTCTTAGTGGGTAGAACCATGTTGTTCTCCACCCTGATGGCCTCTTCCTTCAAGCTGGAAAGCCATTCGCCCATGATACATCTCCAACGTATCTATAATTTTTTCATTGTTCCATGCTATTATTTTATCTATTTTGGATGTTTATACGCATTATTATGCTATTTTATATTATTTTGGGGACTAACCTATTAGCCTAGGGCCCAGTGCGAGTTCCTGTTTTTCCCTGCTTTAGAGTTTCATAGAAAAGGAATACCAAATGGAATAAAAATTTCGCAATGATCTTTCTTGGACCAAAAGCAAACCAGGAGACTTGGACATGAAGTCGGAGGAGCCACGAGGCAGCCACAAGGGTGGTGGGCGCGCCCCCTTGTCTTGTGGACCCCTCGTAGGTCTCCTGGCCTAATTTCTTTGCCTATATATTCTCTTATACCCCAAAACCATCAGGGGCATCCACGAAAACACTTTTCCACCGCCGCAACCTTCTGTACCCATGAGATCCCATCTACGGGCCTTTTCTGGCGTCCTGCCAGAGGGGGGTTCGATCATGGAGGGCTTCTACATCAACACCATTGCCCTTCCGATGAAGCGTGAGTAGTTTACCTCAGACCTACGGGTCCATAGCTAGTAGCTAGATGGCTTTTTCTCTCTCTTTCATTCTCAATACCATGTTCTCCTCATGGTCTTGGAGATCTATTCGATGTAATACTCTTTTGCGGTGTGTTTGCCGAGATCCGATGAATTGTGGATTTATGATCAGCTTATCTATGAATATTATTTGAATCTTCTCTGAATTCTTATATGCATGATTTGATGTCTTTGCAAGTCTCTTCGAATTATCGGTTTGGTTTGGCCAACTAGATTGGTTCTTCTTGCAATGGGAGAAGTGCTTAGATTTGGGTTCAATCTTGCGGTGTCCGTTCCCAGTGAGAGTAGGGGCAGCAAGGCACGTATTGTATTGTTGTCATCGAGGATATAAAGATGGAGTTCTCATCGTATTGCTTGAGTTAATTCCTGATAGAGGCAAAGGTGTCCCGTCTTTCGATGAGATGGTGGATTTCGCTTTGGTGGAAGTCGACTTTGACGATCCGACTACGAACGTGCGAGGACGTCGCGCCTTAGCAATCGCTAAACCAACTCCGAGAGGTTATTGACCACGCCGGAGCACGATCAACCTGACCACGAAGGTCTGTTTCCTGCGAGCAAACGAAGAACAAGCAAGAAACTAAGATTGCAATCTGGATATTGCGAATATAAGATGAAAGCTTTATTGATCAAGGTGGGGTTCTGTGACGCCTTTGTCTGGTCGTTGAACACAAACGAAGTACGCGAAGTTGCAGCTATGGCGAACTTTTAATCTAAACAAAACCCAAAGTCTAAACGATGCCCTAAGGGCTGTATATATGGAGGAAGAGGGGGGAATTTCGTGGCCCTTGGTGGAGGAGTCCGAAATCAACCCTATCTCTTGTTTCCCCACACATACGGACTCTAAAAATAGCCTATACTTATGTATTTCGAAATTACATGGGCCTGGCCCAATAATAAGGTGACGCAGCACCTAAAATAGCCTCGGGACGAAATTTATGAAGTGGCATCTTGTATATTTCGTCCAAGGCTTCATGCACCCATTATGGTGGCTTCAAAGTCCTGAAATCATCACTTGTAACTCCGTTCCTGTTTCCCTTGCGCATGCCATCATCTCCATGCTTGTTCTTGCTCCAATGTTCATCCTTCTCCAAGCTAGGCCCTTCATTTGTAAGCAAAACAAATGTATCCAATTTAGGCAGCATCATATTCTCATGAACATTAGAATCATTACCAAGAAACGAAAGTACCTGGTAATTTAGTTGGCGTGCACGAGCTCTAGTAATTGGTCCAGTATGTATAGCAGCAGGGGCTGTGGGTGTAACAATTGTATTGATGTCCTCATCACTGTCAGCGTCTTCAGGAGCCATGTATTGCGTCTCATGATCAGAATCATCTCCACCATGTTCTTCACGTGTAATAAGAGCCAAAGTCTCCTCATCATAGTCACTAGCGGACTCATATCCACCATCCGCGGTAGCAATCATCACACGCGGAGATTTGCATTCTCTCGCATAATGACCTTCTCCCTTACAACGACGACAAATAATATCACTTGTGTGCCCTGTTGATGCCATGGAAGAAGAAGAACTCCGTGCAGGCCCAGCAGGTGCGCTCTTGGCAGATAATGGTGGTTGTGCCTGTTTTCTTGTATCACGACTGGAGGAGGCACCTAATTGAGGTGCTGGTGCAGTTGAAGTAGAAGATGCACGCGGTGTCCATGATGAAGGTCGGCCTGCAGAAAAGTTAGTTCGCCCCAATGCTTGTCGATCCTGCACTTCACGTTCAGCTTTACAAGCAAGATGGAATAAACGAGTGATATTAGTATACTCCTTATAGTCTAGAATGGTCTGAATCTCTCTATTTAATCCACCCAGAAAACGTGCAAGCATAGCTTCATTCTCCTCAACAATACCACATCTAATCATGCCAGTTTGTAATTCCTGATAATATTCTTCTACAGAATTTTTCCCTTGTCTTAAACGCTGCAATTTTTGAAGCAATTCACGTTGATAATATGGTGGAACCCAACGCGTACGCATAGCAGTTTTCAAGGCAGCCCAAGTAGTTGGAATAGGATATAATCTACAATGTTCAGACCACCATACACATGCAAAACTAGTGAAAGCACAAACGGCAGCAGCAACTCGTCTCTCCTCAGGATATTGTAAACATGTAAATCGTTGTTCAGTTTCTAACTCCCAAGTAAGATATATATCAGGAACATATCTACCCTCAAATGGTGGAATATTCAATTTCAGTTTAGGAATATGGACATCATCTCGTACCTGAGGTGGTGGTGCAGGCCTACCATTACGAATATATACCTGAGGTCGACCTGCTGGTGGCGGTACAGGTGGCTGCACGTAGTGTTGATTTTGATCAACCTCATCCTCATAATCTCCCACATAATCATCCTCCTCCGCATCAGCAGCAGGAGCCACAGAAGTATCAACAGCAGCACCAACAGTTTGGCCAAACGCAAGAGGAACACGGCTTGCTCGGCGGAGGTCTGCTTCGCGACGTGGAGCTAGTCGTTGTTGTTGTTGTTGGAGAGGTGCGTTAGGTGCAGCGGGTGGTGGTGGTGGAAGACGCGCGAGCAATTCATTAAACTTGTTATCGAGCTTTGTTTCGAACGTCTTCTCAAGGCCAGTGATCTTCTCCATGGCCTCTTCAAAATTGTTCAGCACATCTTGCACCTGTTCAGTCATCATTTGCTGAAACTTATCATGAAGCTCCTTGTTCGATAAATTCTCCCAGTCAATCTCGTCGGCTTGTGATCCTGGCATGGTTAGCAGCAATAGAAACACACAAGAATATGATCCTACAGACTACGAACAAGTGGTGGTGGTGGGTGTCACAAATCCGTCAAGCAAAACTCAAATTCTTACCAGTTCTTACCCAGCAACAGGCGGTGATCGGCAACCGTTGTAGTCAAAACTCTCAAAGCTTGGATAGAGCGATTACCAGGGAGAGTCAAACGCACGACGTAGATGTATGTGGAGCTGGGAAGGCTTATACTATGGTAGCAAAAAGGGTCAGCAATAATCAATTCACAGATGCAAAGTTGAATAAACGCTCAACGACGGTACTGTGCTGGTCCTAGGCTAGACTGTGCTAGAGACGCGAGCCTAGAACACCAACAAAATCACGGCGCGGCACGTAAACAAGGGAAAAGCACACTCTGAAAAAATAGCATATACTTATGTATTTCGAAATTACATGGGCCTGGCCCAATAATAAGGTGACGCAGCACCTAAAATAGCCTCGGGACGAAATTTATGAAGTGGCATCTTGTATATTTCGTCCATGGCTTCATGCACCCATTATGGTGGCTTCAAAGTCCTGAAATCATCACTTGTAACTCCGTTCTTGTTCCCCTTGCGCATGCCATCATCTCCATGCTTGTTCTTGCTCCAATGTTCATCCTTCTCCAAGCTAGACCCTTCATTTGTAAGCAAAACAAATGTATCCAATTTAGGCAGCATCATATTCTCATGAACATTAGAATCATTACCAAGAAACGAAAGTACCTGGTAATTTAGTTGGCGTGCACGAGCTCTAGTAATTGGTCCAGTATGTATAGCAGCAGGGGCTGTGGGTGTAACAATTGTATTGATGTCCTCATCATCCTCCCCTTCTTGAAATGAAGTCGTCCTCGACGGAAGTTCATCTTCCTCACCCAAATAAGGCTTCAAATCTGCAATGTTAAAAGTGGGACTAACCCCAAAATCTGCAGGCAGCTCAAGTTTATATGCATTATCATTTATTTTCTCTAACACCTTAAAGGGACCATCAGCACGTGGCATTAACTTTGATTTGCGCAAATCAGGAAATCTATTCTTACGCAAATGTAACCAAACAAGATCTCCAGGTGCAAACACAACATGTTTTCTACCCTTATCTCCAGCAAGTTTATATTTAGCATTCATGCGCTCAATGTTTTCCTTAGTTAACTCATGCATTTTTAAAATCAATTCAGCACGTTGTTTAGCATCAAAATTAACCTTCTCCGAAGATGGAAGAGGCAACAAATCAATAGGTGCACGAGGTAGGAAACCATACACAACTTCAAAAGGGCACATCTTAGTAGTAGAATGCAATGAACGATTATAAGCAAATTCAATATGAGGCAAGCATTCCTCCCACATTTCTTATTATTCTTCAAAACAGCCCTAAGCATAGTAGACAACGTTCTATTGACTACTTCAGTTTGTCCATCAGTTTGGGGGTGACAAGTAGTACTAAAAAGCAGTTTAGTCCCCAACTTAGCCCATAAACATCTCCAAAAGTGGCTAAGAAATTTAGTATCACGATCTGAAACAATAGTATTTGGCACACCATGCAAGCGAATAATTTCACGAAAGAACAAATCAGCAACATTAACAGCATCATCACTTTTATGACATGGTATAAAGTGTGCCATTTTCGAGAATCTATCCACGACAACAAATATGCTATCCCTCCCCTTCTTTGTTCGAGGTAAACCTAAAACAAAGTCCATAGATATATCCTCCCAAGGAACACTAGGTAAAGGCAAAGGCATATATAAACCATGAGGATTGAGTCGTGACTTAGCTTTTTGACATGTAGTGCAGCGAGCAATAAAACGCTCAACATCCCGTCTCATCTTTGGCCAAAAGAAATGTGTAGCAAGTATGTCCTCCGTCTTCTTCACGCCAAAGTGTCCCATTAATCCTCCTCCATGCGCCTCCTGCAACAACAAAAGACGAACGGAGCTAGCTGGAATGCATAGCTTGTTAGCACGAAACACAAATCCATCGTTAACAACAAACTTGTTCCACATTCTTCCATCTTTACAATTCTGCATTACATCTTTAAAATCAGCATCATGCACATATTGATCTTTGATGGTCTCCAAACCAAATATTTTGAAGTCAAGTTGTGAAAGCATAGTATAGCGACGAGACAATGCATCAGCAATAACATTTTCTTTTCCCTTCTTGTGTTTAATGACATAAGGGAAAGTCTCAATGAATTCAACCCATCTAGCATGTCTACGATTCAGTTTAGCTTGACTTTTAATTTGTTTCAAAGATTCATGATCAGAATGTATAACAAATTCTTTGGGCCATAAATAATGTTGCCATGTTTCTAAAGTCCGAACAAGAGCATATAATTCTTTATCATAAGTAGAATAATTCAGACTAGGCCCACTCAATTTTTCAGAAAAGTATGCAACAGGTTTGCCATCTTGTAATAACACACCTCCTAATCCAATTCCACTAGCATCACATTCAAGCTCAAAAGTCTTATTAAAATCAGGAAGTTGGAGTAAAGGAGCATGTGTCAACTTATCTTTCAATACCGTGAAGGCTTCTTCCTGTGCGGTACCCCAAAGAAAAGGCACATCTTTCTTTGTAAGCTCATTGAGAGGTGCAGCAATGGTGCTGAAATCTCTCACAAAACGCCTATAGAATCCAGCGAGGCCAAGAAAACTCCTCACTTGTGTGACCATTTTGGGCTGCGGCCAACTCTCAATAGCTTCAATCTTGGCTTTGTCAACTTCAATTCCCTGTGGAGTAACAACATAGCCAAGAAAAGATACTCGGTCGGTGCAAAAGGTGCACTTCCCAAGGTTACCAAACAAACGTGCATCACGTAGAGCAATAAAAACAGCACGTAAATGTTCCAAATGTTCTTCCAAAGATCTGCTATAAATCAGTATATCATCAAAATAGACTACCACAAATCGTCCAATGAAAGCACGTAAAACTTCGTTCATTAGTCTCGTGAAAGTACTAGGCGCATTAGTTAACCCAAAAGGCATGACTAACCACTCATATAATCCAAACTTAGTTTTAAATGCTGTTTTCCATTCATCTCCCAATTTCATACGAATTTGATGGTATCCACTACGCAAATCAACTTTGGAGAATATTGTAGAGCCACTCAATTCATCAAGCATATCATCTAGCCTAGGAATAGGATGACGATAACGAATAGTAATATTATTAATGCCTCTACAATCAACACACATACGTGATGTACCATCCTTTTTCGGCACTAGAATAATAGGAACAGCACAAGGACTAAGGGATTCGCGTATATAACCTTTGTCGAGAAGCTCTTGTACTTGACGCATAATCTCCTTCGTCTCCTCTGGATTGGTACGGTATGGAGCACGGTTTGGCAGTGAAGCACCGGGAATTAAGTCAATTTGATGCTCAATCCCTCGAATAGGCGGTAATCCCGGTGGCACGTCTTATGGAAAGACGTCAGCGAACTCCTGCAAAATGTTAGTGACAGCAGGAGGCAAAGAGGAAGGCACGTCCTCGAATGAAAATAATGCCTCTTTGCACACAAAAGCATAGCAAACAGATTTGCTGAAATCTAGCTCATCAATATCAGATTTGGTGGCAAATAAACATGCACTTTTCAATTTAATTTCAGAAGCAACACTAGATGGTTTATTATTAGGCTTCATTTGTTGCTCAAATTCTTTTGCCACAATCTGATTTTCACTCTTATTCGTCTCCTGTTTTGCTTTATTAGCTCTATTAATATCATCTTTCAAAATGGAATCAGGAGTCATAGGAAGTAAAGTAATATTTTTATCCTTATGAACAAGAGTATAGTGATTGTTTCTACCATGGTGTACAGAATTTTTATCAAATTGCCATGGTCTACCAAGTAATAAGGAACATGCTTGCATAGGTACCACATCACAATCAACATAATCAGCATATGTAGAGATACTAAAATGCACACGAACAGTACGTGTTACCTTAACCTTGCCGCTGTTGTTGAACCATTGGATGTAGTAAGGATGTGGATGTGGTCTTGTGGTGAGAGAAAGCTTCTCCACCATCTCCATGCTAGCCAAGTTGTTGCAGCTCCCTCCGTCTATTATGACGCGCACAGAACGTTCCTTCACAACTCCCTTGGTATGGAACAAATTGTGCCTCTGATTTTGCTCAGCTTGTGTGACCTGCACACTCAAAACACTCAGAAACACCTAAAAATAGGATAGCCAGAAATTTTTTCGAAAAATGCGTTTTCGAAAAATTTTGGGCCTAAACGGAGCGTGGCTACCCGACTCTTTTTTTTTTTCCAAAACCTACTCCGGCAAGGAAACACGAATCGGAATCTAGATGGATCCCGAAAACAAACCTAATAAGCAAAGAACTCGGATTGGTGGTGGATATATGGTGGTGGTATATGGTTGCGGTGGTGGTAGCGGTGGTAGTATATGGATATGGATCGGTGGTGGTATATTGATGAGGACATCAATACAATTGTTACACCCGCAGTCCCTGCTGCTATACATACTGGACCAATTACTAGAGCTCGTGCACGCCAACTAAATTACCAGGTACTTTCGTTTCTTGGTAATGATTCTAATGTTCATGAGAATATGATGCTGCCTAAATTGGATACATTTGTTTTGCTTACAAATGAAGGGCCTAGCTTGGAGAAGGATGAACATTGGAGCAAGAACAAGCATGGAGATGATGGCATGCGCAAGGGGAACAAGAATGGAGTTACAAGTGATGATTTCAGGACTTTGAAGCCACCATAATGGGTGCATGAAGCCTTGGACGAAATATACAAGATGCCACTTCATAAATTTCGTCCCGAGGCTATTTTAGGTGCTGCGTCACCTTATTATTGGGCCAGGCCCATGTAATTTCGAAATACATAAGTATAGGCTATTTTTAGAGTCCGTATGTGTGGGGAAACAAGAGATAGGGTTGATTTCGGACTCCTCCACCAAGGGCCACGAAATTCCCCCCTTTTCCTCCATATATACAGCCCTTAGGGCATCGTTTAGACTTTGGGTTTTGTTTAGATTAAAAGTTCGCCATAGCTGCAACTTCGCGTACTTCGTTTGTGTTCAACGACCAGACAAAGGCGTCACAGAACCCCACCTTGATCAATAAAGCTTTCATCTTATATTCGCAATATCCAGATTGCAATCTTAGTTTCTTGCTTGTTCTTCGTTTGCTTGCAGGAAACAGACCCTCGTGGTCAGGTTGATCGTGCTCCGGCGTGGTCAATAACCTCTCGGAGTTGGTTTAGCGATTGCTAAGGCGCGACGTCCTCGCACGTTCGTAGTCGGATCGTCAAAGTCGACTTCCACCAAAGCGAAAACCACCATCTCATCGAAAGACGGGACACCTTTGCCTCTATCAAGTGGTATCAGATTTCCAGGTTGCTCGGTGAGATTTTACAGTTTTTCGTAGTTTAGATCGAGTCTGTTCTTCATACCTATAGTCCACGAAAAAGCCACAAAAAAAATTTAGGGTTAGTTCATCATATCCGAACCAATCTGAGCCTTGCATAATCTTTTTAGGGTTTTGCTTTGTTGAATTTGCGGTTGCATCGTCGTGTCTAGTTGCTGGTCTTAGAGTCTAGTCTTTTAGAGTTTCGAGTTCTGGTCATAAGTTGTCACGCCGCCGCCGCACCATCATCATCGCCCCTGCCATCTACCACCACCGCACCGAATCCGTATCCATATACCACCACCAATCCGTGTCCATATACCACCACCGATCCATATCCATATACTACCACCGCTACCACCACCGCTGCCATATACCACCACCATATATCCACCACCAATCCGAGTTCCTTGCTTATTAGGTTTGTTTTCGGGATCCATCCAGATTCCGATTCGTGTTTCCTTGCCGGAGTAGGTTTCGCAAAAAAAAAGAGTCGGGTAGCCACGCTCCGTTTAGGCCCAAAATTTTTCGAAAACGCATTTTTCGAAAAAATTTCTGGCTATCCTATTTTTAGGTGTTTCTTAGTGTTTTGAGACAGGTGCCATTATAGGAAGTTTTTTTTGACCCGTTTCCAGTTTTTGGGTCCGGGCAGTCAAAAAAAAAATTGGTCGAAAAATTTCGTGCCCATCCTGTCAGTTTGAGCTAGGAAGAGTTTTGAGACACTCGCCATTATAGTGATTTTTCGCAAAAAAAAATCAGCGCAAAATAAAAGAGCGCAAAAAAAAAGAGAAAAAAAATTCAGAGTGTGCTTTTCCCTTGTTTACGTGCCGCGCCGTGATTTTGTTGGTGTTCTAGGCTCGCGTCTCTAGCACAGTCTAGCCTAGGACCAGCACAGTACCGTCGTTGAGCGTTTATTCAACTTTGCATCTCTGAATTGATTATTGCTGACCCTTTTTGCTACCATAGTATAAGCCTTCCCAGCTCCACATACATCTACGTCGTGCGTTTGACTCTCCCTGGTAATCGCTCTATCCAAGCTTTGAGAGTTTTGACTATAACGGTTGCCGATCACCGCCTGTTGCTGGGTAAGAACTGGTAAGAATTTGAGTTTTGCTTGACGGATTTGTGACACCCACCACCACCACTTGTTCGTAGTCTGTAGGATCATATTCTTGTGTGTTTCTATTGCTGCTAACCATGCCAGGATCACAAGCCGACGAGATTGACTGGGAGAATTTATCGAACAAGGAGCTTCATGATAAGTTTCAGCAAATGATGACTGAACAGGTGCAAGATGTGCTGAACAATTTTGAAGAGGCCATGGAGAAGATCACTGGCCTTGAGAAGACGTTCGAAACAAAGCTCGATAACAAGTTTAATGAATTGCTCGCGCGTCTTCCACCACCACCACCCGCTGCACCTAACGCACCTCTCCAACAACAACAACAACGACTAGCTCCACGTCGCGAAGCAGACCTCCGCCGAGCAAGCCGTGTTCCTCTTGCGTTTGGCCAAACTGTTGGTGCTGCTGTTGATACTTCTGTGGCTCCTGCTGCTGATGCGGAGGAGGATGATTATGTGGGAGATTATGAGGATGAGGTTGATCAAAATCAACACTACGTGCAGCCACCTGTACCGCCACCAGCAGGTCGACCTCAGGTATATATTCGTAATGGTAGGCCTGCACCACCACCTCAGGTACGAGATGATGTCCATATTCCTAAACTGAAATTGAATATTCCACCATTTGAGGGTAGATATGTTCCTGATATATATCTTATTTGGGAGTTAGAAACTGAACAACGATTTACATGTTTACAATATCCTGAGGAGAGACGAGTTGCTGCTGCTGTTTGTGCTTTCACTAGTTTTGCATGTGTATGGTGGTCTGAACATTGTAGATTATATCCTATTCCAACTACTTGGGCTGCTTTGAAAACTACTATGCATACGCGTTGGGTTCCACCATATTATCAACGTGAATTGCTTCAAAAATTGCAGCGTTTAAGACAAGGGAAAAATTCTGTAGAAGAATATTATCAGGAATTACAAACTGGCATGATTAGATGTGGTATTGTTGAGGAGAATGAAGCTATGCTTGCACGTTTTCTGGGTGGATTAAATAGAGAGATTCAGACCATTCTAGACTATAAGGAGTATACTAATATCACTCGTTTATTCCATCTTGCTTGTAAAGCTGAACGTGAAGTGCAGGATCGACAAGCATTGGGGCGAACTAACTTTTCTGCAGGCCGACCTTCATCATGGACACCACGTGCATCTTCTACTTCAACTGCACCAGCACCTCCATCCGGTGCCACCTCCAGCCGTGATACAAGAAAACAGGCACAACCACCATTATCTGCCAAGAGCGCACCTGCGGGGCCTGCACAGCGTTCTTCTTCTTCCATGGCATCAACAGGGCACACAAGTGATATTATTTGTCATCGTTGTAAGGGAGGAGGTCATTATGCGAGAGAATGCAAATCTCCGCGTGTGATGATTGCTACCGCGGATGGTGGATATGAGTCCGCTAGTGACTATGATGAGGAGACTTTGGCTCTTATTACACGTGAAGAACAAGGTGGAGATGATTCTGATCATGAGACGCAATACATGGCTCCTGAAGACGCTGACAGGTATGAATGTTTAGTTGCTCAACGTGTTTTG
Source organism: Triticum dicoccoides (assembly GCF_002162155.2). Classification (NCBI taxonomy): domain Eukaryota; kingdom Viridiplantae; phylum Streptophyta; class Magnoliopsida; order Poales; family Poaceae; genus Triticum; species Triticum dicoccoides. Next base: position 289,009,979 of record NC_041387.1, on the reverse strand, counting down.
AGTGTGCAGGTCACACAAGCTGAGCAAAATCAGAGGCACAATTTGTTCCATACCATGTCATAAAAGCGATGATGCTGTTAATGTTGCTGATTTGTTCTTTCGTGAAATTATTCGCTTGCATGGTGTGCCAAATACTATTGTTTCAGATCGTGATACTAAATTTCTTAGCCACTTTTGGAGATGTTTATGGGCTAAGTTGGGGACTAAACTGCTTTTTAGTACTACTTGTCACCCCCAAACTGATGGACAAACTGAAGTAGTCAATAGAACGTTGTCTACTATGCTTAGGGCTGTTTTGAAGAATAATAAGAAAATGTGGGAGGAATGCTTGCCTCATATTGAATTTGCTTATAATCGTTCATTGCATTCTACTACTAAGATGTGCCCTTTTGAAGTTGTGTATGGTTTCCTACCTCGTGCACCTATTGATTTGTTGCCTCTTCCATCGTCGGAGAAGGTTAATTTTGATGCTAAACAACGTGCTGAATTGATTTTAAAAATGCATGAGTTACCTAAGGAAAACATTGAGCGTATGAATGCTAAATATAAACTTGCTGGAGATAAGGGTAGAAAACATGTTGTGTTTGCACCTGGAGATCTTGTTTGGTTACATTTGCGTAAGGATAGATTTCCTGATTTGCGCAAATCAAAGCTAATGCCACGTGCTGATGGTCCCTTTAAGGTGTTAGAGAAAATAAATGATAATGCATATAAACTTGAGCTGCCTGCAGATTTTGGGGTTAGTCCCACTTTTAACATTGCAGATTTGAAGCCTTATTTGGGTGAGGAAGATGAACTTCCGTCGAGGACGACTTCATTTCAAGAAGGGGAGGATGATGAGGACATCAATACAATTGTTACACCCACAGCCCCTGCTGCTATACATACTGGACCAATTACTAGAGCTCGTGCACGCCAACTAAATTACCAGGTATTTTCGTTTCTTGGTAATGATTCTAATGTTCATGAGAATATGATGCTGCCTAAATTGGATACATTTGTTTTGCTTACAAATGAAGGGCCTAGCTTGGAGAAGGATGAACATTGGAGCAAGAACAAGCATGGAGATGATGGCATGCGCAAGGGGAACAAGAATGGAGTTACAAGTGATGATTTCAGGACTTTGAAGCCACCATAATGGGTGCATGAAGTCTTGGACGAAATATACAAGATGCCACTTCATAAATTTCGTCCCGAGGCTATTTTAGGTGCTGCGTCACCTTATTATTGGGCCAGGCCCATGTAATTTCGAAATACATAAGTATAGGCTATTTTTAGAGTCCGTATGTGTGGGGAAACAAGAGATAGGGTTGATTTCGGACTCCTCCACCAAGGGCCACGAAATTCCCCCCTCTTCCTCCATATATACAGCCCTTAGGGCATCGTTTAGACTTTGGGTTTTGTTTAGATTAAAAGTTCGCCATAGCTGCAACTTCGCGTACTTCGTTTGTGTTCAACGACCAGACAAAGGCGTCACAGAACCCCACCTTGATCAATAAAGCTTTCATCTTATATTCGCAATATCCAGATTGCAATCTTAGTTTCTTGCTTGTTCTTCGTTTGCTTGCAGGAAACAGACCCTCGTGGTCAGGTTGATCGTGCTCCGGCGTGGTCAATAACCTCTCGGAGTTGGTTTAGCGATTGCTAAGGCGCGACGTCCTCGCACGTTCGTAGTCGGATCGTCAAAGTCGACTTCCACCAAAGCAAAAACCACCATCTCATCGAAAGACGGGACACCTTTGCCTCTATCATATATGGACACGGATTGGTGGTGGTATATGGATACGGATTCGGTGCGGTGGTGGTAAATGGCAGGGGCGATGATGATGGTGCGGCGGCGGCGTGACAACTTATGACCAGAACTCGAAACTCTAAAAGACTAGACTCTAAGACCAGCAACTAGACACGACGATGCAACCGCAAATTCAACAAAGCAAAACCCTAAAAAGATTATGCAAGGCTCAGATTGGTTCGGATATGATGAACTAACCCTAAAAATTTTTTTGTGGCTTTTTCGTGGACTATAGGTATGAAGAGCAGACTCGATCTAAACTACTAAAAAACTGTAAAATCTCACCGAGCAACCTGGAAATCTGATACCACTTGATAGAGGCAAAGGTGTCCCGTCTTTCGATGAGATGGTGGATTTCGCTTTGGTGGAAGTCGACTTTGACGATCCGACTACGAACGTGCGAGGACGTCGCGCCTTAGCAATCGCTAAACCAACTCCGAGAGGTTATTGACCACGCCGGAGCACGATCAACCTGACCACGAGGGTCTGTTTCCTGCGAGCAAACGAAGAACAAGCAAGAAACTAAGATTGCAATCTGGATATTGCGAATATAAGATGAAAGCTTTATTGATGAAGGTGGGGTTCTGTGACGCCTTTGTCTGGTCGTTGAACACAAACGAAGTACGCGAAGTTGCAGCTATGGCGAACTTTTAATCTAAACAAAACCCAAAGTCTAAACGATGCCCTAAGGGCTGTATATATGGAGGAAGAGGGGGGAATTTCGTGGCCCTTGGTGGAGGAGTCCGAAATCAACCCTATCTCTTGTTTCCCCACACATACGGACTCTAAAAATAGCCTATACTTATGTATTTCGAAATTACATGGGCCTGGCCCAATAATAAGGTGACGCAGCACCTAAAATAGCCTCGGGACGAAATTTATGAAGTGGCATCTTGTATATTTCGTCCAAGGCTTCATGCACCCATTATGGTGGCTTCAAAGTCCTGAAATCATCACTTGTAACTCCGTTCTTGTTCCCCTTGCGCATGCCACCATCTCCATGCTTGTTCTTGCTCCAATGTTCATCCTTCTCCAAGCTAGGCCCTTCATTTGTAAGCAAAACAAATGTATCCAATTTAGGCAGCATCATATTCTCATGAACATTAGAATCATTACCAAGAAACGAAAGTACCTGGTAATTTAGTTGGCGTGCACGAGCTCTAGTAATTGGTCCAGTATGTATAGCAGCAGGGGCTGTGGGCGTAACAATTGTATTGATGTCCTCATCACTTAGCCACTTTTGGAGATGTTTATGGGCTAAGTTGGGGACTAAACTGCTTTTTAGTACTACTTGTCACCCCCAAACTGATGGACAAACTGAAGTAGTCAATAGAACGTTGTCTACTATGCTTAGGGCTGTTTTGAAGAATAATAAGAAAATGTGGGAGGAATGCTTGCCTCATATTGAATTTGCTTATAATCGTTCATTGCATTCTACTACTAAGATGTGCCCTTTTGAAGTTGTGTATGGTTTCCTACCTCGTGCACCTATTGATTTGTTGCCTCTTCCATCTTCGGAGAAGGTTAATTTTGATGCTAAACAACGTGCTGAATTGATTTTAAAAATGCATCAGTTAACTAAGGAAAACATTGAGCGTATGAATGCTAAATATAAACTTGCTGGAGATAAGGGTAGAAAACATGTTGTGTTTGCACCTGGAGATCTTGTTTGGTTACATTTGCGTAAGGATAGATTTCCTGATTTGCGCAAATCAAAGCTAATGCCACGTGCTGATGGTCCCTTTAAGGTGTTAGAGAAAATAAATGATAATGCATATAAACTTGAGCTGCCTGCAGATTTTGGGGTTAGTCCCACTTTTAACATTGCAGATTTGAAGCCTTATTTGGGTGAGGAAGATGAACTTCCGTCGAGGACGACTTCATTTCAAGAAGGGGAGGATGATGAGGACATCAATACAATTGTTACACCCACAGTCCCTGCTGCTATACATACTGGACCAATTACTAGAGCTCGTGCACGCCAACTAAATTACCAGGTACTTTCGTTTCTTGGTAATGATTCTAATGTTCATGAGAATATGATGCTGCCTAAATTGGATACATTTGTTTTGCTTACAAATGAAGGGCCTAGCTTGGAGAAGGATGAACATTGGAGCAAGAACAAGCATGGAGATGATGGCATGCGCAAGGGGAACAAGAATGCAGTTACAACTGATGATTTCAGGACTTTGAAGCCACCATAATGGGTGCATGAAGCCTTGGACGAAATATACAAGATGCCACTTCATAAATTTCGTCCCGAGGCTATTTTAGGTGCTGCGTCACCTTATTATTGGGCCAGGCCCATGTAATTTCGAAATACATAAGTATAGGCTATTTTTAGAGTCCGTATGTGTGGGGAAACAAGAGATAGGGTTGATTTCGGACTCCTCCACCAAGGGCCACGAAATTCCCCCCTCTTCCTCCATATATACAGCCCTTAGGGCATCGTTTAGACTTTGGGTTTTGTTTAGATTAAAAGTTCGCCATAGCTGCAACTTCGCGTACTTCGTTTGTGTTCAACGACCAGACAAAGGCGTCACAGAACCCCACCTTGATCAATAAAGCTTTCATCTTATATTCGCAATATCCAGATTGCAATCTTAGTTTCTTGCTTGTTCTTCGTTTGCTCGCAGGAAACAGACCCTCGTGGTCAGGTTGATCGTGCTCCGGCGTGGTCAATAACCTCTCGGAGTTGGTTTAGCGATTGCTAAGGCGCGACGTCCTCGCACGTTCGTAGTCGGATCGTCAAAGTCGACTTCCACCAAAGCGAAATCCACCATCTCATTGAAAGACGGGACACCTTTGCCTCTATCAAATCCCGGTGGCACGTCTTGTGGAAAAACGTCAGCGAACTCCTGCAAAATGTTAGTGACAGCAGGAGGCAAAGAGGAAGGCACGTCCTCGAATGAAAATAATGCCTCTTTGCACACAAAAGCATAGCAAACAGATTTGCTGAAATCTATCAATATCAGATTTGGTGGCAAATAAACATGCACTTTTCAATTTAATTTCAGAAGCAACACTAGATGGTTTATTATTAGGCTTCATTTGTTGCTCAAATTCTTTTGCCACAATCTGATTTTCACTCTTATTCTTCTCCTATTGTGCTTTATTAGCTCTATTAATATCATCTTTCAAAATGGAATCAGGAGTCATAGGAAGCAAAGTAATATTTTTATCCTTATGAACAAGAGTATAGTGATTGTTTCTACCATGGTGTACAGAATTTTTATCAAATTGCCATGGTCTACCAAGTAATAAGGAACATGCTTGCATAGGTACCACATCACAATCAACATAATCAGCATATGTAGAGATACTAAAATGCACACGAACAGTACGTGTTACCTTAACCTTGCCGCTGTTGTTGAACCATTGGATGTAGTAAGGATGTGGATGTCGTCTTGTGGTGAGAGAAAGCTTCTCCACCATCTCCATGCTAGCCAAGTTGTTGCAGCTCCCTCCGTCTATTATGACGCGCACAGAACGTTCCTTCACAACTCCCTTGGTATGGAACAAATTGTGCCTCTGATTTTGCTCAGCTTGTGTGACCTGCACACTCAAAACACGTTGAGCAACTAAACATTCATACCTGTCAGCGTCTTCAGGAGCCATGTATTGCGTCTCATGATCAGAATCATCTCCACCATGTTCTTCACGTGTAATAAGAGCCAAAGTCTCCTCATCATAGTCACTAGCGGACTCATATCCACCATCCGCGGTAGCAATCATCACACGCGGAGATTTGCATTCTCTCGCATAATGACCTCCTCCCTTACAACGACGACAAATAATATCACTTGTGTGCCCTGTTGATGCCATGGAAGAAGAAGAACGCTGTGCAGGCCCCGCAGGTGCGCTCTTGGCAGATAATGGTGGTTGTGCCTGTTATCTTGTATCACGGCTGGAGGTGGCACCGGATGGAGGTGCTGGTGCAGTTGAAGTAGAAGATGCACGTGGTGTCCATGATGAAGGTCGGCCTGCAGAAAAGTTAGTTCGCCCCAATGCTTGTCGATCCTGCACTTCACGTTCAGCTTTACAAGCAAGATGGAATAAACGAGTGATATTAGTATACTCCTTATAGTCTAGAATGGTCTGAATCTCTCTATTTAATCCACCCAGAAAACGTGCAAGCATAGCTTCATTCTCCTCAACAATACCACATCTAATCATGCCAGTTTGTAATTCCTGATAATATTCTTCTACAGAATTTTTCCCTTGTCTTAAACGCTGCAATTTTTGAAGCAATTCACGTTGATAATATGGTGGAACCCAACGCGTATGCATAGCAGTTTTCAAAGCAGCCCAAGTAGTTGGAATAGGATATAATCTACAATGTTCAGACCACCATACACATGCAAAACTAGTGAAAGCACAAACAGCAGCAGCAACTCGTCTCTCCTCAGGATATTGTAAACATGTAAATCGTTGTTCAGTTTCTAACTCCCAAGTAAGATATATATCAGGAACATATCTACCCTCAAATGGTGGAATATTCAATTTCAGTTTAGGAATGTGGACATCATCTCGTACCTGAGGTGGTGGTGCAGGCCTACCATTACGAATATATACCTGAGGTCGACCTGCTGGTGGTTGTGCTGGTGGCTGCTCGTAGATCTGATTTTGATCAACCTCATCCTCATAATCGCCCGCATACTCATCATCCTCCTGGGTACCAGCAGCAGCAGTAGCAGGAGCCAAAGAAGCACCAACAGTAGTAGCAGCGTGATGAGGACATCAATACAATTGTTACACCCACAGCCCCTGCTGCTATACATACTGGACCAATTACTAGAGCTCGTGCACGCCAACTAAATTACCAGGTACTTTCGTTTCTTGGTAATGATTCTAATGTTCATGAGAATATGATGCTGCCTAAATTGGATACATTTGTTTTGCTTACAAATGAAGGGCCTAGCTTGGAGAAGGATGAACATTGGAGCAAGAACAAGCATGGAGATGATGGCATGCGCAAGGGAAACAAGAACGGAGTTACAAGTGATGATTTCAGGACTTTGAAGCCACCATAATGGGTGCATGAAGCCTTGGACGAAATATACAAGATGCCACTTCATAAATTTCGTCCCGAGGCTATTTTAGGTGCTGCGTCACCTTATTATTGGGCCAGGCCCATGTAATTTTGAAATACATAAGTATAGGCTATTTTTAGAGTCCGTATGTGTGGGGAAACAAGAGATAGGGTTGATTTCGGACTCCTCCACCAAGGGCCACGAAATTCCCCCCTCTTCCTCCATATATACAGCCCTTAGGGCATCGTTTAGACTTTGGGTTTTGTTTAGATTAAAAGTTCGCCATAGCTGCAACTTCGCGTACTTCGTTTGTGTTCAACGACCAGACAAAGGCGTCACAGAACCCCACCTTGATCAATAAAGCTTTCATCTTATATTCGCAATATCCAGATTGCAATCTTAGTTTCTTGCTTGTTCTTCGTTTGCTTGCAGGAAACAGACCCTCGTGGTCAGGTTGATCGTGCTCCGGCGTGGTCAATAACCTCTCGGAGTTGGTTTAGCGATTGCTAAGGCGCGACGTCCTCGCACGTTCGTAGTCGGATCGTCAAAGTCGACTTCCACCAAAGCAAAAACCACCATCTCATCGAAAGACGGGACACCTTTGCCTCTATCATATATGGACACGGATTGGTGGTGGTATATGGATACGGATTCGGTGCGGTGGTGGTAAATGGCAGGGGCGATGATGATGGTGCGGCGGCGGCGTGACAACTTATGACCAGAACTCGAAACTCTAAAAGACTAGACTCTAAGACCAGCAACTAGACACGACGATGCAACCGCAAATTCAACAAAGCAAAACCCTAAAAAGATTATGCAAGGCTCAGATTGGTTCGGATATGATGAACTAACCCTAAAAATTTTTTTGTGGCTTTTTCGTGGACTATAGGTATGAAGAGCAGACTCGATCTAAACTACTAAAAAACTGTAAAATCTCACCGAGCAACCTGGAAATCTGATACCACTTGATAGAGGCAAAGGTGTCCCGTCTTTCGATGAGATGGTGGATTTCGCTTTGGTGGAAGTCGACTTTGACGATCCGACTACGAACGTGCGAGGACGTCGCGCCTTAGCAATCGCTAAACCAACTCCGAGAGGTTATTGACCACGCCGGAGCACGATCAACCTGACCACGAGGGTCTGTTTCCTGCGAGCAAACGAAGAACAAGCAAGAAACTAAGATTGCAATCTGGATATTGCGAATATAAGATGAAAGCTTTATTGATCAAGGTGGGGTTCTGTGACGCCTTTGTCTGGTCGTTGAACACAAACGAAGTACGCGAAGTTGCAGCTATGGCGAACTTTTAATCTAAACAAAACCCAAAGTCTAAACGATGCCCTAAGGGCTGTATATATGGAGGAAGAGGGGGGGAATTTCGTGGCCCTTGGTGGAGGAATCCGAAATCAACCCTATCTCTTGTTTTCCCACACATACGGACTCTAAAAATAGCCTATACTTATGTATTTCGAAATTACATGGGCCTGGCCCAATAATAAGGTGACGCAGCACCTAAAATAGCCTCGGGACGAAATTTATGAAGTGGCATCTTGTATATTTCGTCCAAGGCTTCATGCACCCATTATGGTGGCTTCAAAGTCCTGAAATCATCACTTGTAACTCCGTTCTTGTTCCCCTTGCGCATGCCATCATCTCCATGCTTGTTCTTGCTCCAATGTTCATCCTTCTCCAAGCTAGGCCCTTCATTTGTAAGCAAAACAAATGTATCCAATTTAGGCAGCATCATATTCTCATGAACATTAGAATCATTACCAAGAAACGAAAGTACCTGGTAATTTAGTTGGCGTGCACGAGCTCTAGTAATTGGTCCAGTATGTATAGCAGCAGGGGCTGTGGGTGTAACAATTGTATTGATGTCCTCATCAATTCCTCTACATCATGTCATCTTACTTAATGCGTTACTCCGTTCTTATGAACTTAATACTTTAGATGCATGCTGGATAGCGGTCGATGTGTGGAGTAATAGTAGTAGATGCAGGCAGGAGTCCGTCTACTTGACACTGACGTGATGCCTATATTCATGATCATTGCCTTAGATATCGTCATAACATTGCGCTTTTCTATCAATTGCTCGATAGTACTTTGTTCACCCACCGTATTATTTTCTATCTTGAGAGAAGCCTCTAGTGAAACCTATGCCCTCGGGTCTCTTTTCCATCATATAAGTTCTCTTTTTCATCGCACAAGTTTCCATTCTACTATTCTTGCAATCTTTTACTTTCCGATCTATAAACCAAAATATCAAAAATATTTACTTTATCGTTATCTATCTCTATAAGATCTCACTTCTGCAAGTAACCGTTAAGGGATTGACAACCCCTTTGTCGTGTTGGGTGCAAGTTTGTTTGATTGTTTGTGCAGGTATTCGGTGACTTGTGCGTTGTCTCCTACTGGATTGATACCTTGGTTCTCAAACTTAGGGAAATACTTATCTCTACTTTGCTGCATCACCCTTTCCTCTTCAAGGGAAAAACTAACGCAAGCTCAAGAAGTAGCACGAAGAATTTCTGGCGCCATTGTCGGGGAGATCTACGCCAAGTCAAGACATACCAAGTACCCATCATAAAATCTCATCTCTTGCATTACATTATTCGCCATTCGCCTCTCATTTTCCTCTGCCCCACTTCTAAAATGATTTTCAAAAATATTTGCCTTTTCTTCACCTCTCTTCCGTTCGTCTTTCTCGTTCGCTTTTTGTGTGCTTGTGTGGTGGTGTGCCTGTTTGCCTTCATGGCGCAACCAAAAAGCATTGATCCTCACCTTAGGAGGTTGGAAGAAATTGAAAATAATGTTAGAAGCTTTATGTCTTTCCAATTTGAGCATAATGGTTTCTTTAGGAACGAGCTTAAAGATCAAAAAAGTTTTATGGAGTATATGAATGAAGAGCTCGATGATATGACCAAGGAATTTTATGGTTTAAAATCTCAATTTTCTCATCTTGAATATTTAGTAGGCCAAATTTCTGATAAACAAGCTACCTTAGTAAATAAGATGGTCGCTAAACCGGAGGCTTTAAAAAATGACGAAGATATTAAAGTGATTGATGTGACTCCTATTGAATCTTTGTTTTCCAATATAAATCTTGATAAAGATGGGACTGGAGATGAGTCAATTTTAGTTAAAAGGCGTCCTAATGATTCAGAGCTTTTAGATCTAGATGCAAAAATTTATAAAAGTGAGATTGGAGAGGTCAAGACTTTAAGTAGCGACGAACCCACCCTTTTGGATTTCAAGGAATTTAATTATGACAATTGTTCTTTAATAGATTGTATTTCCTTGTTGCAATCCATGTTGAATTCTCCTCATGCTTATAATCAAAACAAAGCTTTTACTAAACATATCGTTGATGCTATGATGCAATATTTTGAAGAAAAGCTTGAATTGGAAGTTTCTATCCCTAGAAAACTTAATGATGAGTGGGAACCTACTATTAAGATTAAAATTGAAGATTATGAGTGCCATGCTTTGTGTGATTTGGGTGCTAGTGTTTCCACAACTCCAAAAACTTTATGCGATGTGTTAAGTTTCCGTGAATTTGATGATTGTTCTTTAAACTTGCATCTCATGGATTCCACTATTAAGAAACATATGGGAAGGATTAATAATGTTCTTATTGTTGTACATAGGAATTATATGCCCGTAGATTTCATTGTTCTTGATATAGATTGCAATTCTACATGTTCTATTATTCTTGGTAGACCTTTCCTTAGAACGATTGGTGCAATTATTGATATGAAAGAAGGAAACATTAGATTTCAATTTCTGTTAAGGAAGGGCATGGAACACTTTCCTAGAAATAAAATTAAATTGCCATATGAATCTATTATGAGAGCTACTTATCGATTGCATACCAAAGATGACAATACCTAGTTCTATTCGTGTTTTTATGCCTACCTAAGGGCATTAAACAATAGTGCTTGTTGGGACGCAACCCAATTTTATTTTTGTCATTTGCCTTTTATTCCTGTTTTGCTTTGAATAATTCATCTAGCCTCTGGTTAGATGTGTTTTTGTGTTTTAGTTAGTGTTTGTGCGAAGTAAGACCTTTGGGATAGCTTACGGTGATAGTTGTTTTGATCCTGCTGAAAAACAGAAACTTTTGCGCCCAGTAAATAGTTTCCTGGATTTTATTGAAACGTGCTTTTGATATGATTCTTTTTGCTCTGGATTGTTGCACAAATTTCTTAGGTTGTCCTAATTTTTCAGAATTTTTGGAGTTACAGAAGTAGTCGAGAGTTACAGATTTCTATAGACTGTTCTGTTTTTGACAGATTCTATTTTCTTTGTGTTGTTTGCTTATTTTGATGAATCTATGGGTAGTATCGGGGGGTATGAACCATGGAAAAGTTGGAATACAGTACATATTACACCAATATAAAAAAGAATGAGTTTGCAACTGTACCATAAAGTGGTGATTTATTTTCTTATACTAATGGAGCTTATGAGATTTTCTGTTGAATTTTGTGTTGTGAAGTTTTCAAGTTTTGGGTAAGGATTTGATGGACTATGGAATAAGGAGTGACAAGAGCCTAAGCTTGGGGATGCCCAAGGCACCCGAATGTAATATTCAAGGACAACCAGGAGCCTAAGCTTGGGGATGCCCCGGAAGGCATCCCCTCTTTCGTCTTCTTCTATCGGTAACTTTACTTGAGGCTATATTTTTATTCACCACATGATATGTGTTTTGCTTGGAGCGTCTTGTATGATTTGAGTCTTTGCTTTTTAGTTTTCCAAAACCATCCTTGTTGTACACACCTTTTGAGAGAGACATGCATGAATCGTTATTTATTAGAATACTCTTTGTGCTTCACTTATATCTTTTGAGCTAGGCAATATTGCTCTAGTGCTTCACTTATATCATTTTAGAGCACGGTGGTGGTTTTATTTTATAGAAATTGATGAACTCTCATGCTTTACTTATATTATTTTAAGAGTATCTAAACAGCATGGCAATTTGCTTTGGTTATAAATTTAGTCCTAATATGATAGGCATCCAAGAGGAATATAATAAAAAAAATTCATATAAAGTGCATTGAATACTATGAGAAGTTTGATTCCTTATGATTGTTTTGAGATATGAGGATGGTGATATTAGAGTCATGCTAGTGAGTAGTTGTGAATTTGAGAAATACTTGTGTTGAGGTTTGTGATTCTTGTAGCATGCACGTATGGTGAACCGTTATGTGATGAAGTCGGAGCATGATTTATTTTTTGATTGTCATCCTTAGTGTGGAGGTCAGGATCACGCGATGGTTAACTCCTACCAACCCTTCCCCTAGGATCATGCGTGTAGTGCTTGGTTTCGATGATTAATAATTTTTGCAATAAGTATGTGAGTAATGACTAATCTTGAGTCCATGGATTATACGCACTCTCACCCTTCCACTATTGCTAGCCTCTCTCGTTCCGTGCAACTCTCGCCGGTACTATACACCCACCATATACCTTCCTCAAAACAGCCACCATACCTACCTATTATGGCATTTCCATAGCCATTCCGAGATATATTGCCATGCAACTTCCCACCTCCCACCATAACATTTATTATGACACGCTTCATCGTTGTCATATTGCTTTGCAGGATCATGTAGTTGGCATCGTATTTGTGGCAAAGCCACCTTTCATAATTCTTTCATGCATGTCACTCTTGATTCATTGCACATACCGGTACACCGCCTAAGGCATTCATATAGAGTCATGTTTTGTTCTAAGTATCGAGTTGTAATTATTGAGTTGTAAGTAAACAAAAGTGTGATGATCTTCATTATTAGAGCATTGTCCTAGTGAAGAAAGGACGATGGAAACTGTGATTCCCCCACAAGTCGGGATAAGACTCCAGACGAAAAGAAAGAAAAAAAGGAAAAAAGGAGGCCAAAAAAGGAGAAAGGCCCAAATAAAAAATGAGAGAAAAGAGAGAAGGGCAATGTTACTATCCTTTTTCCACACTTGTGCTTCAAAGTAGCAGCATGATCTTCATGATAGAGAGTCTCCTATGATATCACTTTCATATACTAGTGGGAATTTTTCATTATAGAACTTGGCTTGTATATTCCAATGATGGGCTTCCTCAAATTTCCCTAGGTCTTCGTAAGCAAGTGAGTTGGATGCACACCCACTTAGTTTTCTTTTTGAGCTTTCATAAACTTATAGCTCTAGTGCATCCGTTGAATGGCAATTCCTACTTACTCACATTGATATCTATTGACGGGCATCTCCATAGCCTGTTGAAATGCCTAGTTGATGTGAGACTGTCTTCCTCTTTTTGTCTTCTCCACAACCACCATTCCATTCAACCAATAGTTCTATGTCCATGGCTCACGCTCATGTATTGCGTGAAAGTTGAAAAAAATTAGAATACTAAAGTATGAAACAATTCTTGGTTGAAACCAGGGTTGTGCATGATTTAAATATTTTGTGTGATGAAGATAGAGCATAGCCAGACTATATGATTTTGTAGGGATAACTTTCTTTGGCCATGTTATTTCAAGAAGACATGATTGCTTTATTAGCATGCTTGAAGTATTACCATTTTTATGTCAATATTAAACTTTTGTTTTGAATCTTTTAGATCTGAACATTCATGCCACAATAAAGAAAATTACATGGATAAATATGTTAGGTAGCATTCCACATCAAAAATTCTGTTTTTATCATTTACCTACTCGAGGACGAGCAGGAATTAAACTTGGGGATGCTTGATACATCTCCAATGTATCTATAATTTTTTATTGTTCCATGCTTTTATATTATCTGTTTTGGATGTTTTATATGCATTATTATCCTATTTTATATTTTTTGGGACTAACCTATTAACCTAAAGCCTAGTGCGAGTTCCTGTTTTTTCCTTGTTTTAGAGTTTCGCAGAAAAGGAATACCAAACGGAGTCCAAACGGAATAAAACTTTCGCGATGACCTTTCTTGGACCAGAAGCAAACCAGGAGACTTGGAGATAAAGTCGGAGGAGCCACGAGGCGGCCACAAGCGTGGAGGGCGCGCCAGGGGGGTAGGGCACGCCCCCCTATCTTGTGGGCCCCTTGTAGGTCCCCTGACCTAATTTCTTCGCCTATATATTCTCTTAAACCCCAAAACCTTCAGGGGCATCCACGAAAATACTTCTCCACCGCCGCAATCTTCTGTACCCATGAGATCCCATCTAGGGGCCTTTTCCGGTGTCCTGCCGGAGGGGGATTCGATCACCGAGGGCTTCTACATCAACACCATTTCCCTTGTGATGAAGTGTGAGTAGTTTAACTCAGACCTACGGGTCCATAGCTAGTAGCTAGATGGCCTTTTCTCTCTCTTTGATTCTTAATACCATGTTCTCCTCGATGTTCTTGGAGATCTATTTGATGTAATACTCTTCTGCAGTGTGTTTGCCGAGATCCAATGAATTATGGATTTATGATCAGCTTATCTATGAATATTATTTGAATCTTCTCAGAATTCTTATATGCATGATTTGATGTCTTTTCAAGTCTCTTCGAATTATTGGTTTGGTTTGGCCAACTAGATTGGTTATTCTTGCAATGGGAGAAGTGCTTAGCTTTGGGTTTAATCTTGCGGTGTCCTTTCCCAGTGACAGTAGGGGCAGCAAGTCACGTATTGTATTGTTGCCATCAAGGATAAAAATATGGGGTTTTCATCATATTGCTTGAGTTAATTCCTCTACATCATGTCATCTTACTTAATGTGTTACTCCGTTGTTTATGAACTTTTACTTTAGATGCATGCTAGATAGCGGTCGATGTGCGGAGTAATAGTAGTAGATGCAGGCAGGAGTCGCTCTACTTTACATGGACGTGATGCCTATATTCATGACCATTGCCTTAGATATCGTCACAACTTTGCTCGGCAGTAATTTGTTCACCCACCGTATTATTTTCTATCTTAGAGAAGCCACTAGTGAAACCTATTGTCCTCGGGTCTCTTTTCCATCATATAAGTTCTCTTTTTCATCATACAAGTTTCCGATATACTATTCTTGCAATCATTTACTTTCCGATCTATAAACCAAAAATATAAAAAATATTTACTTTATCGTTTATCTATCTCTATCAGATCTCACTTTTTCAAGTAACCATGAAGGGATTGACAACCCCTTTTATCGCGTTGGGTGCAAGTTTGTTTGATTGTTTGTGCAGGTATTTGGTGATTTGTGCGTTGTCTCCTACTAGATCGATACCTTGTTTCTCAAACCGAGGGAAATACTTATCTCTACTTTGCTGCATCACCCTTTCCTCTTCAAGGGAAAAACTAACGCAAGCTCAAGAAGTAGCAGTCCACTTCCTCTTTGTGGGTGCTTTCCACTGTTCCACAACACCCTTGGCATCACATTGCAGCATCCTTGCTAGAATGTAAACTTTGCCGGAGTTGTTGTAGAGCGGAATCAGTTCTGGCATCAATTGGAATTCATAGCCTCTGTTAAAGAGCTGGCAGATGAGCTGGTAGTGATCCATCACGGACAAATTATTATCAGGCTCGGCGTGCAACTGCATTGTATCATCCGGATCTCTGTACACCCATGCTCTTCGACTTCCTCTGTGCTGCAGTTGGGCGATCTAGCGATGGGTGAAGTCTGCCCCACCATCTCGGTGGTCAAGCCGGAAGCCTTGAGGTTGTGGAGCCTGTATAGATTGATTCTTAGCTTGGCATCGCCTAGCCCAACATTACTCCACGTGTCACCCTTCTCGATTTTCGGAGTCCGGAGGTGGCAGAATGAAGGAATTTCGTCCTGCTTAATCCAACACCAATCAGCTCTCCATTCGTTCCACTTGGTGTGCAACTTGTCGTCAAGGTAGTGCCTTTTCATTCACATTCTTGGAATCCAAGTAACACTACCGGACAGAGCGTCGCTCTCGATCCAGGGGATGAAGAAGTGCCAGAACAGAGCAAGATTGGGTGCTACCCCTAGGAAGTTTTCGCACAGGTGTGCGTAAATGGTCATTCAAGTGATAACATTGGGAGTAAAATATAGCAGGTGGAATCCGTATGACTGCATGACCTCTATGAAAAAGTCTGAGAAGGGCAGGCAAAGTCCATAGTAAAAATACCCGGAGAAGAAGTGGAATTGATTGTCCGCTGGTGTGGCAGACCCTGGAAGGACTTCTGTAGCCCGATGATCACCGGTCTTGCTTGACCAAACATACAAATATTTCTTCGATAAATCAAAGGCCATCAGCATTGATGGTAAGATGGCTGATGACCCACAAGTGTAGGGGATCTATCGTAGTCCTTTCGATAAGTAAGAGTGTCGAACCCAACGAGGAGCAGAAGGAAATGACAAGCGGTTTTCAGTAAGGTATTCTCTGCAAGCACTGAAATTATCGGTAACAAATAGTTTTGTGCTAAGGTAATTCGTAACGGGTAACAAGTAACAAAAGTAAATAAGGTGCAGCAAGATGGCCCAATCCTTTTTTTAGCAAAGGACAAGCATGGAAAAATTCTTATATAGAGAAAAGCGCTCCCGAGGACACATGGGAATTATCGTCAAGCTAGTTTTCATCACGCTCATATGATTCTCGTTCGTTACTTTGATAATTTGATATGTGGGTGGACTAGTGCTTGGGTACTACCCTTTCTTGGACAAGCATCCTGAGGGAGTCCTGGACTAAGGGATCGTCGGACAGCCAGACTATATACTTTGGTCAGACTGTTGGACTATGAAGATACAAGATAGAAGAGTTCGTCCCGTGTCCGGATGGGACTCTCCTTTGCGTAGAAGGCAAGATTGGCGATTCGGATATCTAGATTCCTTTCTCTGTAACTGACTTTATACAACCCTAGTCCCCCCCGGTGTCTATATAAACCGGAGGGTTTAGACTTCTAGGGTTAGGGTCACAACAATCATAATCTCATAGGCTAGACTTCTAGGGTTTAGCCATTACGATCTCGTGGTAGATCAACTCTTGTAATACTCATATTCATCAAGATCAATCAAGCAGGAAGTAGGGTATTATCTCCATAGAGAGGGCCCGAACATGGGTAAACATTGTGTCCCTCGCCTCCTGTTACCATTAGCCTTAGATGCACAGTTCGGGACCCCCTACCCGAGATCCGCCAGTTTTGACACCGACATTGGTGATTTCATTGAGAGTTCCGCTGCGTCGTCGAAGATAGGCTTGATGGCTCCATTAATCATCTACAACAATGCAGTCCAGGGGGAAACCTTCCTTCCTGGATAGATCTTCGTATTCGGCGGTTTCGCACTGCGGGCCAACTCATGTGGCCATCTAGAGCAGATCGATAGCTACGCCCCTGGCCATCAGGTTAGATTTGGAAGCCTGAATTTTGTGGCCAATATCTGCGGAGACCTGATCTTCGGTGGATTCGAACCCATGATGGTCGTCCTCGGCCACTACGAAGAACACGACCTATATCTGTCATCTGGCCGCATACAGGAGATAGCGCATGTGACTGCCCTGGCCCTAGAGCCGGAGTGGACTGTTGCGTCCGAAGACGGGAAGCTCAACCCCGCCGCGGAGGCTGCAAACTCAGCGGCGATCGAGCCGCACATAGACCCAACATCAGGTTAGGTTGGTGTTAGCAGAACCCCGGACTCATCTCCGGACATGGGTTCCGGACCGCAGGCATCCGCGTCTGATAGAGGCGGGGTGTCCCGATCTTTCGATGAGATGATACTACCGATTTGGTGGAGACGACTTTGACGATCCGACTACAAACGTGCACGACGTTGCGCCTTAGCAATCGCTAAACCAATCTCCTGAGGTTACTGACGATGCTGGAAGCACGGTCAGCCTGACCACGAAGGTCTATTCCTGCAAGCAATCGAAGAACGAGCAAGAATATGATAAAGCAATCTGAATATTGCAAATAAATATGAAGTATTGATAATGGTGGGGATCCGGAAGCGGTCTTGGTCTGGTCGTTGGACACAAACGAAGTACACGAAGTTGCAATGGCTAACTTTTAACTAAACAAATCCCAAGGAAAAGCTACTAGATGGATCTACTTATATAGGAGCAAGGGGTGGCGGCCAAGGAGGTGGGAGGACGTCCCAAGGCAGCCTAAAACTAAATCTAGGTCGTACAAGGCCAATGGGCCCAAGTGGAGGTGATGTAACACCTTTGGACTTGTAGTTTGACTCGGATTCTGCTGCAGCATCAGATTGTTTCATGCACAACTCAACGCTCCGGACGAATTTGAAGGTGATTCCAATTGGGTTGGAAAGTGCACGAAATCTAGTTTCCAACAAAAAAAGAATCACCCAATTCGGAGTCCGTATGAAAAACTTGTATGTGTTTTGAGTCAGGTGTGTCTGTGCAGTCCGAATCTGAATCCAGAACGTGAGAGACTTGGACTCTATCTTCTCTTGGGCCAAAAGTGACGTGAGAGAACTTTTTGGACAGCAAATAAACATCTCTTTCTTCCTTATCTTCATATGTGGATTGTACAAATGTCCCATACACCTGCAATTAGACAAAACACAAAAGTGTGTGAAGTATTTTTGTTCTGGATAACATAAATAGATTATTGAATAGTTTGCACTAGAAATCACCTTACAAATATGCATATATGCAATATTTTTGGTCATATCCAAGGTAGTCATGTCCTTATCAGCGTCCATAGAACCTGATTGGGCGCCGGTCTTGGAGTTCAACTCCGCGGACATCTTCCAGCACTCGCCTTTTGGCGACGTGTCAAATTCATTGAAATCCCTCTCCCTATCAGGGGATTTTCGGCCGAAATATGTCCGGTTCGAATGGGAAGCGGACGACTCGAAACTTCATTTCCCACCCACCACCCACTTTGTAGCCACTGTCGATGACTTAACTAACATGCTTGATTATGATTCCGAAGACATCGACGGTATGGACGATGATGCCGGAGAGGAGCAAGAAACACGGCCTACAGGGCGTTGGACAACCACCTCCTCATACGACATATACAAGGTGGATACACCCAAAGAAAATAACGGCGACGTTGAAAATCCAGTCGAGGATAAACCTCCTGGGATATAGCCGAAGCGCCGACATCAGCGGCGTCGCTCTAAGCCACGCCGTAGTAAAAACAGCAATACCGTCACAGAAGAGGATAACACTCCGGACGGTGGCGAAAACAATGAAGAGCCCGTTGAGCCGACCTCCATACAGGAGGAACGGGATGATGGGCGAGTCAGCCCTGGTGAACGGGCGATGAACAAAGACTCGAAGGATAGCAACTACCTTCCGCTATCTGAAGACAAGGTTAGCCTCGATGACGAAGATTTCATCGTGCCTGAAGAGCCCGCTGAACAGGAACGCTTTAAGCGTCAGCTCATTGCCACTGCAAGAAGCCTGAAAAAGAAGCAGCAGCAGCTTCAAGCTGATCAAGATCTGCTCAATGAAAGATGGACTGATGTCCTGGCAGCCGAGGAATATAGCCTCGAGCGCCCAACCAAAAGCTACCCGAAGCACAAACTGCTACCACAGTTCGATGATGAGGTGCTGGAGCCCATCCTACCAAGGTACAATGCGGCTGACCAACCACCACATGGCCGGGATAAAGTGACACCTCGAGCCGAACACCAGCCCGCACTGCCTTGCCGAACTAACAGAAATACAATAGCCCGGGGATATACACATGACCTACGGCATGATTTGGAAAACAGAGCAGGTCAGACAAGATCGATCTATGGATCACGGGGGCATGCCTCGACGCACGATGATGGCCATCTCGCTGAACGTGACAAACATAACCACGTTCGGGCTGAAAACCGCAGACGAGCTCCATCCGAGCTACGTCACGACTTGGCCCGATATAGAGGCGCCACACACCCCCTTTGCTTCACTAACGAAGTAATGGGACATGATTTCCTAGAAGGGTTTAAACCTGTAAACATAGAATCATATGATGGCACAACAGACCCCGCGGTGTGGATTGACGATTTTCTTATCCACATTCATATGGCCCGCGGCGATGATCTTCACGCCATCAAATACCTCCCACTCAAACTCAAGGGACCAGCTAGGTACTGGTTAAACAGCCTGCCCGAAAACTCCATTCGCAGCTGGGAGGAATTGGAGGGTGCCTTCCTCGACAACTTCCAAGGCACATATGTCCGACCTCCGGATGTCGATTACCTAAGTCATATAATCCAACAGGCCGGAGAGTCAGCCAGGAAATTCTGGACTCGGTTCCTAACTAAAAAGAACCAGATCGTCGACTATCCGGACGCCGAAGCCCCAGCAGCCTTTAAGCACAGCATCCGCGAAGAATGGTTGGCCAAACACCTCGGTAGGAAAAACCGAAGTCCATGTCAGCCCTTACGGCACTCATGACCCGCTTCTGTGTGGGCGAAGACAACTGGCTAGCCCGTAGCAACAACAATACAAGCGACCTTGGCACTTCTGAAGCCAGAAACAGCAATGGCAAGCCCCGACGCAATAGACATAAGCGTTGAAACAACGGTGATAGTACCGAACACACGACGGTCAACGCCGGATTCAGTGGCTCTAAGTCCGGTCAGCAGAACAAGCCATTTAAAAGGAACAATCTGGGGCCGTCCAGTCTGGACCGCATACTCGATCGACCATGCCAAATACATGGCACTCCTGACAAACCAGCCAATCATACCAACAGGGAATGTTGGGTCTTCAAACAGGCCGGCAAGTTAAAAGTCGAGAATAAGGAGAAAGGGTCGCAAAGCGCTGACGATGACGAGGAACCCCGACCGAACACAGGGGGACAGAAGAAATTTCTCCCCCAAGTCAAAACGGTGAACATGATATACGCCACCCATATCCCCAAGAGGGAGCGCAAGCGCGCACCCAGGGACGTCTACGCAATGGAGCCAGTCGCCCCAAAGTTCAACCCATGGTCCTCTTGTCCGATCACCTTCGATCACAGGGACCATCCGACTAGCATCCGTCATGGTGGCTCAGCTGCACTAGTCCTTGACCCAATTATTGATGGATTCCACCTTACGCGAGTCCTCGTGGATGGTGGCAGCAGCCTGAACCTGCTTTATCAGGACACAGTGCGCAAAATGGGTATCGATCCGTCAAGGATCAAGCCCACAAAAACCACCTTTAAAGGTGTCATACCAGGTGTAGAGGCCTGTTGTCGGGCTCAATCACACTGGAAGTGGTCTTCGGATCCCCGGATAATTTCCGAACCGAAGAGTTAATCTTCGATATCGTCCCTTTCCGCAGTGGTTATCCTGCACTACTTGGACGAACCACATTCGCTAAATTCAATGTGGTGCCGCACTATGCCTACCTCAAGCTCAAGATGCCCGGACCACGCGGTGTCATAACAGTCAACGGAAATATGGAGCGCTCCCTCCGTACCGAGGAGCACATCGCAGCCCTTGTAGCAGAAGCACAGAGTAGCCTTTTTAGCCAGAACCTCAATTCGGCAGTAAAGCCCCCGGACACCGTCAAGCGAGTCCGTACTACTCTGCGGCAGGACGGTCCAGCTCGTCTAGAGCTTGACTCGCAATCCGGCCTCCATCCCAGACCCGATCAAGTGGTGACATTGGTGCCGCGCGTACATAACTATGCACTCAAAATACCATGGGCACGGTCGGAGGCATAGCTAGACCATGAACCATAATGCGGCTCAACCGCCCCTGGATCCGCACACCTTCACTTTTCTTTTTCATTTCAGGTTTTTCTCTTCTTGAGGCTTTTTCTGATAACCTGATAATCTGATAGAGGCAAAGGTGTCCCGTCTTTCGATGAGATGGTGGATTTCGCTTTGGTGGAAGTCGACATTGACGATCCGACTACGAACGTGCGAGGACGTCGCGCCTTAGCAATCGCTATACCAACTCCGAGAGGTTATTGACCACGCCGGAGCACGATCAACCTGACCACGAGGGTCTGTTTCCTGCGAGCAAACGAAGAACAAGCAAGAAACTGAGATTGCAATTTGGATATTGCGAATATAAGATGAAAGCTTTATTGATCAAGGTGGGGTTCTGTGACGCCTTTGTCTGGTCGTTGAACACAAACGAAGTACGCGAAGTTGCAGCTATGGCGAACTTTTAATCTAAACAAAACCCAAAGTCTAAACGATGCCCTAAGGGCTGTATATATGGAGGAAGAGGGGGGAATTTCGTGGCCCTTGGTGGAGGGGTCCGAAATCAACCCTATCTCTTGTTTCCCCACACATACGGACTCTAAAAATAGCCTATACTTATGTATTTCGAAATTACATGGGCCTGGCCCAATAATAAGGTGACGCAGCACCTAAAATAGCCCCGGGACGAAATTTATGAAGTGGCATCTTGTATATTTCGTCCAAGGCTTCATGCACCCATTATGGTGGCTTCAAAGTCCTGAAATCATCACTTGTAACTCCATTCTTGTTCCCCTTGCGCATGCCATCATCTCCATGCTTGTTCTTGCTCCAATGTTCATCCTTCTCCAAGCTAGGCCCTTCATTTGTAAGCAAAACAAATGTATCCAATTTAGGCAGCATCATATTCTCATGAACATTAGAATCATTACCAAGAAACGAAAGTACCTGGTAATTTAGTTGGCGTGCACGAGCTCTAGTAATTGGTCCAGTATGTATAGCAGCAGGGGCTGTGGGTGTAACAATTGTATTGATGTCCTCATCATCCTCCCCTTCTTGAAATGAAGTCGTCCTCGAGGGGAGTCCATCTTCCTCACCCAAATAAGGCTTCAAATCTGCAATGTTAAAAGTGGGACTAACCCCAAAATCTGCAGGCAGCTCAAGTTTATATGCATTATCATTTATTTTCTCTAACACCTTAAAGGGACCATCAGCACGTGGCATTAGCTTTGATTTGCGCAAATCAGGAAATCTATCCTTACGCAAATGTAACCAAACAAGATCTCCAGGTGCAAACACAACATGTTTTCTACCCTTATCTCCAGCAAGTTTATATTTCGCATTCATGCGCTCAATGTTTTCCTTAGTTAACTCATGCATTTTTAAAATCAATTCAGCACGTTGTTTAGCATCAAAATTAACCTTCTCCGAAGATGGAAGAGGCAACAAATCAATAGGTGCACGAGGTAGGAAACCATACACAACTTCAAAAGGGCACATCTTAGTAGTAGAATGCAATGAACGATTATAAGCAAATTCAATATGAGGCAAGCATTCCTCCCACATTTTCTTATTATTCTTCAAAACAGCCCTAAGCATAGTAGACAACGTTCTATTGACTACTTCAGTTTGTCCATCAGTTTGGGGGTGACAAGTAGTACTAAAAAGCAGTTTAGTCCCCAACTTAGCCCATAAACATCTCCAAAAGTGGCTAAGAAATTTAGTATCACGATCTGAAACAATAGTATTTGGCACACCATGCAAGCGAATAATTTCACGAAAGAACAAATCAGCAACATTAACAGCATCATCGCTTTTATGACATGGTATAAAGTGTGCCATTTTCGAGAATCTATCCACGACAACAAATATGCTATCCCTCCCCTTCTTTGGTCGAGGTAAACCTAAAACAAAGTCCATAGATATATCCTCCCAAGGAACACTAGGTACAGGCAAAGGCATATATAAACCATGAGGATTGAGTCGTGACTTAGCTTTTTGACATGTAGTGCATCGAGCAATAAAACGCTCAACATCCCGTCTCATCTTTGGCCAAAAGAAATGTGTAGCAAGTACGTCCTCCGTCTTCTTCACGCCAAAATGTCCCATTAATCCTCCTCCATGCGCTTCCTGCAACAACAAAAGATGAACGGAGCTAGCTGGAATGCATAGCTTGTTAGCACGAAACACAAATCCATCGTTAACGACAAACTTGTTCCACATTCTTCCTTCTTTACAATTCTGCATTACATCTTTAAAATCAGCATCATGCACATATTGATCTTTGATGGTCTCCAAACCAAATATTTTGAAGTCAAGTTGTGAAAGCATAGTATAGCGGCGAGACAATGCATCAGCAATAACATTTTCTTTTCCCTTCTTGTGTTTAATGACATAAGGAAAAGTCTCAATGAATTCAACCCATTTAGCATGTCTACGATTCAGTTTAGCTTGACTTTTAATATGTTTCAAAGATTCATGATCAGAATGTATAACAAATTCTTTGGGCCATAAATAATGTTGCCATGTTTCTAAAGTCCGAATAAGAGCATATAATTCTTTATCATAAGTAGAATAATTCAGACTAGGCCCACTCAATTTTTCAGAAAAGTATGTGATGAGGACATCAATACAATTGTTACACCCACAGCCCCTGCTGCTATACATACTGGACCAATTACTAGAGCTCGTGCACGCCAACTAAATTATCAGGTACTTTCGTTTCTTGGTAATGATTCTAATGTTCATGAGAATATGATGCTGCCTAAATTGGATACATTTGTTTTGCTTACAAATGAAGGGCCTAGCTTGGAGAAGGATGAACATTGGAGCAAGAACAAGCATGGAGATGATGGCATGCGCAAGGGGAACAAGAACGGAGTTACAAGTGATGATTTCAGGACTTTGAAGCCACCATAATGTGTGCATGAAGCCTTGGACGAAATATACAAGATGCCACTTCATAAATTTCGTCCCGAGGCTATTTTAGGTGCTGCGTCACCTTATTATTGGGCCAGGCCCATGTAATTTCGAAATACATAAGTATAGGCTATTTTTAGAGTCCGCATGTGTGGGGAAACCAGAGATAGGGTTGATTTCGGACCCCTCCACCAAGGGCCACGAAATCCACCCCCTCTTCCTCCATATATACAGCCCTTAGGGCATCGTTTAGACCTTGGGTTTTGTTTAGATTAAAAGTTCGCCATAGCTGCAACTTCGCGTACTTCGTTTGTGTTCAACGACCAGACAAAGGCGTCACAGAACCCCACCTTGATCAATAAAGCTTTCATCTTATATTCGCAATATCCAGATTGCAATCTTAGTTTCTTGCTTGTTCTTCGTTTGCTCGCAGGAAACAGACCCTCGTGGTCAGGTTGATCGTGCTCCGGCGTGGTCAATAACCTCTCGGAGTTGGTTTAGCGATTGCTAAGGCGCGACGTCCTCGCACGTTCGTAGTCGGATCGTCAAAGTCGACTTCCACCAAAGCGAAATCCACCATCTCATCGAAAGACGGGACACCTTTGCCTCTATCAGGTGGCTTCAAAGTCCTGAAATCATCATTTGTAACTCTGTTCTTGTTCCCCTTGCGCATGCCATCATCTCCATGCTTGTTCTTGCTCCAATGTTCATCCTTCTCCAAGCTAGGCCCTTCATTTGTAAGCAAAACAAATGTATCCAATTTAGGCAGCATCATATTCTCATGAACATTAGAATCATTACCAAGAAACGAAAGTACCTGGTAATTTAGTTGGCGTGCACGAGCTCTAGTAATTGGTCCAGTATGTATAGCAGCAGGGGCTGTGGGTGTAACAATTGTATTGATGTCCTCATCATCCTCCCCTTCTTGAAATGAAGTCGTCCTCGACGGAAGTTCATCTTCCTCACCCAAATAAGGCTTCAAATCTGCAATGTTAAAAGTGGGACTAACCCCAAAATCTGCAGGCAGCTCAAGTTTATATGCATTATCATTTATTTTCTCTAACACCTTAAAGGGACCATCCGCACGTGGCATTAGCTTTGATTTGCGCAAATCAGGAAATCTATCCTTACGCAAATGTAACCAAACAAGATCTCCAGGTGCAAACACAACATGTTTTCTACCCTTATCTCCAGCAAGTTTATATTTAGCATTCATACGCTCAATGTTTTCCTTAGCTAACTCATGCATTTTTAAAATCAATTCAGCACGTTGTTTAGCATCAAAATTAACCTTCTCCGAAGATGGAAGAGGCAACAAATCAATAGGTGCACGAGGTAGGAAACCATACACAACTTCAAAACGGCACATCTTAGTAGTAGAATGCAATGAACGATTATAAGCAAATTCAATATGAGGCAAGCATTCCTCCCACATTTTCTTATTATTCTTCAAAACAGCCCTAAGCATAGTAGACAACGTTCTATTGACTACTTCAGTTTGTCCATCAGTTTGGGGGTGACAAGTAGTACTAAAAAGCAGTTTAGTCCCCAACTTAGCCCATAAACATCTCCAAAAGTGGCTAAGAAATTTAGTATCACGATCTGAAACAATAGTATTTGGCACACCATGCAAGCGAATAATTTCACGAAAGAACAAATCAGCAACATTAACAGCAGCATCGCTTTTATGACATGGTATAAAGTGTGCCATTTTCGAGAATCTATCCACGACAACAAATATGCTATCCCTCCCCTTCTTTGTTCGAGGTAAACCTAAAACAAAGTCCATAGATATATCCTCCCAAGGAACACTAGGTACAGGCAAAGGCATATATAAACCATGAGGATTGAGTCGTGACTTAGCTTTTTGACATGTAGTGCATCGAGCAATAAAACGCTCAACATCCCGTCTCATCTTTGGCCAAAAGAAATGTGTAGCAAGTACGTCCTCCGTCTTCTTCACGCCAAAGTGTCCCATTAATCCTCCTCCATGCGCCTCCTGCAACAACAAAAGACGAACGGAGCTAGCTGGAATGCATAGCTTGTTAGCACGAAACACAAATCCATCGTTAACGACAAACTTGTTCCACATTCTTCCTTCTTTACAATTCTGCATTACATCTTTAAAATCAGCATCATGCACATATTGATCTTTGATGGTCTCCAAACCAAATATTTTGAAGTCAAGTTGTGAAAGCATAGTATAGCGACGAGACAATGCATCAGCAATAACATTTTCTTTTCCCTTCTTGTGTTTAATGACATAAGGGAAAGTCTCAATGAATTCAACCCATTTAGCATGTCTACGATTCAGTTTTGGGCTGCGGCCAACTCTCAATAGCTTCAATCTTGGCTTTGTCAACTTCAATTCCCTGTGGAGTAACAACATAGCCAAGAAAAGATACTCGGTCGGTGCAAAAGGTGCACTTCCCAAGGTTACCAAACAAACGTGCATCACGTAGAGCAATAAAAACAGCACGTAAATGTTCCAAATGTTCTTCCAAAGATCTGCTATAAATCAGTATATCATCAAAATAGACTACCACAAATCGTCCAATGAAAGCACGTAAAACTTCGTTCATTAGTCTCATGAAAGTACTAGGCGCATTAGTTAACCCAAAAGGCATGACTAACCACTCATATAATCCAAACTTAGTTTTAAATGCTATTTTCCATTCATCTCCCGATTTCATACGAATTTGATGGTATCCACTACGTAAATCAACTTTGGAGAATATTGTAGAGCCACTCAATTCATCAAGCATATCATCTAGCCTAGGAATAGGATGACGATAACGAATAGTAATATTATTAATGCCTCTACAATCAACACACATACGTGATGTACCATCCTTTTTCGGCACTAGAATAATAGGAACAGCACAAGGACTAAGGGATTCACGTATATAACCTTTGTCGAGAAGCTCTTGTACTTGACGCATAATCTCCTTCGTCTCCTCTGGATTGGTACGGTATGGTGCACGGTTTGGCAGTGAAGCACCGGGAATTAAGTCAATCTGATGCTCAATCCCTCGAATAGGCGGTAATCCCGGTGGCACGTCTTGTGGAAAGACGTCAGCGAACTCCTGCAAAATGTTAGTGACAGCAGGAGGCAAAGAGGAAGGCACGTCCTCGAATGAAAAAAATGCCTCTTTGCACACAAAAGCATAGCAAACAGATTTGCTGAAATCTAGCTCATCAATATCAGATTTGGTGGCAAATAAACATGCACTCTTCAATTTAATTTCAGAAGCAACACTAGATGGTTTATTGTTAGGCTTCATTTGTTGCTCAAATTCTTTTGCCACAATCTGATTTTCACTCTTATTCGTCTCCTGTTTTGCTTTATTAGCTCTATTAATATCATCTTTCAAAATGGAATCAGGAGTCATAGGAAGCAAAGTAATATTTTTATCCTTATGAACAAGAGTATAGTGATTGTTTCTACCATGGTGTACAGAATTTTTATCAAATTGCCATGGTCTACCAAGTAATAAGGAACATGCTTGCATAGGTACCACATCACAATCAACATAATCAGCATATGTAGAGATACTAAAATGCACACGAACAGTACGTGTTACCTTAACCTTGCCGCTGTTGTTGAACCATTGGATGTAGTAAGGATGTGGATGTGGTCTTGTGGTGAAAGAAAGCTTCTCCACCATCTCCATGCTAGCCAAGTTGTTGCAGCTCCCTCCGTCTATTATGACGCGCACAGAACGTTCCTTCACAACTCCCTTGGTATGGAACAAATTGTGCCTCTGATTTTGCTCAGCTTGTGTGACCTGCACACTCAAAACACGTTGAGCAACTAAACATTCATACCTGTCAGCGTCTTCAGGAGCCATGTATTGCGTCTCATGATCAGAATCATCTCCACCATGTTCTTCACGTGTAATAAGAGCCAAAGTCTCCTCATCATAGTCACTAGCGGACTCATATCCACCATCCGCGGTAGCAAGCATCACACGCGGAGATTTGCATTCTCTCGCATAATGACCTCCTCCCTTACAACGACGACAAATAATATCACTTGTGTGCCCTGTTGATGCCATGGAAGAAGAAGAACGCTGTGCAGGCCCCGCAGGTCCGCTCTTGGCAGATAATGGTGGTTGTGCCTGTTTTCTTGTATCACGGCTGGAGGTGGCACCGGATGGAGGTGCTGGTGCAGTTGAAGTAGAAGATGCACGTGGTGTCCATGATGAAGGTCGGCCTGCAGAAAAGTTAGTTCGCCCCAATGCTTGTCGATCCTGCACTTCACGTTCAGCTTTACAAGCAAGATGGAATAAACGAGTGATATTAGTATACTCCTTATAGTCTAGAATGGTCTGAATCTCTCTATTTAATCCACCCAGAAAACGTGCAAGCATAGCTTCATTCTCCTCAACAATACCACATCTAATCATGCCAGTTTGTAATTCCTGATAATATTCTTCTACAGAATTTTTCCCTTGTCTTAAACGCTGCAATTTTTGAAGCAATTCACGTTGATAATATGGTGGAACCCAACGCGTACGCATAGCAGTTTTCAAAGCAGGCCAAGTAGTTGGAATAGGATATAATCTACAATGTTCAGACCACCATACACATGCAAAACTAGTGAAAGCACAAACGGCAACAACAACTCGTCTCTCCTCAGGATATTGTAAACATGTAAATCGTTGTTCAGTTTCTAACTCCCAAGTAAGATATATATCAGGAACATATCTACCCTCAAATGGTGGAATATTCAATTTCAGTTTAGGAATATGGACATCATCTCGTACCTGAGGTGGTGGTGGAGGCCTACCATTACGAATATATACCTGAGGTCGACCTGCTGGTGGTGGTGCTGGTGGCTGCTCGTAGATCTGATTTTGATCAACCTCATCCTCATAATCGCCCGCATACTCATCATCCTCCTGGGTACCAGCAACAGCAGTAGCAGGAGCCACAGAAGTATCAACAGCAGCACCAACAGTTTGGCCAAACGCAAGAGGAACACGGCTCGCTCGGCGAAGGTCTATTTCGCGACGTGGAGGTAGTCGTTGTTGTTGTTGTTGGAGAGGTGCGTTAGGTGCAGCGGGTGGTGGTGGTGGAAGACGCGCGAGCAATTCATTAAATCTGTTATCGAGCTTTGTTTTGAACGTCTTCTCAAGGCCAGTGATCTTCTCCATGGCCTCTTCAAAATTGTTCAGCACATCTTGCACCTGTTCAGTCATCATTTGCTGAAACTTATCATGAAGCTCCTTGTTCGATAAATTCTCCTAGTCAATCTCGTCGGCTTGTGATCCTGGCATGGTTAGCAGCAATAGAAACACACAAGAATATGATCCTACAGACTACGAACAAGTGGTGGTGGTGGGTGTCACAAATCCGTCAAGCAAAACTCAAATTCTTACCAGTTCTTACCCAGCAGCAGGCGGTGATCGGCAACCGTTGTAGTCAAAAACTCTCAAAGCTTGGATAGAGCGATTACCAGGGAGAGTCAAACACACGACGTAGATGTATGTGGAGCTGGGAAGGCTTATAGTATGGTAGCAAAAAGGGTCAGCAATAATCAATTCAGAGATGCAAAGTTGAATAAACGCTCAACGACGGTACTGTGCTGGTCCTAGGCTAGACTGTGCTAGAGACGCGAGCCTAGAACACCAACAAAATCACGGCGCGGCACGTAAACAAGGGAAAAGCACACTCTGAATTTTTTTTTTCGCTCTTTTTTTTTGTGCGCTCTTTTTTTTTGCGCTGCTTTTTTTTTTGCGAAAAATCACTATAATGGCGAGTGTCTCAAAACTCTTCCTAG
This sequence comes from Triticum dicoccoides, assembly GCF_002162155.2. Taxonomy (NCBI): domain Eukaryota; kingdom Viridiplantae; phylum Streptophyta; class Magnoliopsida; order Poales; family Poaceae; genus Triticum; species Triticum dicoccoides. Next base: position 288,979,911 of record NC_041387.1, on the reverse strand, counting down.
CTCAAACGGACAGGATGGGCACGAAATTTTTTCGACCAATTTTTTTTTTTCGACTGCCCGGACCCAAAAACTGGAAACGGGTCAAAAAAAACTTCCTATAATGGCACCTGTCTCAAAACACTCAGAAACACCTAAAAATAGGATAGCCAGAAATTTTTTCGAAAAATGCGTTTTCGAAAAATTTTGGGCCTAAACGGAGCGTGGCTACCCGACTCTTTTTTTTTTTCCGAAACCTACTCCGCCAAGGAAACACGAATCGGAATCTAGATGGATCTCGAAAACAAACCTAATATGACAAGAACTCGGATTGGTGGTGGATATATGGTGGTAGATGGCAGCGGTGGTGGTATATGACAGTTGTGGTGGTATATGGATACGGATTCGAAGCGGTGGCGGATAAGCGGTGGTGGTAGATGGCAGGGGTGATGATGATGGTGCGGCGGCGGCGTGACAACGTATGACCAGAACTCGAAACTCTAAAAGACTAGACTCTAAGACCAGCAACTAGACACGACGATGCAACCGCAAATTCAACAAAGCAAAACCCTAAAAAGATTATGCAAAGGCTCAGATTGGTTCGGATATGATGAACTAACCCTAATTTTTTTTTGTGTCTTTTTCGTGGACTGTAGGTATGAAGAACAGACTCGATCTAAACTACGAAAAACTGTAAAATCTCACCGAGCAACCTGGAAATCTGATACCACTTGATAGAGGCAAAGGTGTCCCGTCTTTCGATGAGATGGTGGATTTCGCTTTGGTGGAAGTCGACTTTGACGATCCGACTACGAACGTGCGAGGACGTCGCGCCTTAGCAATCGCTAAACCAACTCCGAGAGGTTATTGACCACGCCGGAGCACGATCAACCTGACCACGAGGGTCTGTTTCCTGCGAGCAAACGAAGAACAAGCAAGAAACTGAGATTGCAATTTGGATATTGCAAATATAAGATGAAAGCTTTATTGATCAAGGTGGGGTTCTGTGACGCCTTTGTCTGGTCGTTGAACACAAACGAAGTACGCGAAGTTGCAGCTATGGCGAACTTTTAATCTAAACAAAACCCAAAGTCTAAACGATGCCCTAAGGGCTGTATATATGGAGGAAGAGGGGGGAATTTCGTGGCCCTTGGTGGAGGGGTCCGAAATCAACCCTATCTCTTGTTTCCCCACACATACGGACTCTAAAAATAGCCTATACTTATGTATTTCGAAATTACATGGGCCTGGCCCAATAATAAGGTGACGCAGCACCTAAAATAGCCTCGGGACGAAATTTAGGAAGTGGCATCTTGTATATTTCGTCCAAGGCTTCATGCACCCATTATGGTGGCTTCAAAGTCCTGAAATCATCATTTGTAACTCCGTTCTTGTTCCCCTTGCGCATGCCATCATCTCCATGCTTGTTCTTGCTCCAATGTTCATCCTTCTCCAAGCTAGGCCCTTCATTTGTAAGCAAAACAAATGTATCCAATTTAGGCAGCATCATATTCTCATGAACATTAGAATCATTACCAAGAAACGAAAGTACCTGGTAATTTAGTTGGCGTGCACGAGCTCTAGTAATTGGTCCAGTATGTATAGCAGCAGGGGCTGTGGGTGTAACAATTGTATTGATGTCCTCATCATAATCGGACCCATCACGGGATGGATACACCAACGATGCAAGGAGCTTTGACGTACAAAGGGAATCCCTAGGTGGTCTCTGCTAACGATCGCTATACATGTTTTACATACCCACACGCAGCTCGCTCTTGGTCATGGCATGTTAAATAGCCTTACTTGCTTATCGAGTACGCCTCGACGTATTAATCAAATTACAATGGAAAATAACTTGCAGTGTGTGCTTATTACTTGATTTTTTTCCTTGTCCTTGTATTTTTTATCAATTGCACCAGTACACTCTGGTACGCATTACTTCGCCAGCGGCTTCATCGCGCCCCGCAATACGGCAATAAAGTCCTAACACTTTTACAGTTTAGTTCGGCACCCCGAACTTATAGCATTATATGCATCGGCTCCGAACCATGTCTTTTGTCAATAGTTGGGTTGCCCGGCTCCTGTGCTTACTACCTTACGTTCCGCTATATCGGCTAGGGTAGTAAAGGGAGAACTACGGCGATTGTGTCCCGGTTCTTCCGGACGAGCACCTCAATAGAGAAAGCCGAAAACTGATTGTCATGATGCGGCGAGAGCTGGTCAGCTATTCAAGAGGTTTTCAAATCCTTAGACATTTTTCCTCTTTATGTGAGGAATCGGTTTTTATCCGATTAGCCGTGTATAGCGCCCCAACTTCGATCTTCCGAATACCAGGGGCTTCGCCAAAATTTTCATTGTCAAACTCCTATGGCTAAGTGAGGGTGATAAAGTCGTATAGTCCGATTGCCTTGTTCATTGCGTTAAACACCTCCTTTAAGGACCAAAAGTTGGAGTAAAGAGTGTTTATATTTATCCCAAACACCCACGTACTATCTACGTGGGGGCAGAAGCCAACGGCTGGCCAACTCTCAGATTTCATAAACGGTCACACAGGAGGTAAAAATTTAAAACAAACAAGCATTATATTGCATAAAGATCTTGTTTCACATTACAGGACAACATAACATGAATATTTTCACGGGAATATGATATCCTTGGCACATTGCTCTGCCACAAGGAGGGATCCCTCTAGGACACTGTCAAAATACATCTCGGGTCGGCGGTGCTCTTTGCCCTCAGGCCGCCCCTCGGTCAGCAGCTTCTTGGCATCCATCTTCGCCTAGTGCACTTGGCGCGGGAAAAGGCCATCCGCGCGCCTTCGATACATACCAACCGCTTGATGGCTTCAAGCCACGGGCAGGCACTCACAAGCCACTTGACGAGTCCGAAGTAGCTGCTGGGCATGGGCTCGGCAGGGCATAGCCGGACTATTAAGTCCTTCATGGCTAGTTCGGCCGCCTTATGCAGCTCGACCAGCTGTTTCAGCTGGTCGCTAAAGGGCACCAGAAGTTCTGGTCTAAGGTATTGAGACCAGAATAGCTTCTCCGTAGAGCTCCCTTCTTCGGCTCGATAAAATTCTGCAACATCTGATATGTTGCATGGCAGATCCGTAAACACCCCCTGGAGAGCTCCAAACCCAGGTAAGTAACACAAATGTTTCCTTCACATATCTGCTTTGCATAATGAAAGCCTTACCCACTGTAATTTTCTTGGCCGCCTGGATCTCCTGGAGGGCACCCTGGGCTTCGGCTCGGGCGTCTTGAGTGCTCTGGCGGGCCTTGGCAAGTTTGGACTCTTGAATCTCCAAATCAAGCTCCAAGGACTCGTACTTCTTGACGGCGTCCTGGAGCTCTTGCTAGACCTCGCTGACCCGGGCCTCTTGCTTTTCGCGCGTGGCGAGTTCCTTGGCCGCTTTGTCCTCGGCCTCGGCTAACGCCTTCTTGAGGGCCGCCACCTCGGTCGTGGCCCCTAATAAAGTTCATGACACTTTAGTCAGCACGAACCATTTATCCTTCCTAAAATATACGCACAGGTTAAATACATACCTTTGCTTTCCTCCAGCTGCTTCTTCAAGAAGCCGAGCTCTTGCCCGACCCGCTCCAGGTTCTGCTTCAGTCCGGAGACCTCCGCGGTATGAGCGGCAGAAGCTAACAGCGATGCCTGCTTATTCACATAGACATATTATGTTAGACTCTTGCGAAAATTATTTTGATCCTCTGTTCGGCTTTTCTTTGCGAACACTGAACAGAGCATCAGGGGCTACTGTCTACATTGTGATATTCTTTTACAGTTACATTACTTACCTCAAAGCCTGTTAGAAGGCTAGTACAGGCCTCGGTCAGTCCAGTTTTGGCGGACTAAACCTTCTCAATCACAGCACTCATAAGAGTACGGTGTTCTTCCATAACGGAAGCGCCTTGCAGCGCTTCCAGTAATCTATCTGGTGCCTCTAGATGGACAGAGGTCATCGGTGGAGTTGGCTCGCCCCCCTCGTTCGAAAGAGGTGGCCTGCCTGAATCCGGAGCCACTTGGGTATCCGGAGCTGTGTTCGGCTGGGGGCCGAATTGGATACGGCCCCCATCATCGGTGTCCACAGGGGTCTGTCCCCCCATGTGTTCGGCAACCGAGGTTTTACCCTTCGGCACCACCGGGACAGCCTCCTGATCCTCTCCTTGGTTGGGGATCCTTCGAGATAACACCTCGGTGTTGTCCGCAGCCTTGGAGGAAGAGGCCGTCGGAAGGGACTCGCTGTTCATCGCCGACGGGCCCAACGATCCCTCCGAAGAGGAGGACACCGCGACTTTGGACTAGGCCAGGCTGCAAATGCATGACCCAGCACGTTAAAAAAATAAAGCAAAAATGTTGGATATATTACTGTGTCCGGACACTTACGAGTTGGCTAGGGGCTTGACCCTAGGCTCCCACTCCCCACCACTGTTGGTGGCCACTGCGGAGTTGTCCGGGAGGGAAGTTTTTCAATTCTTTGACGCCTCGGCCTCCCCATGGGTGGAGGCCTTCCTCTTCTTTCTCCCCCCGGCAGGGGGGGTGGATTTCCTCCTCCTCCTCCTCCTCCTCATCGTCTTCGGTGGAGGAGTGCGTCTCGGCGTCTTCGGACATCACGTCTGAAGCACCCTTGCAACGGAGACCACCTCTGGTCCCCGGGGCCTTCTTCTTGGTCTTCTTCTTCGACACCTCATAAGGCACCGGAAACAACATCTTCGTCAGAAGAGGCGTTTCTGGATCTTCGGGCAGCAGAGCCGGACAGTTAATCTGCTCCGCTATCTCTTCCCAGGCCTGAAAAATTGGTAGGGAGGCTTAGATTCCTCCCTCAGATATGCCTGTAAAGGATGAACCTTGAAAACATGAAAGAACTTACCGGATTAACCCGGCATTTTGAGCTAAGCCCACGGTCCTCGATCATGGGCGGTGGTACCTTGCTGACCTTGAAGAGCACCTTCCAGACGTCTTCGTGCGTCATGCCGAAGAGCTCCAGCAGCATCTGGTGCTTGGTCGGGTCGAACTCCCACAAATTGGAAGTCCGGCGCTGGCACGGAAGGATCCGGTGGAAGAGCATAACCTGGACCACGTTGACGAGTTTGATTCTCTTGCTTATCATGTTCTTGACACACATCTAGAGCCCCATCAGCTCATCCGAAGAGCCCCATGCCAGGCCCTTCTCTTGCGAGGAGGTGAGCCGCATTGGTACTCCAGATCAGAATTCGGGGGCCGCTGCCCAGTTGGTGCCGCGCGGCTTGGTGATGTAGAACCACCCCGATTGCCACCCCTTCACAATCTCCACAAAGGAGCCTTCGGTCCAGACGACGTTGGGCATTTTACCCACCATGGCGCCTCTACACTCCACTTCTTGGCCGCTCACCACCTTTGGCTTCACATTGAAAGTCTTCATTCATAGGCCGAAGTGAGGTGGGATGCGGAGGAAGGCCTCGCACATGACAATAAATGCCGAGATGTTGAGGATGGAGTTGGGAGCCAAGTCATGGAAGTCTAGCCCGTAGTAAAACATCAGTCCGTGGACGAACTGGTGTCGGGGGAATCCCAGCCCGTGGACGAAGTGGGTGAGAAACACCACCCTTTCCTCCGGCTCCAGGGTAGGGACGATCTGTCCCTTGGCTGGAAGTCGATGAGCGATGTCCTTTCTCAGGTACCCGGCCTCTCAGAGCTTCTTGATGTCCTCCTTCTTGACAGAAGAGGCCATCCACTTGCCTCCAGCTCCCGGATCCGGACATGGTTGGAGTGCTTTTTTGGGCGGAGAAGGCAAGAACTTGGCACTGGAGCTTGAGAATGGATGGCCAGAGGAAGGAGAAGGCATGGGTGAACAAGGATGAATCCTTATCCCTGTATAAAGGTAGTGAAAGTTATGCGCCTCCCTGCACGCCTTAAAATCCGCCTATTCCCCAAGCGTCGTGCAGATTACACGGTTGGGTTACCCGTGCCCGTATTGATGAGAATCCCGTGATAAAAGGACATGATCTCTGCTTCGACAAGACGTGCCAGTGAAACCGCACCTCGAAATACGGAGCAGCAAGCTAAAAAACGGTTCGAATAATGGTTGGGCAGTGGCGTGATGTCACATTACAAAAAGTTGTCAGTAGATTGGACTCGTGAAATATTATACTCTCTACGGTTGTGTGTGGTACTTGTTTTGCAGAGCCGGACACATTTTCTATGTTCGGAAGACTATGTTGGAGTATTCAGAGAAGGAACCCGCCTTGCAATGCCGAAGACAATATGCGCGACGGACTCATCATCATTGAAGCCTAGTTCAGGGGCTACTGAGGGAGTCCTGGACTAAGGGGTCCTCGGACAGCCGGACTATATACTTTGGCCGGACTGTTGGACTATGAAGATACAAGATAGAAGACTTCATCCCGTGTAAGGATGGCACTCTCCTTTGCGTGGAAGGCAAGATTGGCGATTCGGATATGTAGATTTCTTTCTCTGTAACCGACTTTGTACAACCCAAGTCCCCCTCGGTGTGTATATAAACCGGAGGGTTTATACTTCTAGGGTTAGGGTCACAACAATCATAATCTCATAGGCTAGACTTCTAGGGTTTAGCCAACACGATCTCGTGGTAGATCAACTCTTGTAATACTCATATTCATCAAGATCAATCAAGCAGGAAGTAGGGTATTACCTCCATAGAGAGGGTCCGGACCTAGGTAAACATTGTGTCCCCCGCCTCCTGTTACCAGTAGCCTTAGACGCACAGCTCGGGACCCCCTACCCAAGATCCACCGGTTTTGACACCGACACATCCCACTTATGATTAACCCCTATTGCAAGCACCCACAACTACAAAAGAAATATTAAGGTAAACCTAACCATGGCATGAAACATATGGATCCAAATCAGCCCCTTACAGAGCAACGCATAAACTAGGGTTTAAGCTTCTGTCACTCTAGCAACCCATCATCTACTTATTACTTCCCAATGCCTTCACCACTAGAGGAGAGACAACATACATCTCATCAAAATATCGAACGAATACCAAATTCACATGACTACTTATAGGAAGACTTCTCCCATGTCCTCAGGAACAAACGTAACTACTCACAAATCATATTCATGTTCATAATCAGAGGGGTATTAATATGCACATAGGATCCGAACATATGATCTTCCATCGAGTAAACCAACTAGCATCAACTACAAGGAGTAATCAACACTACTAGCAACCCATAGGTACCAATCTGAGGTTTTGGGACAAAGATTGGATACAAGAGATGAACTAGGGTTTGAGAGGAGATGGTGCTGGTGAAGATGTTGATGGAGATTGACCCCCTCCCAATGAGAGGATCAATGGTGATGACGATGGTGAAGATTTCCCCCTCCCGAAGGGTAGTTTCCCCGGCAGAACAGCTCCGTCGGAGCCCTAGATTAGTTCCACCAAGGTTCCGCCTCGTGGCGGCGGTGTCTCATCCCGAAAGCTTGCTTATGATTTTTCCCAGGGTAAAAGACTTCATATAGCAGAAGATGGTCACCGAAGGCCTGCTAGGGGGCCACGATGATGAGGACATGACTACCTTGGATATGACCAAAAATATTGCATATATGCATATTTGTCAGGTGATTTCTAGTGCAAACTATTCAATAATCTATTTATGTTATCCAGAACAAAAATACTTCACACACTTTTGTGTTTTGTCTAATTGCAGGTGTATGGGACATTTGTACAATCCACATATGAAGATAAGGAAGAAAGAGATGTTTATTTGCTGTCTAAAAAGTTCTCTCACGTCACTTTTGGCCCAAGAGAAGATAGAGTCCAAGTCTCTCACGTTCTGGATTCAGATTCGGACTGCACAGACATACCTGACTCAAAACGCACACAAGTTTTTCTTACGGACTCCGAATTGGGTGATCCTTTTTTTGTTGGAAACTAGATTTCGTGCACTTTCCAACCCAATTGGAATCACCTTCAAATTCGTCCGGAGCGTTGAGTTGTGGACGAAACAATCTGATGCTGCAGCAGAATCCGAGTCAAACTACAAGTCCAAAGGTGTTACATCACCTCCACTTGGGCCCATTGGCCTTGTACGACCTAGATTTAGTTTTAGGCTGCCTTGGGACGTCCTCCCACTTCCTTGGCCGCCACCCCTTGCTCCTATATAAGTAGATCCATCTAGTAGCTTTTCCTTGGGATTTGTTTAGTTAAAAGTTAGCCATTGCAACTTCGTGTACTTCGTTTGTGTCCAACGACCAGACCAAGACCGCTTACGGATCCCCACCATTATCAATACCTCATATATATTTGCAATATTCAGATTGCTTTATCATATTGTTGCTCGTTCTTCGATTGCTTGCAGGAATAGACCTTCGTGGTCAGGCTGACTGACCGTGCTTCCGGCATCGTCAGTAACCTCAGGAGATTGGTTTAGCGATTGCTAAGGCGCAACGTCGTGCACGTTTGTAGTCGGATCGTCAAAGTCGTCTCCACCAAATCGATAGTTATCATCTCATCGAAAGATCGGGACACCCCGCCTCTATCAAGTGGTATCAGTTTTCAGGTTGCTCGGTGAGAATTTCCAGTTTTCCTAGATTAGACTTATTTTCTTACCTATTGTCCAAGAAAAAGCCACAAAAAAGAGTTAGATCTATTCATCCTTGGTCCAAGCCAATCTGAGCCTTTGCAATTTTCTTTTCATTGCTTGCATAGTTGAATTATCGGTTGCATCGTCGTGTCGAGTTGCTGGTCTTAGTGTCTAGTTCGTTTAGAGTTTCGAGTTCTGTTCACATTAGTCACGCCACCGCTACATCATTATCTCTTCCGCTGTCCACCACCCATCCATCAATTTCCACCACGTGCTACCCATCATTCATTGTCATAATAATAGTTGAGATCGTTCACATCTTCACTTGATCCAATCTGCATCTTATCTAGTTTGTTTTGGAAAGAGGGAGAAAAAAAGAGAAAAAAAACGAGAGAAAAAAAAAGGAGAAAAAAAAGTCAGAAAAAAAGGAGAGAAAGAAAAAAAAAGTGTGAGGAAAACAAAGAGAAGAAAAAAAAACAAAAAAATCGGCACAAACTTTTTTCAGAGGAAAGTTGGAGACAAAGTTGTTGATATATCCTGCTTGGCTGTTGTTTCACCTCATTATCTTTACTGCCGTTGTGATCTTCACTTATATCTTGCTGTCCAGAGCTACTTATTATCCTTCATTGATGCTAGTTGTGCTACGACGTGACCTCATTAGTGTTCTAGGCTCGCGTCTCTAGTTCGGTCTAGCCTAGGACCAGCACAGTACCGTCGTTGAACGTTTATTCAACATTGCATCTTTGAATTGATTATTGCTAATCTTTTGCTACCATATATAGCCAACCCAGCTCCACATATTTCTACACCGTGTATACGTACGCTCCCCTGGCAATCGCTTTACTCAATATTCGGAGTTACTTGACACCGCTGGTTGCCGATCACCGCCTGCTGCATGGTAAGAAATTGTAAGACATTGATATTTGCTTTGCTGTGAGCGTTTTACCACCACATCCTAGTAGTTATAGGAACATTATTTTTGGGTTTTGTTTCTTGTTCTACTAATCATGATAGGATCCAGAGTCAATTCATGGGCTTTGTCGATCGCGGGAGACGTGCCACCACCTTTGCAAATACCACAACCGTCACGAGAGGTGCACAAACATCCAAATGCACATGATCAGGTTAATGTATCTATACCACTATTTAATGGCCGTTTTAAACCTGCTTTATATATTGAATGGGAGTTCGACATAAAAAACATATTTGCTTCCCATAATTTCGATGAACATAAAAAGGTTAAGGTTGCGGTTGGTTCTTTCACTGGTTATGCTTTGGTTTGGTGGAGTGAATATTGTCGGTTACACCCTGATTATATACCTACTACTTGGGATGATTTGAAACTTGCCATGCGACATACTTTCGTCCCTGCTTATTATACTCGTGACATGATTAAGAAGTTGCAACACTTAAAACAAGGTAGTGAAACTGTAACAAAATATTATGATGATTTACAAACTACCTTGTTGCATTCCTCTTTAGAAGAAAGTGAAGATGATTTTATGGATAGATTTTGGGGAGGATTAAACCGTGATATTCAAGAGATACTAATTCATGAAGAGTGTTATCCTATGTGATGAGGACATCAATACCATTGTTACACCCACAGGCCCTGCTGCTATACATACTGGACCAATTACTAGAGCTCGCGCACGCCAACTAAATTACCAGGTACTTTCGTTTCTTGGTAATGATTCTAATGTTCATGAGAATATGATGCTGCCTAAATTGGATACATTTGTTTTGCTTACAAATGAAGGGCCTAGCTTGGAGAAGGATGAACATTGGAGCAAGAACAAGCATGGAGATGATGGCATGCGCAAGGGGAACAAGAACGGAGTTACAAGTGATGATTTCAGGACTTTGAAGCCACCATAATGGGTGCATGAAGCCTTGGACGAAATATACAAGATGTCACTTCATAAATTTCGTCCCGAGGCTATTTTAGGTGCTGCGTCACCTTATTATTGGGCCAGGCCCATGTAATTTCGAAATACATAAGTATAGGCTATTTTTAGAGTCCGTATGTGTGGGGAAACAAGAGATAGGGTTGATTTCGGACTCCTCCACCAAGGGCCACGAAAATCCCCCCTCTTCCTCCATATATACAGCCCTTAGGGCATCGTTTAGACTTGGGGTTTTGTTTAGATTAAAAGTTCGCCATAGCTGCAACTTCGCGTACTTCGTTTGTGTTCAACGACCAGACAAAGGCGTCACAGAACCCCACCTTGATCAATAAAGCTTTCATCTTATATTCGCAATATCCAGATTGCAATCTTAGTTTCTTGCTTGTTCTTCGTTTGCTCGCAGGAAACAGACCCTCGTGGTCAGGTTGATCGTGCTCCGGCGTGGTCAATAACCTCTCGGAGTTGGTTTAGCGATTGCTAAGGCGCGACGTCCTCGCACGTTCGTAGTCGGATCGTCAAAGTCGACTTCCACCAAAGCGAAATCCACCATCTCATCGAAAGACGGGACACCTTTGCCTCTATCACATCACGTAGAGCAATAAAAACAGCACGTAAATGTTCCAAATGTTCTTCCAAAGATCTGCTATAAATCAATATGTCATCAAAGTAAACTACCACAAATCGTCCAATGAAAGCACGTAAAACTTCGTTCATTAATCTCATGAAAGTACTAGGTGCATTAGTTAACCCAAAAGGCATGACTAACCACTCATATAATCCAAACTTAGTTTTAAATGTTGTTTTCCATTCATCTCCCAATTTCATACGAATTTGATGGTAGCCACTACACAAATCAACTTTGGAGAATATTGTAGAGCCACTCAATTCATCAAGCATATCATCTAGCCTAGGAATAGGATGACGATAACGAATAGTAATATTATTAATGCCTCTACAATCAACACACATACGTGATGTACCATCCTTTTTCGGCACTAGAATAATAGGAACAGCACAAGGACTAAGGGATTCGCGTATATAACCTTTGTCGAGAAGCTCTTGTACTTGGCGCATAATCTCCTTCGTCTCCTCTGGATTGGTACGGTATGGTGCACGGTTTGGCAGTGAAGCACCGGGAATTAAGTCAATCTGATGCTCAATCCCTCGAATAGGCGGTAATCCCGGTGGCACGTCTTGTGGAAAGACGTCAGCGAACTCCTGCAAAATGTTAGTGACAGCAGGAGGCAAAGAGGAAGGCACGTCCTCGAATGAAAATAATGCCTCTTTGCACATAAAAGCATAGCAAACAGATTTGCCGAAATCTAGCTCATCAATATCAGATTTGGTGGCAAATAAACATGCACTTTTCAATTTAATTTCAGAAGCAACACTAGATGGTTTATTGTTAGGCTTCATTTGTTGCTCAAATTCTTTTGCCACAATCTGATTTTCACTCTTATTCGTCTCCTGTTTTGCTTTATTAGCTCTATTAATATCATCTTTCAAAATGGAATCAGGAGTCATAGGAAGCAAAGTAATATTTTTATCCTTATGAACAAGAGTATAGTGATTGTTTCTACCATGGTGTACAGAATTTTTATCAAATTGCCATGGTCTACCAAGTAATAAGGAACATGCTTGCATAGGTACCACATCACAATCAACATAATCAGCATATGTAGAGATACTAAAATGCACACGAACAGTACGTGTTACCTTAACCTTGCCGCTGTTGTTGAACCATTGGATGTAGTAAGGATGTGGATGTGGTCTTGTGGTGAGAGAAAGCTTCTCCACCATCTCCATGCTAGCCAAGTTGTTGCAGCTCCCTCCGTCTATTATGACGCGCACAGAACGTTCCTTCACAATGATAGAGGCAAAGGTGTCCCGTCTTTCGATGAGATGATGGATATCGCTTTGGTGGAAGTCGACTTTGACGATCCGACTACGAACGTGCGAGGACGTCGCGCCTTAGCAATCGCTAAACCAACTCCGAGAGGTTGATGAGGACATGACTACCTTGGATATGACCAAAAATATTGCATATATGCATATTTGTCAGGTGATTTCTAGTGCAAACTATTCAATAATCTATTTATGTTATCCAGAACAAAAATACTTCACACACTTTTGTGTTTTGTCTAATTGCAGGTGTATGGGACATTTGTACAATCCACATATGAAGATAAGGAAGAAAGAGATGTTTATTTGCTGTCCAAAAAGTTCTCTCACGTCACTTTTGGCCCAAGAGAAGATAGAGTCCAAGTCTCTCACGTTCTGGATTCAGATTCGGACTGCACAGACATACCTGACTCAAAACGCACACAAGTTTTTCATACGGACTCCGAATTGGATGATTCTTTTTTGTTGGAAACTAGATTTCGTGCACTTTCCAACCCAATTGGAATCACCTTCAAATTCGTCCGGAGCGTTGAGTTGTGGACGAAACAATCTGATGCTGCAGTAGAATCCGAGTCAAACTACAAGTCCAAAGGTGTTACATCACCTCCACTTGGGCCCATTGGCCTTGTACGACCTAGATTTAGTTTTAGGCTGCCTTGGGACGTCCTCCCACCTCCTTGGCCGCCACCCCTTGCTCCTATATAAGTAGATCCATCTAGTAGCTTTTCCTTGGGATTTGTTTAGTTAAAAGTTAGCCATTGCAACTTCGTGTACTTCGTTTGTGTCCAACGACCAGACCAAGACCGCTTACGGATCCCCACCATTATCAATACCTCATATATATTTGCAATATTCAGATTGCTTTATCATATTGTTGCTCGTTCTTCGATTGCTTGCAGGAATAGACCTTCGTGGTCAGGCTGACTGACCGTGCTTCCGGCATCGTCAGTAACCTCAGGAGATTGGTTTAGCGATTGCTAAGGCGCAACGTCGTGCACGTTTGTAGTCGGATCGTCAAAGTCGTCTCCACCAAATCGATAGTTATCATCTCATCGAAAGATCGGGACACCCCGCCTCTATCACACGAGGCAGGGGCACCCCCAGGGGGTAGGGCGCGCCCCCACCCTCATGGCCAGGGTGTATGCCCCCTCTGGTACTTTCTTCACCCAGTATTTTTTATTAATTCCAAAAATAACTTCTGTGGAGTTGCAGGACTTTTGGAGTTGTGCAGGATAGGTCTCAAATATTTTCTCCTTTTCCAGCCCAGAATTCCAGCTGTCGGCATTCTCCCTCTTCATGTAAACCTTGTAAAATAAGAGAGAATAGGCATAAATATTGTGACATAACGTGTAATAACAACCCATAATGCAATAAGTATCGATATAAAAGCATGATGCAAAATGGACGTATCAATGGCGTCCTCTCGTCACCGTGCTTCCCTCTCGGTCTTCTTCTTCTCTGCCTCTGGGTCAACCGCCTTCTTTGCTCTCTTCACGGCCATGGCAATTGCATGTGGAGGGGATTGAGGAAGAGCGCAGTGGAGCGGCCTGGAAGGAGGAGTATGCTATGTTCTTGTGCAAGGTTGAAGACGAATGAGGCGGCTTGCTAGACTGGAAGCGAAAGGGGGTAAATGAGCAGCGCCTCTCACGGATTCCTTTTTATGGGGAAGGCGTGGGGGCTGACTCTTTACCGTCTGATGTGGATGCACTTTTTCAAGCGCACTACCTTTGCGGTCATTTCAGTCCACCTCCCCCACGTTCAACATTTAATGCACATCATGTGGCATGGTAAAAGAGAGGATTACAAGAATTATCCTCTACCACGCGTGCCTGTGCACTGTTTGGGCCTAACCCAATGATGCCTCGCATGTGTGTGGTCCAGGCCCAGGGGCTCTTGTCAGTGCACTAAGATATGGGTGCCTTAGTACCCTGACATGTGCACATGCAGTTGTAGCCTTCCCGACGGCAAGGCTTGCTGGAGGTCTACTACAAACAAGACTCAAGGCATTGGTATACAAGACCATGAAGTAGACCTCGAGGCAGGTCATCGAGAAGTACTAAGTTAGTACTGAAGGTCAAGACTCCAATTGTCGGCAAGCTCCGCACCGGCAAGCCAAGCCCTGACAAGCTCCTTTCTGGGAAGTGATAGAGGCGGGGTGTCCCGATCTTTCGATGAGATGATAACTATCGATTTGGTGGAGACGACTTTGACGATCCGACTACAAACGTGCACGATGTTGCGCCTTAGCAATCGCTAAACCAATCTCCTGAGGTTATTGACCACGCCGGAAGCACGGTCAACCTGACCACGAAGGTCTATTCCTGCAAGCAATCGAAGAACAATCAAGAATATGATAAAGCAATCTGAATATTGCGAATATAGATGAAGTATTGATAAAGGTGGGGATCCGTAAACGGTCTTGGTCTGGTCGTTGGACACAAACAAAGTACACGAAGTTGCAATGGCTAACTTTTAACTAAACAAATCCCAAGGAAAAGCTACTAGATGGATCTACTTATATAGGAGCAAGGGGTGGCGGCCAAGGAGGTGGGAGGACGTCCCAAGGCAGCCTAAAACTAAATCTAGGTCGTACAAGGCCAATGGGCCCAAGTGGAGGTGATGTAACACCTTTGGACTTGTAGTTTGACTCGGATTCTGCCGCAGCATCAGATTGTTTCGTCCACAACTCAACGCTCTGGACGAATTTGAAGGTGATTCCAATTGGGTTGGAAAGTGCACGAAATCTAGTTTCCAACAAAAAAAGAATCACCCAATTCGGAGTCCGTATGAAAAACTTGTGTGCGTTTTGAGTCAGGTATGTCTGTGCAGTCCGAATCTGAATCCAGAACGTGAGAGACTTGGACTCTATCTTCTCTTGGGCCAAAAGTGACGTGAGAGAACTTTTTGGACAGCAAATAAACATCTCTTTCTTCCTTATCTTCATATGTGGATTGTACAAATGTCCCATACACCTGCAATTAGACAAAACACAAAAGTGTGTGAAGTATTTTTGTTCTGGATAACATAAATAGATTATTGAATAGTTTGCACTAGAAATCACCTGACAAATATGCATATATGCAATATTTTTGGTCATATCCAAGGTAGTCATGTCCTCTATCAAGGCGGGGTGTCCCGATCTTTCGATGAGATGATAACTATCGATTTGGTGGAGACAACTTTGACGATCCGACTACAGACGTGCACGACGTTGCGCCTTGGCAATCGCTAAACCAATCTCCTGAGGTTACTGACGATGCCAGAAGCACGGTCAGCCTGACCACGAAGGTCTATTCCTGCAAGCAATCGAAGAACGAGCAAGAATATGATAAAGCAATCTGAATATTGCAAATATATATGAGGTATTGATAATGGTGGGGATCCGGAAGCGGTCTTGGTCTGGTCGTTGGATACAAACGAAGTACACGAAGTTGCAATGGCTAACTTTTAACTAAACAAATCCCAAGGAAAAGCTACTAGATGGATCTACTTATATAGGAGCAAGGGGTGGCGGCCAAGGAGGTGGGAGAACGTCCCAAGGCATCCTAAAACCAACCCTAAGTCGTACAAGGCCAATGGGCCCAAGTGGAGGTGATGTAACACCTTTGGACTTGTAGTTTGACTCGGATTCTGCTGCAGCATCAGATTGTTTCGTCCACAACTCAACGCTCCGGACGAATTTGAAGGTGATTCCAATTGGGTTGGAAAGTGCACGAAATCTAGTTTCCAACAAAAAAAGAATCACCCAATTCGGAGTCCGTATGAAAAACTTGTGTGCATTTTGAGTCAGGTATGTCTGTGCAGTCCGAATCTGAATCCAGAACGTGAGAGACTTGGACTCTATCTTCTCTTGGGCCAAAAGTGACGTGAGAGAACTTTTTGGACAGCAAATAAACATCTCTTTCTTCCTTATCTTCATATGTGGATTGTACAAATGTCCCATACACCTGCAATTAGACAAAACACAAAAGTCTGTGAAGTATTTTTGTTCTGGATAACATAAATAGATTATTGAATAGTTTGCACTAGAAATCAGCTGACAAATATGCATATATGCAATATTTTTGGTCATATCCAAGGTAGTCATGTCCTCATCATCCTCCCCTTCTTGAAAATAAGCCGTCCTCGGCGTTGCTTAATCTGAAATGTGGCTAACAAAAGAGACAAGGTGTACATGTTGTATATGTACATGTCATCCATTTTTACTTCCCTTGATTTTTGCATATATGACACATGAATAGATGAGTAACTTGCATAGTTCATAAAATCTAAAGCCAAAAAATTAGCACAAGAAGTAGAATGCATGAAAATATTGCAACTCAGTTTGCACATATAAGTGAAGCTCTTATTCATTTCAAAAGATTGACAATGTTCATCATTAAACCATCCCAACATTGGTGAATAAAACTTACTTGCATCAAATTTACATGCTACAACATGCTTAAATAAGCAAACATGCAATAAGTCATTCAACACAGAATCATCACCAAGATTAGAGGTCATATCAAAATGATTAAACATTGGTTCTTTTGCATCAATACTTAATTCAATGGGTGCACTCAAAATTGTTGGTATTTCAGTTGTTTGATCACATGGCAAAGTCAAATTATCAACGTAGTCCTCTAAAGTAGGTGGTGTGATCAAAGTAGTGGGTAGCTCATCAGATGGTGCATTCAAATTGACAAGGCATTCATCATTCTCATGTAGAGATGGAAGATCAGTACCTTTTTCATTACCTCTTATGATCAACTCAGATGATGTAGCCACTCTCGGGGGCGATGTGTCACATGGCGGAGGTGATGTAGTCCTGACAACAACGGATGTGGTTGTCATAGTATGCCTAGTAGTTGAAGGAATAATCATGTCAACTCTTGCAATGTGCTCCGTGCGCTTGTTCTCCTCGTGGCCAACACGTCGTTTTATTTCCTGTTCAGCTTTGCAAGCAAGATGAAACAAATGGTCCATAGGATAACACTCTTCATGAATTAGTATCTCTTGAATATCACGGTTTAATCCTCCCCAAAATCTATCCATAAAATCATCTTCACTTTCTTCTAAAGAGGAATGCAACAAGGTAGTTTGTAAATCATCATAATATTTTGTTACAGCTTCACTACCTTGTTTTAAGTGTTGCAACTTCTTAATCATGTCACGAGTATAATAAGCAGGGACGAAAGTATGTCGCATGGCAAGTTTCAAATCATCCCAAGTAGTAGGTATATAATCAGGGTGTAACCGACAATATTCACTCCACCAAACCAAAGCATAACCAGTGAAAGAACCAACCGCAACCTTAACCTTTTTATGTTCATTGAAATTATGGGAAGCAAATATATTTTTTATGTCTAACTCCCATTCAATATATAAAGCAGGTTTAAAACGGCCATTAAATGGTGGTATAGATACATTAACCTGATCATGTGCATTTGGATGTTTGTGCACCTCTCGTGACGGTTGTGGTATTTGCAAAGGTGGTGGCACGTCTCCCGCGATCGACAAAGCCCATGAATTGACTCTGGATCCTGTCATGATTAGTAGAACAAGAAACAAAACCCAAAAATAATGTTCCTATAACTACTAGGATGTGGTGGTAAAACGCTCACAGTAAAGCAAATATCAATGTCTTACAAGTTCTTACCATGCAGCAGGCGGTGATCGGCAACCAGCGGTGTCAAGTAACTCCGAATATTGAGTAAAGCGATTGCCAGGGGAGCGTACGTATACACGGTGTAGAAATATGTGGAGCTGGGTTGGCTATATATGGTAGCAAAAGATTAGCAATAATCAATTCAAAGATGCAATGTTGAATAAACGCTCAACGACGGTACTGTGCTGGTCCTAGGCTAGACCGAACTAGAGACGCGAGCCTAGAACAGTAATGAGGTCACATCGTAGCACAACCAGCATCAATGAAGGATACTAAGTAGCTCTGGACAGCAAGATATAAGTGAAGATCACAACGGCAGTAAAGATAATGATGTGAAACAACAGCCAAGCTAGTTTACTGAACAGTGCACAAAACAAATTCCAATCCGAATTCAACTACGAGATTGAGTCTAAAAAGATCTGAATTTTGTTTTTTTTCTCTTTTTTTTCTCGCATTTTTTTTTCTTTCTCTCCTTTTTTTCTCTGACTTTTTTTTCTCTTTTTTTTCTCTCGTTTTTTTTTCTCTCTTTTTTTCTCCCTCTTTCCAAAACAAACTAGATAAGATGCAGATTGGATCAAGTGAAGATGTGAACGATCTCACCTATTATTATGACAATGAATGGTGGGTAGCACGTGGTGGAAATTGATGGATGGGTGGTGGACAGCGGAAGAGATAATGATGCAGCGGTGGCGTGACTAATGTGAACAGAACTCGAAACTCTAAACGAACTAGACACTAAGACCAGCAACTCGACACGATGATGCAACCGATAATTCAACTATGCAAGCAATGAAAAGAAAATTGCAAAGGCTCAGACTGGCTTGGACCAAGGATGAATAGATCTAACTCTTTTTTTGTGGCTTTTTCTTGGACAATAGGTAAGAAAATAAATCTAATCTAGGAAAACTGGAAATTCTCACCGAGCAACCTGAAAACTGATACCACTTGATAGAGGCGGGGTGTCCCGATCTTTCGATGAGATGATAACTATCGATTTGGTGGAGACGACTTTGACGATCCGACTACAAACGTGCACGATGTTGCGCCTTAGCAATCGCTAAACCAATCTCCTGAGGTTATTGACCACGCCGGAAGCACGGTCAACCTGACCACGAAGGTCTATTCCTGCAAGCAATCGAAGAACAATCAAGAATATGATAAAGCAATCTGAATATTGCGAATATAGATGAAGTATTGATAAAGGTGGGGATCCGTAAACGGTCTTGGTCTGGTCGTTGGACACAAACAAAGTACACGAAGTTGCAATGGCTAACTTTTAACTAAACAAATCCCAAGGAAAAGCTACTAGATGGATCTACTTATATAGGAGCAAGGGGTGGCGGCCAAGGAGGTGGGAGGACGTCCCAAGACAGCCTAAAACTAAATCTAGGTCGTACAAGGCCAATGGGCCCAAGTGGAGGTGATGTAACACCTTTGGACTTGTAGTTTGACTCGGATTCTGCTGCAGCATCAGATTGTTTCGTCCACAACTCAACGCTCCGGACGAATTTGAAGGTGATTCCAATTGGGTTGGAAAGTGCACGAAAGCTAGTTTCCAACAAAAAAAGAATCACCCAATTCGGAATCTGTATGAAAAACTTGTGTGCGTTTTGAGTCAGGTATGTCTGTGCAGTCCGAATCTGAATCCAGAACGTGAGAGACTTGGACTCTATCTTCTCTTGGGCCAAAAGTGACGTGAGAGAACTTTTTGGACAGCAAATAAACATCTCTTTCTTCCTTATCTTCATATGTGGATTGTACAAATGTCCCATACACCTGCAATTAGACAAAACACAAAAGTGTGTGAAGTATTTTTGTTCTGGATAACATAAATAGATTATTGAATAGTTTGCACTAGAAATCACCTGACAAATATGCATATATGCAATATTTTTGGTCATATCCAAGGTAGTCATGTCCTCATCAGGAAGTCCCTCCTTCTCGCTTTTCTGCCACTCCACCTCATCGACCAGCTGATGGCTTGTCAAGATTAGGTGTCGAGCGGGCAGGCGACTTAGGGAGGATCATCAGGACGCGTGTCAGCACATTACATAAAGGTTACTTTATTGACACCCCTCTAGCAGATGTGTCGAGCTGATAGGACGCGGCCGGACTGACGACACAGAAGGAGCTCGCCCGCCACGAGTCAGGGCTGGAGCACGCCTGCGCTAGTGCCAAAGCTCGCCCACCGTGTTGTGTTGGAGGCAGAGCTCCCATCGCGAGCTGGGTCCGGAGCCATGACTTGCCCGCGCCGCGCTGAACGCGGACCTCCCGCCACTAGCCGGGGTCGCCATGCAGCAGCCGGGTGCGCGGGCGCTCATGCTGCCGCAGCAGGTGTCACGAGCTGCCATCGTGTGGTGGTGACCACCGGGCATGCGGGCTGGGCATTGCTGCCGCATCATCCACCACGGCGTGCTGGCATCATGCTAGCCGCGTACGTAGCATAGTAGCACAAATACATGCACGCGCGGTGCTAGCTGGCTTGGTCTGGTATGGGTGGATGTGCACGAGGCTGTTGATACGCGTGCGTGCATGCAGCTGGCTGCTGAGCTCCCGTGTGAGTCTGTGTCCTCCGGCTCACCTGCAATCAGCCTCCACCTACAGCAACGCCCTACTCGTGTGCGTGCACACAACATGTTTGATGAAATGTTGCATTTAGAGAGAGAAATTAAGGGTTGAAAATGAGGGGTGCAGTTGTTTTAGAGAGAGAACATAAGGACGAAAGCTGGTGTGGACGCACACTGACCGGCCGCGTCCCGGGACGGTTGGGGGACCGAATTAGGTACATGCGGGTGAAGATGCTTTAAGGGGAGTGGACTCTTATCCAAGAGCCTAACTATATGTGTATTCCTAGGCAAATACAATTAATGTGAAGAAAGAGAAATAGATATTTCTTCGCGAATACGCAAGCTCCGTATCTTTGTATAGATAGAAGGATAATGTAGCAAGGAGTTGCAATGCTTACAAGGCCATGTACGCACAAGGCATGGTGCACAAGCGTAGGAGCAAACTAGAACAAGGGGTCTCCTCTGCCCTATAAGCCTAGACTAGCAACTACGCGCCGGGGATGATGTTGTGCAGCCCTTTGGCGCCCGCCTTGGCCCATAGGCGCGTCTCGTCCTTGATGGTGTCAGAGATGAGAGTGATCGAAGGGGTGGTCCATCGAAGATGCATGTATTGCGGTGTTTCCAAATCCACCATTCCGTGAGAATGATGATGGAGGATAAGCCTTTTCGCACAGGGTTCGGCGAGCGGTCCAGACAGGAGCGCCACCAGGCTTGGAAGGGGTTGTCGGCCTTGGTAGGTCGACGGCCATGCGAGCCCACACCAGGATCTCATGCCAAACCTGACGGGAGAACGAGCAAGCAACGAGGTGGTGCATGGACTCGGATTCCTGATTGCATAGCACACATGCGTCCCCATGAGGCAAGTCGTGGCGGGCGAGTCGTTCCGCAGCCCAGCAGTGGTCTTGCATGGCCAGCCAAAGGAAGAACTTGACACGAAGAGGTGCCCATGGCCGCTAGGTGAGACGCAAGTGGGGGTCCTCGCACACGCCAATGAAAAGCGCCTTGTGGCAGGAGCTCACCTAGTACGCGACGGAAGAGGTCCAATGCCATGTGAGCACATCGGCCATGGTGGACAGGGGTGTATGGTGCACCTGGCGCCAGAGGTCGATGTAGTGCACCATGGACGCTGGGCCAAGTGCACCTCACATGTCCTGGACCCAAGAATGTAGGTGAACACCAGCGCCCATGCTGCGATCTTTGCGGTGATGGCACGGGACGAGCGCGTAGACGAGGGGGGCGATCTCGGCCACGGATCGCCCATTACTCCAGTGGTCGGTCTAGAATCTGCAAGTGTCGCCCGAGCCAAGCTGCCATGTAGTGGAGGCGCAAAAGATGGCAGTCGCGTCGGCGTCCTGAGGTATGGGGAGGTGGCACCATGGCCGCGAGGGGTCCGTGCACTGAAGCCAAAGCCAGCGGAAGCCCAAAGATATGCTCGCCCAGTATATGTCGCAGATGCCAAGCCCGCCGAGAGAGATTGGGGGGGACACGCGCTGCCAGTTGACACGGCGTTGGCCGCCATTGGCCTCCTTGTGGCCCGCCCAAAGGAATCCGCGGATGATCTGGTTCACCTTCTTGATTGTCGTCTTGTTGAAGGTGATGGCCGTGAGGAAGTGTGTGGGAATGGCGCAGAGGACATGGCGCATGAGGGCAAGGCGATCCCCTCTAGAGAGCATGGAAGCACGCCATGTGGATAGCTTGTGGCCAAGTTTGTCTATGATTGGTTCCAAGCTCGTCGAGCTAGCCCTGTGGACGGCGAGGGCGGCCCAAGGTAGATGATGGGGAAGTGGGCCACGGGGCACTGCATCTCGGAGGCGATCGTGGCGATGTGATCATCGGTGCACTGGATCGGGGTAGCCGAGCACTTGTTGAAGTTGGTGTGGAGCCCAAACGCCTTGCCGAAGACATGAAGCAGCGTGCGCACGGCTGAGATGTCATGGATGTCCGGGTGGCAGAAGACGACGAAGTCGTCCGCATAGAGCGATATGCTCGAAGCCGCATGCCTAGAAGTTAGGCGATGGAGGAGGCCGAGCTCCACCGCATGAAGTAGCATGGTGTTGAGGACGCCGATCACCAGCGTGAAAAGCATGGGAGAGACCGGGTCACCTTGGCGCAGTCCGAGGGCATGGTCGATCGGGGGGCCAGGATGTCCGTTGATGAGCACCCACGTTGATGCCATATAGAGAAGGGTAGAGATCCATTCGCGCCATCGCGGTCCAAAGCCTAGGTGACGCAGGACTTGGAGGAGGAATGGCCAGGGACGCTGTCGAAGGCCCGCGCAATATCGAGCTTGAGCAGCATGCGTGGCGCCTTAAGATTGTGGAGGAGGCGGGCCGTCTGTTGCACAAGCATGTAGTTGTCATGGATGCACTGTCCCGCAATGAATGCACTTTGGTTGGTAGAGACCATGGAACCCAGATGAGGTGCCAGGCGTAGGGAGAGCAACTTTGCGGCAAGCTTGGCGAAGAGCAAACTTTATAATCCACACTATTGTATGCAGGGGCGAAGCCAGGAATTGGTGGGGGGCGTCAAAAACTAAAATATTCAAATCTCACGGCTTATTGGCAAGTATTTTTTGTGAGGTCTCTTTACAAGTATTTATATGTACAAAATCTAATTTGTAGCTTGTAAAATATTGCTCCTAAGATAGATTGAACATACAACTAAGAAATTTAATTAGAACATAGAGGGGGAGTAAATAGAAAATCTTATTGGTAAATTAATCTATTGTCTACTTGCTAGATTAATTAGGCTGCTAGGTTCCCCGCAACAAAAATTTGCTAGGTCATAATCCATTGGAAAATGTACTAGCAACAACGGTTGTGTGTATTGGTGTACCTTTGAAATTAAGCCTTCGATCACAAGTTTACAATAGAAATACTTGGCTGATCAATGAGATGGCTTTATGGCAGAATCATCTGAGCAGCTATCACCATGGAAGTTATCTGTGTCAGCGTCATGATCCGAGTAGGCCCCTAGCATCGGGCGGCTGGCAACCAGAGCAACGTTGGTGACTAGCAAACTAAATCACCACCGACTATTGGCAAACTGGAGCATGGCCAGCTGGTAGGAAGCAGCATGTCCGACGAGCGGCACAAGCCCTAAGAGCATCTCCAGCCGTTCGCCTCCCCAGGGACTAGAAAAAAGCGCCGCTTGGGGGCTAGAAAAAATCCCACGGCTTATTGTCAAGTACTTTTTTTGGGATCTCTTTACAAGTATTTATATGTACAAAATCTAATTTGTAGCTTGAAAAATATTGCTCCTAAGATAGATTGAACATACAACTAAGAAATTTAATTAGAACATAGAGGGGTAGTAAATACAAAATCTTATTGGTAAATTAATCTATTGTCTACTTGCTAGATTAATTAGGCTGCTAGGTTCCCCGCAACAAAAAATTGCTAGGTCGTAATCCATTGGATGTACTAGCAACAGTGGTTGTGTGTATTGGTGTACCTTTGAAATTAAGCCTTCGATCACAAGTTCACAATAGAATAATTGGTTGATCAATGAGATGGCTTTATGGCAGAATCATCTGAGCGGCTAACACCGTGGAAGTTATCTGCGTCAGTGTCATGATCCGAGTAGGCCCCTAGCACCGGGTGGCTGGCAACCAGAGCAACGTTGGTGACTGGGAAACTAAATCATCGCCGACTATTGGCAAACTGGAGCATGGTCGGCTGATAGGAAGCAGCATGTCCGACAAGCATCCCAAGCCCTAAGAGCATCTTCACCCGTTCGTCTTCCCAGGAGCTAAAATAAGCACCGCCTGGAAGCGAACCGGCGATATTTTTTGGCGTGGAGCGATCGGGTTTCCAGCCGCCGCCCACAGGTCGCCCTCAGACGCCCATTTGTAAATACTTTTAAAGACAGAGTGGCCCAAAATTAGGCAAAACACGACATAGATTCGGCGATATTTATGCATTCCATAGTTTTTTTTGCATATTGAAAACATAAATCTACTAAAAGGAAGAAAAAAAACTGCTACTGCCGCGCCTACAGGCCGAAGAGCTTGCTGAAGGCGTTGAAGTCGATGTCGTCGTCGTCCTCCTTCTCCTTCTTCACACAGTGGCCGTCCCTGCTGGACCCCTGCCCGGGGTCGTCATCACTGTCCTCGAGGATGATGACGCCTCCCTCGTCGCGGCCATAACAGTGAGCGGTGATCTCCTCCAGGGCGCGGCACTGGCGCTCCATCTCCAGCCGGGCCCAATCCTCCCACGCCCACTTCATGGCGACCTCATCGTCGAGCACGTCATCGTGCTCGCTCTTCATGGCGGCGAGCCTCAGTGATAGAGGCAAAGGTGTCCCGTCTTTCGATGAGATGATGGATATCGCTTTGGTGGAAATCGACTTTGACGATCCGACTACGAACGTGCGAGGACGTCGCGCCTTAGCAATCGCTAAACCAACTCCGAGAGGTTATTGATCACGCCGGAGCACGATCAACCTGACCACGAGGGTCTGTTTCCTGCGAGCAAACGAAGAACAAGCAAGAAACTAAGATTGCAATCTGGATATTGCGAATATAAGATGAAAGCTTTATTGATCAAGGTGGGGTTCTGTGACGCCTTTGTCTGGTCGTTGAACACAAACGAAGTACGCGAAGTTGCAGCTATGGCGAACTTTTAATCTAAACAAAACCCAAGGAAAAGCTACTAGATGGATCTACTTATATAGGAGCAAGGGGTGGCGGCCAAGGAGGTGGGAGGACGTCCCAAGGCAGCCTAAAACTAAATCTAGGTCGTACAAGGCCAATGGGCCCAAGTGAAGGTGATGTAACACCTTTGGACTTGTAGTTTGACTCGGATTCTGCTGCAGCATCAGATTGTTTCGTCCACAACTCAACGCTCCGGACGAATTTGAAGGTGATTCCACTTGGGTTGGAAAGTGCACGAAATCTAGTTTCCAACAAAAAAAGAATCACCCAATTCGGAGTCCGTATGAAAAACTTGTGTGCGTTTTGAGTCAGGTATGTCTGTGCAGTCCGAATCTGAATCCAGAACGTGAGAGACTTGGACTCTATCTTCTCTTGGGCCAAAAGTGACGTGAGAGAACTTTTTGGACAGCAAATAAACATCTCTTTCTTCCTTATCTTCATATGTGGATTGTACAAATGTCCCATACACCTGCAATTAGACAAAACACAAAAGTCTGTGAAGTATTTTTGTTCTGGATAACATAAATAGATTATTGAATAGTTTGCACTAGAAATCACCTGACAAATATGCATATATGCAATATTTTTGGTCATATCCAAGGTAGTCATGTCCTCATCATCCTCCCCTTCTTGAAAATAAAGCCGTCCTCGGCGTTGCTTAATCTGAAATGTGGCTAACAAAAAAGACAAGGTGTACATGTTGTATATGTATATGTCATCCATTTTTACTTCCCTTGATTTTTGCATATATGACACATGAATAGATGAGTAACTTGCATAGTTCATAAAATCTAAAGCCAAAAAATTAGCACAAGAAGTAGAAGGCATGAAAATATTGCAACTCAGTTTACACATATAAGTGAAGCTCTTATTCATTTCAAAAGATTGACAATGTTCATCATTAAACCATCCCAACATTGGTGAATAAACCTTACTTGCATCAAATTTACATGCTACAACATGCTTAAATAAGCAAACATGCAATAAGTCATTCAACACAGAATCATCACCAAGATTAGAGGTCATATCAAAATGATTAAACATTGGTTCTTTTGCATCAATAGTTAATTCAATGGGTGCACTCAAAATTGTTGGTATTTCAGTTGTTTGATCACATGGCAAAGTCAAATTATCAACGTAGTCCTCTAAAATAGGTGGTGTGATCAAAGTAGTGGGTAGCTCATCAGATGGTGCATTCAAATTGACAAGGCATTCATCATTCTCATGTAGAGATGGAAGATCAGTACCTTTGTCATTACCTCCTATGATCAACTCAGATGATGTAGCCACTCTCGGGGGCGATGTGTCACATGGTGGAGGTGATGTAGTCCTGACAACAACGAATGTGGTTGTCATAGTATGCCTAGTAGTTGAAGGAACAATCATATCAACTCTTGGAATGTGCACCGTGCGCTTGTTCTCCTCGTGGCCAACACGTCGTTTTATTTCCTGTTCAGCTTTGCAAGCAAGATGAAACAAATGGTCCATAGGATAACACTCTTCATGAATTAGTATCTCTTGAATATCACGGTTTAATCCTACCCAAAATCTATCCATAAAATCATCTTCACTTTCTTCTAAAGAGGAATGCAACAAGGTAGTTTGTAAATCATCATAATATTTTGTTACAGTTTCACTACCTTGTTTTAAGTGTTGCAACTTCTTAATCATGTCACGAGTATAATAAGCAGTGATGAAAGTATGTCGCATGGCAAGTTTCAAATCATCCCAAGTAGTAGGTATATAATCAGGGTGTAACCGACAATATTCACTCCACCAAACCAAAGCATAATCAGTGAAAGAACCAACCGCAACCTTAACCTTTTTATGTTCATTGAAATTATGGGAAGCAAATATATTTTTTATGTCGAACTCCCATTCAATATATAAAGCAGGTTTAAAACGGCCATTAAATGGTGGTATAGATACATTAACCTGATCATGTGCATTTGGATGTTTGTGCACCTCTCGTGACGGTTGTGGTATTTGCAAAGGTGGTGGCACGTCTCCCGCGATCGACAAAGCCCATGAATTGACTCTGGATCCTGTCATGATTAGTAGAACAAGAAACAAAACCCAAAAATAATGTTCCTATAACTACTAGGATGTGGTGGTAAAACGCTCACAGTAAAGCAAATATCAATGTCTTACAAGTTCTTACCATGCAGCAGGCGGTGATCGGCAACCAGCGGTGTCAAGTAATTCCGAATATTGAGTAAAGCGATTGCCAGGGGAGCGTACGTATACACGGTGTAGAAATATGTGGAGCTGGGTTGGCTATATATGGTAGCAAAAAATTAGCAATAATCAATTCAAAGATGCAATGTTGAATAAACGCTCAACGACGGTACTGTGCTGGTCCTAGGCTAGACCGAACTAGAGACGCGAGCCTAGAACACTAATGAGGTCACGTCGTAGCACAACCAGCATCAATGAAGGATACAAAGTAGCTCTGGACAGCAAGATATAAGTGAAGATCACAACGGCAGTAAAGATAATGATGTGAAACAATAGCCAAGCTGTTTTACTGAACAGTGCACAAAACAGATTCCAATCCGAATTCAGGTACGAGATTGATTCTAGATAGATCCAATTTTTTTATTCTCTCTTTTTTTTCTCACGCTTTTTTTTCTTTTTCTTCTCCCTCTTTTTCTTTTTTTTTCTTTCCTTTTTTCTCTCTCTTTTTTCTTTATCTTCTTTTTCTCCCTCTTTCCAAGACAAACTAGATAAGATGCAGATTCGATCAGGCGAAGATGTGAGTGACCTCAACTATGATTATGACAATAAACAGTGCGTAGCACGTGGTGGAAATTGGTGGATTGGATGGTGGACAGCGGATGGGATAACGATGCAGCGGCTGCGTGACTAATGTGAACAGAACTCGAAACTCTAAAGGAACTAGACACTAAGACCAGCAACTCGACACGACGATGCAACCGATGATTCAACTATGCAAGCAATGAAAAGAAAATTGCAAAGGCTCAGACTGGCTTGGACCAAGGATGAATAGATCTAACTCTTTTTTGTGGCTTTTTCTTGGACAATAGGTAAGAAAATAAATCTAATCTAGGAAAACTGGAAATTCTCACCGAGCAACCTGAAAACTGATACCACTTGATAGAGGCAAAGGTGTCCCGTCTTTCGATGAGATGATGGATATCGCTTTGGTGGAAATCGACTTTGACGATCCGACTACGAACGTGCGAGGACGTCGCGCCTTAGCAATCGCTAAACCAACTCCGAGAGGTTATTGACCACGCCGGAGCACGATCAACCTGACCACGAGGGTCTGTTTCCTGCGAGCAAACGAAGAACAAGCAAGAAACTAAGATTGCAATCTGGATATTGCGAATATAAGATGAAAGCTTTATTGATCAAGGTGGGGCTCTGTGACGCCTTTGTCTGGTCGTTGAACACAAACGAAGTACGCGAAGTTGCAGCTATGGCGAACTTTTAATCTAAACAAAACCCAAGGAAAAGCTACTAGATGGATCTACTTATATAGGAGCAAGGGGTGGCGGCCAAGGAGGTGGGAGGACGTCCCAAGGCAGCCTAAAACTAAATCTAGGTCGTACAAGGCCAATGGGCCCAAGTGGAGGTGATGTAACACCTTTGGACTTGTAGTTTGACTCGGATTCTGCTGCAGCATCAGATTGTTTCGTCCACAACTCAACGCTCCGGACGAATTTGAAGGTGATTCCAATTGGGTTGGAAAGTGCACGAAATCTAGTTTCCAACAAAAAAAGAATCACCCAATTCGGAGTCCGTATGAAAAACTTGTGTCCGTTTTGAGTCAGGTGTGTCTGTGCAGTCCGAATCTGAATCCAGAACGTGAGAGACTTGGACTCTATCTTCTCTTGGGCCAAAAGTGACGTGAGAGAACTTTTTGGACAGCAAATAAACATCTCTTTCTTCCTTATCTTCATATGTGGATTGTACAAATGTCCCATACACCTGCAATTAGACAAAACACAAAAGTCTGTGAAGTATTTTTGTTCTGGATAACATAAATAGATTATTGAATAGTTTGCACTAGAAATCACCTGACAAATATGCATATATGCAATATTTTTGGTCATATCCAAGGTAGTCATGTCCTCATCACTCAGCTCCGTCTTCGGCTTGACGAGGCGGTAGGTAGGAGCCGAGGAGGAGGCACAGCCGCTCTCGTTGATGACGAGGGCGGCGTCGTGGGTGCGCCGGTTGAGCGTCGTTTCTGTGGGCTCGGCCTTGACGCTAATGAGCGCCAGCGACCCGGAGGAGTGGGAGGAGGAACGGGAAGACGAGGAGGGGGGTGACGAACTTCCCAGCATGCGCCTCGGCAGCCACGGGCCACCACTCAGCTGAGGGGTCGGGGCCGGGGCCGCCGGGTACTGGAGCAGCGGATCGTTGCCGCCCTCGAGGTAGTCGAGGACGGTGTGGAGCGTGTGGCTGGGGTGCCCCACCACTGGCGGAGGGCCTCACTATTGTTGCGCCCCCTTACCACCGGCGCGTTGTTAGTGGAGGCAAGCCGCTCCTCCTGCCGGCATTGGAAGTACACCACCCAGTGCACGTGGTCGTCTAGGGCATACTCCGGGAGGTCCCACTCCTCCTCCGTCAGCAAGGCCCGAACCCGGTTGATCTCGGAGTGGAAGTAGCCGGGGTGGTCGACGTCGGGTTGCGGGGGGGCTGGGAGGCCCCCGACACTGAGCCTCCACCGCCCTGGCACGCGCATGTCGGGCGGCGCGGGGTAGTTAGCCTCGTGGAGGAGGTTGTTTTCCCACTCGTGCAGGTGGCGGCGACCGAAGCCGTTGGCCGCCGCTCCATCGTCAGGGAATCGCTCTCCCATCGGCGAAGCTTGCGTGCGGTGGCTAGACGGGGAGAGAGGGGAAGAGAGAGCTTCGGCGGTGAGAGAGTGGGGTTGCAAGGGCGAGTGTGTCCACCGGCAAGGGAGGGGGCGGCTTTTATAGCGGCCGGGGGGCAAACGTGTGTACGCGTGGCGGGAGAAGGCGCGTTGCCGCACTACGCCGTCGTGAGGAATCAATGGAAGGCTGACCGGCGACAGCCTTGGCATTGATTCCCCGTAGGAAGCCGAGGCAATGAGGACGATGATGTGCGGGGTCGCTGACTCGGCGGGCCCGCCGTTCTTTCATGCTAAAAATGATACCCCCGTGTGATGAGGACATCAATACAATTGTTACACCCACAGCCCCTGCTGCTATACATACTGGACCAATTACTAGAGCTCGTGCACGCCAACTAAATTACCAGGTACTTTCGTTTCTTGGTAATGATTCTAATGTTCATGAGAATATGATGCTGCCTAAATTGGATACATTTGTTTTGCTTACAAATGAAGGGCCTAGCTTGGAGAAGGATGAACATTGGAGCAAGAACAAGCATGGAGATCATGGCATGCGCAAGGGAAACAAGAACGGAGTTACAAGTGATGATTTCAGGACTTTGAAGCCACCATAATGGGTGCATGAAGCCTTGGACGAAATATACAAGACGCCACTTCATAAATTTCGTCCTGAGGCTATTTTAGGTGCTGCGTCACCTTATTATTGGGCCAGGCCCATGTAATTTCGAAATACATAAGTATAGGCTATTTTTAGAGTCCGTATGTGTGGGGAAACAAGAGATAGGGTTGATTTCGGACCCCTCCACCAAGGGCCACGAAATTCCCCCCCTCTTCCTCCATATATACAGCCCTTAGGGCATCGTTTAGACTTTGGGATTTGTTTAGTTAAAAGTTAGCCATTGCAACTTCGTGTACTTCGTTTGTGTCCAACGACCAGACCAAGACCGCTTCCGGATCCCCACCATTATCAATACCTCATATATATTTGCAATATTCAGATTGCTTTATCATATTCTTGCTCGTTCTTCGATTGCTTGCAGGAATAGACCTTCGTGGTCAGGCTGACCGTGCTTCCGGCATCGTCAGTAACCTCAGGAGATTGGTTTAGCGATTGCCAAGGCGCAACGTCGTGCACGTCTGTAGTCGGATTGTCAAAGTCGACTTCCACCAAATCGATAGTTATCATCTCATCGAAAGATCGGGACACCCCGCCTCTATCAAGTGGTATCAGATTTCCAGGTTGCTCGGTGAGATTTTACAGTTTTTCGTAGTTTAGATCGAGTCTGTTCTTCATACCTACAGTCCACGAAAAAGCCACAAAAAAAATTAGGGTTAGTTCATCATATCCGAACCAATCTGAGCCTTTGCATAATCTTTTTAGGGTTTTGCTTTGTTGAATTTGCGGTTGCATCGTCGTGTCTAGTTGCTGGTCTTAGAGTCTAGTCTTTTAGAGTTTCGAGTTCTGGTCATAAGTTGTCACGCCGCCGCCGCACCATCATCATCACCCCTGCCATCTACCACCACCGCTTATCCGCCACCGCTTCGAATCCGTATCCATATACCACCACAGCTGTCATATACCACCACCGCTGCCATCTACCACCATATATCCACCACCAATCAGAGTTCTTGTCATATTAGGTTTGTTTTCGAGATCCATCTAGATTCCGATTCGTGTTTCCTTGCCGGAGTAGGTTTCGGAAAAAAAAAAAAGTCCGGTAGTGATGAGGACATCAATACAATTGTTACACCCACAGCCCCTGCTGCTATACATACTGGACCAATTACTAGAGCTCGTGCACGCCAACTAAATTACCAGGTACTTTCGTTTCTTGGTAATGATTCTAATGTTCATGAGAATATGATGCTGCCTAAATTGGATACATTTGTTTTGCTTACAAATGAAGGGCCTAGCTTGGAGAAGGATGAACATTGGAGCAAGAACAAGCATGGAGATCATGGCATGCGCAAGGGAAACAAGAACGGAGTTACAAGTGATGATTTCAGGACTTTGAAGCCACCATAATGGGTGCATGAAGCCTTGGACGAAATATACAAGACGCCACTTCATAAATTTCGTCCTGAGGCTATTTTAGGTGCTGCGTCACCTTATTATTGGGCCAGGCCCATGTAATTTCGAAATACATAAGTATAGGCTATTTTTAGAGTCCGTATGTGTGGGGAAACAAGAGATAGGGTTGATTTCGGACCCCTCCACCAAGGGCCACGAAATTCCCCCCCCTCTTCCTCCATATATACAGCCCTTAGGGCATCGTTTAGACTTTGGGTTTTGTTTAGATTAAAAGTTCGCCATAGCTGCAACTTCGCGTACTTCGTTTGTGTTCAACGACCAGACAAAGGCGTCACAGAACCCCACCTTGATCAATAAAGCTTTCATCTTATATTCGCAATATCCAGATTGCAATCTTAGTTTCTTGCTTGTTCTTCGTTTGCTCGCAGGAAACAGACCCTCGTGGTCAGGTTGATCGTGCTCCGGCGTGGTCAATAACCTCTCGGAGTTGGTTTAGCGATTGCTAAGGCGCGACGTCCTCGCACGTTCGTAGTCGGATCGTCAAAGTCGACTTCCACCAAAGCGAAATCCACCATCTCATCGAAAGACGGGACACCTTTGCCTCTATCAAGATGATGAGGACATCAATACAATTGTTACACCCACAGCCCCTGCTGCTATACATACTGGACCAATTACTAGAGCTCGTGCACGCCAACTAAATTACCAGGTACTTTCGTTTTTTGGTAATGATTCTAATGTTCATGAGAATATGATGCTGCCTAAATTGGATACATTTGTTTTGCTTACAAATGAAGGGCCTAGCTTGGAGAAGGATGAACATTGGAGCAAGAACAAGCATGGAGATGATGGCATGCGCAAGGGGAACAAGAACGGAGTTACAAGTGATGATTTCAGGACTTTGAAGCCACCATAATGGGTGCATGAAGCCTTGGACGAAATATACAAGATGCCACTTCATAAATTTCGTCCCGAGGCTATTTTAGGTGCTGCGTCACCTTATTATTGGGCCAGGCCCATGTAATTTCGAAATACATAAGTATAGGCTATTTTTAGAGTCCGTATGTGTGGGGAAACAAGAGATAGGGATGATTTCGGACCCCTCCACCAAGGGCCACGAAATTCCCCCCTCTTCCTCCATATATACAGCCCTTAGCTGCAACTTCGCGTACTTCGTTTGTGTTCAACGACCAGACAAAGGCGTCACAGAACCCCACCTTGATCAATAAAGCTTTCATCGTATATTCGCAATATTCAGATTGCAATCTCAGTTTCTTGCTTGTTCTTCGTTTGCTCGCAGGAAACAGACCCTCGTGGTTAGGTTGATCGTGCTCCGGCGTGGTCAATAACCTCTCGGAGTTGGTTTAGCGATTGCTAAGGCGCGACGTCCTCGCACGTTCGTAGTCGGATCGTCAAAGTCGACTGCTCCGTTTAGGCCCAAAATTTTTCGAAAACGCATTTTTCGAAAAATTTTCTGGCTATCCTATTTTTAGGTGTTTCTGAGTGTTTTGAGACAGGTGCCATTATAGGAAGTTTTTTTTGACCCGTTTCCAGTTTTTGGGTCCGGGCAGTCAAAAAAAAAATTGGTCAAAAAAATTTCGTGCCCATCCTGTCAGTTTGAGCTAAGAAGAGTTTTGAGACACTCGCCATTATAGTGATTTTTCGCAAAAAAAAAAGCAGCGCAAAAAAAAAAGAGCGCAAAAAAAAAAGCGAAAAAAAAAATTCCAGAGTGTGCTTTTCCCTTGTTTACGTGCCGCGCCGTGATTTTGTTAGTGTTCTAGGCTCGCGTCTCTAGCACAGTCTAGCCTAGGACCAGCACAGTACCGTCGTTGAGCGTTTATTCAACTTCGCATCTCTGAATTGATTATTGCTGACCCTTTTTGCTACCATATTATAAGCCTTCCCAGCTCCATATACATCTACGTCGTGCGTTTGACTCTCCCTGGTAATCGCTCTATCCAAGCTTTGAGAGTTTTTGACTACAACGGTTGCCGATCACCGCCTGCTGCTGGGTAAGAACTGGTAAGAATTTGAGATTTGCTTGACGGATTTGTGACACCCACCACCACCATTTGTTCATAGTCTGTAGGATCATATTCTTGTGTGTTTCGATTGCTGCTAACCATGCCAGGATCACAAGCCGACGAGATTGACTGGGAGAATTTATCGAACAAGGAGCTTCATGATAAGTTTCAGCAAATGATGACTGAACAGGTGCAAGATGTGCTGAACAATTTTGAAGAGGCCATGGAGAAGATCACTGGCTTTGAGAAGACGTTCGAAACAAAGCTCGATAACAAGTTTAATGAATTGCTCGCGCGTCTTCCACCACCACCACCCGCTGCAGCTAACGCACCTCTCCAACAACGACTACCTCCACGTCGCGAAGCAGACCTCCGCCGAGCAAGCCGTGTTCCTCTTGCGTTTGGCCAAACTGTTGGTGCTGCTGTTGATACTTCTGTGGCTCCTGCTGCTGATGCGGAGGAGGATGATTATGTGGGAGACTATGAGGATGAGGTTGATCAAAATCAACACTACGTGCAGCCACCTGTACCACCACCAGCAGGTCGACCTCAGGTATATATTCGTAATGGTAGGCCTGCACCACCACCTCAGGTACGAGATGATGTCCATATTCCTAAACTGAAATTGAATATTCCACCATTTGAGGGTAGATATGTTCCTGATATATATCTTACTTGGGAGTTAGAAACTGAACAACGATTTACATGTTTACAATATCCTGAGGAGAGACGAGTTGCTGCTGCTGTTTGTGCTTTCACGAGTTTTGCATGTGTATGGTGGTCTGAACATTGTAGATTGTATCCTATTCCAACTACTTGGGCTGCTTTGAAAACTGCTATGCGTACGCGTTGGGTTCCACCATATTATCAACGTGAATTGCTTCAAAAATTGCAGCGTTTAAGACAAGGAAAAAATTCTGTAGAAGAATATTATCAGGAATTACAAACTGGCATGATTAGATGTGGTATTGTTGAGGAGAATGAAGCTATGCTTGCACGTTTTCTGGGTGGATTAAATAGAGAGATTCAGACCATTCTAGACTATAAGGAGTATACTAATATCACTCGTTTATTCCATCTTGCTTGTAAAGCTGAACGTGAAGTGCAGGATCGACAAGCATTGGGGCGAACTAACTTTTCTGCAGGCCGATCTTCATCATGGACACCACGTGCATCTTCTACTTCAACTGCACCAGCACCTCCATCCGGTGCCACCTCCAGCCGTGATACAAGAAAACAGGCACAACCACCATTATCTGCCAAGAGCGCACCTGCGGGGACTGCACAGCGTTCTTCTTCTTCCATGGCATCAACAGGGCATACAAGTGATATTATTTGTCGTCGTTGTAAGGGAGGAGGTCATTATGCGAGGGAATGCAAATCTCCGCGTGTGATGATTGCTACTGCGGATGGTGGATATGAGTCCGCTAGTGACTATGATGAGGAGACATTGGCTCTTATTACACGTGAAGAACATGGTGGAGATGATTCTGATCATGAGACGCAATACATGGCTCCTGAAGACGCTGACAGGTATGAATGTTTAGTTGCTCAACGTGTTTTGAGTGTGCAGGTCACACAAGCTGAGCAAAATCAGATGCACAATTTGTTCCATACCAAGGGAGTTGTGAAGGAACGTTCTGTGCGCGTCATAATAGACGGAGGGAGCTGCAACAACTTGGCTAGCATGGAGATGGTGGAGAAGCTTTCTCTCACCACAAGACCACATCCACATCCTTACTACATCCAATGGTTCAACAACAGCGGCAAGGTTAAGGTAACACGTACTGTTCGTGTGCATTTTAGTATCTCTACATATGCTGATTATGTTGATTGTGATGTGGTACCTATGCAAGCATGTTCCTTATTACTTGGTAGACCATGGCAATTTGATAAAAATTCTGTACACCATGGTAGAAACAATCACTACACTCTTGTTCATAAGGATAAAAATATTACTTTGCTTCCTATGACTCCTGATTCCATTTTGAAAGATGATATTAATAGAGCTAATAAAGCACAACAGGAGAAGAATAAGACTGAAAATCAGATTGTGGCAAAAGAATTTGAGCAACAAATGAAGCCTAATAATAAACCATCTAGTGTTGCTTCTGAAATTAAATTGAAAAGTGCATGTTTATTTGCCACCAAATCTGATATTGATGAGCTAGATTTCAGCAAATCTGTTTGCTATGCTTTTGTGTGCAAAGAGGCATTATTTTCATTCGAGGACATGCCTTCCTCTTTGCCTCCTGCTGTCACTAACATTTTGCAGGAGTTCGCTGACGTTTTTCCACAAGACGTGCCACCGGGATTACCGCCTATTCGAGGGATTGAGCATCAGATTGACTTAATTCCCGGTGCTTCACTGCCAAACCGTGCACCATACCGTACCAATCCAGAGGAGACAAAGGAGATTATGCGTCAAGTACAAGAGCTTCTCGACAAAGGTTATATACGCGAATCCCTTAGTCCTTGTGCTGTTCCTATTATTCTAGTGCCGAAAAAGGATGGTACATCACGTATGTGTGTTGATTGTAGAGGCATTAATAATATTACTATTCGTTATCGTCATCCTATTCCTAGGCTAGATGATATGCTTGATGAATTGAGTGGTTCTACAATATTCTCCAAAGTTGATTTGCGTAGTGGCTACCACCAAATTCGTATGAAATTGGGAGATGAATGGAAAACAACATTTAAAACTAAGTTTGGATTATATGAGTGGTTAGTCATGCCTTTTGGGTTAACTAATGCACCTAGTACTTTCATGAGATTAATGAACGAAGTTTTACGTGCTTTCATTGGACGATTTGTGGTAGTTTACTTTGATGATATACTGATTTATAGCAGATCTTTGGAAGAACATTTGGAACATTTACGTGCTGTTTTTATTGCTCTACGTGATGCACGTTTGTTTGGTAACCTTGGGAAGTGCACCTTTTGCACCGACCGAGTATCTTTTCTTGGCTATGTTGTTACTCCACAGGGAATTGAAGTTGACAAAGCCAAGATTGAAGCTATTGAGAGTTGGCCGCAGCCCAAAACGGTCACACAAGTGAGAAGTTTTCTTGGCCTCGCTGGATTCTATAGGCGTTTTGTGAGAGATTTCAGCACCATTGCTGCACCTCTCAACGAGCTTACAAAGAAGGATGTGCCTTTTGTTTGGGGTACCGCACAGGAAGAAGCCTTCACGGTATTGAAAGATAAGTTGACACATGCTCCTTTACTCCAACTTCCTGATTTTAATAAGACTTTTGAGCTTGAATGTGATGCTAGTGTGATGAGGACATCAATACAATTGTTACACCCACAGCCCCTGCTGCTATACATACTGGACCAATTACTAGAGCTCATGCACGCCAACTAAATTACCAGGTACTTTCGTTTCTTGGTAATGATTCTAATGTTCATGAGAATATGATGCTGCCTAAATTGGATACATTTGTTTTGCTTACAAATGAAGGGCCTAGCTTGGAGAAGGATGAACATTGGAGCAAGAACAAGCATGGAGATGATGGCATGCGCAAGGGGAACAAGAATGGAGTTACAAGTGATGATTTCAGGACTTTGAAGCCACCATAATGGGTGCATGAAGCCTTGGACGAAATATACAAGATGCCACTTCATAAATTTCGTCCCGAGGCTATTTTAGGTGCTGCGTCACCTTATTATTGGGCCAGGCCCATGTAATTTCGAAATACTTAAGTATAGGCTATTTTTAGAGTCCGTATGTGTGGGGAAACAAGAGATAGGGTTGATTTCGGACTCCTCCACCAAGGGCCACGAAATTCCCCCCCTCTTCCTCCATATATACAGCCCTTAGGGCATCGTTTAGACTTTGGGGTTTTGTTTAGATTAAAAGTTCGCCATAGCTGCAACTTCGCGTACTTCGTTTGTGTTCAACGACCAGACAAAGGCGTCACAGAACCCCACCTTGATCAATAAAGCTTTCATCTTATATTCGCAATATCCAGATTGCAATCTTAGTTTCTTGCTTGTTCTTCGTTTGCTCGCAGGAAACAGACCCTCGTGGTCAGGTTGATCGTGCTCCGGCGTGGTCAATAACCTCTCGGAGTTGGTTTAGCGATTGCTAAGGCGCGACGTCCTCGCACGTTCGTAGTCGGATCGTCAAAGTCGACTTCCACCAAAGCGAAATCCACCATCTCATCGAAAGACGGGACACCTTTGCCTCTATCAAGATGATGAGGACATCAATACAATTGTTACACCCACAGCCCCTGCTACTATACATACTGGACCAATTACTAGAGCTCGTGCACGCCAACTAAATTACCAGGTACTTTCGTTTCTTGGTAATGATTCTAATGTTCATGAGAATATGATGCTGCCTAAATTGGATACATTTGTTTTGCTTACAAATGAAGGGCCTAGCTTGGAGAAGGATGAACATTGGAGCAAGAACAAGCATGGAGATGATGGCATGCGCAAGGGGAACAAGAACGGAGTTACAAGTGATGATTTCAGGACTTTGAAGCCACCATAATGGGTGCATGAAGCCTTGGACGAAATATACAAGATGCCACTTCATAAATTTCGTCCCGAGGCTATTTTAGGTGCTGCGTCACCTTATTATTTGGCCAGGCCCATGTAATTTCGAAATACATAAGTATAGGCTATTTTTAGAGTCCGTATGTGTGGGGAAACAAGAGATAGGGTTGATTTCGGACCCCTCCACCAAGGGCCACGAAATTCCCCCCCTCTTCCTCCATATATACAGCCCTTAGGGCATCGTTTAGACTTTGGGTTTTGTTTAGATTAAAAGTTCGCCATAGCTGCAACTTCGCGTACTTCGTTTGTGTTCAACAACCAGACAAAGGCGTCACAGAACCCCACCTTGATCAATAAAGCTTTCATCTTATATTCGCAATATCCAGATTGCAATCTTAGTTTCTTGCTTGTTCTTCGTTTGCTCGCAGGAAACAGACCCTCGTGGTCAGGTTGATCGTGCTCCGGCGTGGTCAATAACCTCTCGGAGTTGGTTTAGCGATTGCTAAGGCGCGACGTCCTCGCACGTTCGTAGTCGGATCGTCAAAGTCGACTTCCACCAAAGCGAAATCCACCATCTCATCGAAAGACGGGACACCTTTGCCTCTATCACCGTGCCTCCCAGCGCGCCGGGTTCGGCCTGGGTCCACCGGCGCCAGTTTCGGTCCTAACAGGCAAAAATTGGGCTCCTGAGGGCACAACTGGGCCTTTTTTTAGCGTCGGCGCTAAGAAATACCTGAGGGCCTGTTGGGTGTGCAGGTGGAGATGGTCTAACAAACTAAAAGATTGATCATGGATGTATTAGATTAACACACGGATTCAGGAACTACCAAATTTGTAGGCTTCCTATGGCTGTGTCCCACAACAAATTCTCAAATGTGGGCAAATGGGCTACTGTTTGGTCTTCGGGTACTACTAACCTGGGCTTAATTACTGCTTAATTAGGCATTATCTCTGGCCATTAGTATATACTTTTCGTGATAGACGCAAAGGTGTCCGGTCTTTCGATGAGATGGTGGCTATCGTTTTCTGTGGGAGTCGACCTTGACGATCCGACTACGAACGTGTGAGACGTTGCGCCTTAGCAATCGCTAAACCAACTTCCGAGGGGTTATTGACCACGCCGGAGCACGATCAACCTGACCACGAGAGTCTATTTTCCTGCGAGTAAACGAAGAACAAGCAAGAAACTGAGATTGCAATCTGTACATTGCGAGTATAAGAGGAAAACTTTATTAATGAAGGTGGGGTTCTGAGATGCCTTTGTCTGGTCGTTGACCACAAACGAAGTACGCGAAATTGCAGCTATGGCGAACTTTTAATCTAAACAAAACCCAAAGTCTAAACGACGCCCTAAGGGCTGTATATATGGAGGAAGAGGGGGGAATTTCGTGGCCCTTGAGGGAGGGGTGCGAAACCAACCCTAACTCTTGTTTCCCCACACATACGGACTCTAAAAATAGCCTATAATCAAGTATTTCGAAATTACATGGGCCTCCCCCAATAATAAGGTGACGCAACACCTTGAATAGATTGTGGACGAAAATTATGAAGAAGCATCTTGTATATTTCGTCCAAGGCTTCATGCACTCATTATGGTTGCTTGAACGTCCTAAAATCATCACTTGTAACTACGTTCTTGTTCCCCTTGCGCATGCCATCATCTCCATGCTTGTTCTTTCTCCAATGTTCATCCTTCTCCAAGCTAGGCCCTTCATTTGTAAGCAAAACAAATGTATCCAATTTAGGCAGCATCATATTCTCATGAACATTAGAATCATTACCAAGAAACGGAAGTACCTGGTAATTTAATTGGTGTGCGTGAGCTTTAGTAATTGGTCCGATATATATAGCAGCAAGGGTTGTGGGTGTAACAATGGTATTGATGTCCTCATCATCCTCCCCTTCTTGCAATGAAGTCGTCCTCGACGGAAGTTCATCTTCCTCTCCCAAATAAGGCTTCAAATCTACAATATTAAAAGTGGGACTAACCCCAAAATCTGCAGGCAGCTCAAGTTTATATGCATTATCATTTATTTTCTCTAACACCTTAAAAGGTCCAGCGGCACGTGGCATTAGCTTTGATTTGCACAAATCAGGAAATCTATCCTTATGCAAATGTAACCAAACAAGATCTCCAGGTGCAAACACAACATGTTTTCTACCCTTATCTCTAGCAAGTTTATATTTAGCATTCATACGCTCAATGTTTTGTTTCGTTAACTCATGCATTTTTTAAATCAATTCAGCACGTTGTTTAGCATCAAAATTAACCTTCTCCGAAGATGGAAGAGGCAACAAATGAAAGTGCGTTATATCGACTAGAGGGGGGTGAATAGGCGATATTTATGAATCCTTCACTGAGGAATTTGCTGGTGAGGAAATTCCTTAGCGAAGAACTACTTGCAGCGGAATAAGTACTCAAAAGTAAACATAACAGAACACAAGCATAATCATCATGATGATATGAAGACAAGCACAGAGTACAGAAAGCGTAAACACAGGATAACACAGGATGAAGACAGACAAACTGAAGAAATTGAACTGAGGAGATTGAGAAAGTCTTCACTCAATGTCTTCAAACATATATGAACAGGCACACAACAACTGAAATGAGGAAATGAAAGAGTTGAGGAAATAGAACCAGTAAGCTTGGTGAAGACAATGATTTGGTAGACCAATTCCAACTGCTGTCTCAGTTGTACGTCTGGTTGGAGCGGCTAGGTATTTAAACCTGAGGAGACACAATCACGGACACACAATCATCACCGTATTCTCCTCGAGCTAAGGTCACACAGACCTCACCCAATCACTCGTGGTAAGTCTTCAGGTGACTTCCAAACCTTCACAGTCTCGGTCACTCGGCAATCCACAATTCCTGTTGGATGCTCTAGACCATGACGCCTAACCGTCTGGAAGAAGCACAGTCTTCAAAGGTAACAAGCATCGGATCCACGCAGGATCAATCTCTTCAATGATGCTCAATCACTTTGGGTTTGTAGGTGTGTTGGGTTTGGGTGTTCCTCACTCGATGATTTTTGCTCAAATTCCTTGGAGGATGGAATGCTCTCAAATGACAAGTGTCAGTTTCTCTCAGAGCAGCCAACCAACTAGTGGTTGTAGGGGCGGCTATTTATAGCCTAGGGAGCAGCCCGACATGGTAAGACATAAATACCCTTCAGTGATATGACTGTTAGGTGGGTAGATATTTTGGGACAGCTGGCGCATAGCACAGCAATGGTCGGAAATTTGACTCTCAAATTCCTCAGGGCTATCATGTTCCTCACTGTGTAGGCAATCCGCACTAGTGAATTCCTAACTCCTCAGTCAAAACAAATTCCTCAGTGACCAGAAGAACTTCGTCTCACTCACTGAAGAAATTGACTGAACTATATGAGATTTCCAATGGCTTCACTCGAAGGGATTGGTAGGTGTAGGATTTTGAGTTGAGCATCACATGGAAATTTTTCCTTAGTATTTCCTCGACCCCCTTTAACAGTACGATGTTTCCTATGACTCAAGAAAGAGAAAATGAAACTATGAGAACAAGAGTCTTCAAGCTTCATGTTCCTCGAATGAATTCCAAGTCTTCAAGGTCACACCAATTTATTCACTTTCAAAGTCTTCAGAAATCCAAAGTCTTCAGTCGAAGAACATCATTTTTAGGGGTCGACTTTCTCTGTAAATATCAAACTCCTCATAGACTTATAGACCTGTGTACACTCACAAACACATCAGACCCTTAACCTATAAGTCTTCAATACACCAAAATCACTAAGGGGCACTAGATGCACTAGATGCACTTACAATCTCCCCCTCTTTGGTGATTGATGACAATGTAGGTTAAGTATTCAATGGGGATAAACATAGTGAGGAATTTGCTTTTGAAGCAATGCACACTTGAAGAGTATAATCATGGAGATCTCCCCCTATATCTTGTAATTCATACACGCGTTTGACATATAATATGAAGAATTTGAAATGCATGATGAAATATGGTGACTGGTGTAATTCAGCATGCGCGCATTGACATTAATGAGGAATAAGCATGCAGAAGATCTCAACAAAAGTGTCAGGTCGCCATAGAGTTTAAGTTTACAACTCGATCCAGCAAAGTCATCAAAAGAACGAGAGTTGTAACTTAGCAAAAAATGCCCATATAGGATAGACCCGCTTGAAGACTAACTCAAATTTCTCCCCCTTTGTCATCGAATGATCAAAAGGGTTGAAAATGAGGACTAACGCCCCTGAAGAATATCATGATGATGGAGGAGCGTCAGTGTTGTTGGGGTCTTGAGTCGTTGTAGGGCCTGCTGCAGTGTCGTCCAAGTCTTCGTATTCATCTGTGTTGCGTGATGAAGAAAACAAACTGGCTACCAAGGAAGGAACCTTGAACTTCTTGTATTTCTTCGGTGGAGGAGCATACGAGTGAAAATCTTCCTTGAAACCCATTTGCTTCAGATCTTCTTCACCATATAGATGTGACAGAATAGCCCAGGTGCGATCGAAGACTTCATGGAGATAGTAATGGTTTTTCTTCACTGCATTATGTGTAGCAGTCATGTTGTGAAGAATAGAACCAAACTGATGCTTAACCCATTTGTGGTTTCGATCCACCTTCTGGTGAAGACTAAGAAGCAGTTCATAGTCAGTCATCACACGAGGAGCAGTGGCTTGAGGATTTGGCTTGGATGCATTGGCTGCAGAATCATGAGTGGCAGAGTCATCATTGGTGGAATAAGATGTAGCTTTGCAGAACTGACCATCCAATGGACAAATGCCTTCATCAATAATTGTCGGTGCCTTGCCCTTCTCATCATCTTAGGAATATGTCCGCTTGAGGACTTCAATCTGGGGCAAGTAGCTAAGGTGATTCTAAAAATCAGCTTTGTAGTTGAGAGAAGACCTTGTTCTGAGGAATCTCATAATCCAAGGAGCATAAGGCTTCAGCTCAAACGGAGAAAGTGCAACATTTGCCAGAGTCCTCATGAAGAAATCATGATAATTGACAGGGATGCCATGCATGATGTTGAATAGCAGATTCTTCATGATGCCAACAATTTCCTCATCACATGAGTCGTGGCCTTTGATAGGACTCAAAGTCTTCGTCAGAATGCTATAGACGGTTCTTGGCACATACAGCAATTCCTTCACGAGGAATTTGCTCCTTGGGGCTTGACCGGGCTTCAGAGGCTTCATTAGCACTTGCATGTAATGAGCAATGAGTTCAGGTTCTTGGTACAGACAACGAGCATCTTTAGGTGGAGGACTGGTTTGCAGGGCATGAAGTAATTCATAGGCCGGTGCCTTGTAATGAGTGTTTGCGGTCATCCAGTCTGTCATGGAATTTGTCACGGCAGATGTCCGAGTGTAAGGACTTAGTCGCGAGGCCAACGCATCTATGTGGTAGCTTGAGAGGGGTTGGGCGGAATTGAGAGACGCAACACATAAGACGAGGATTTAGACAGCTTTAGGCCCCGGGAAACATCATCCGGTAATAACCCTACATGCTGTTTGTGGCTAGGTCTCATTATGATCATGAGGGAGTCGCCGTAAGCCGGCTCTCCTCTTTCTGTCTAACCCTAGATATTGTTTCTTGTCCCTCTTTGGGGTGCTCTGCCCCTCCTTATATAAGTTAGAGGGGCGGGTTACATGTGGAGTCCAAATAGGATTAGGACTAGCCTATCTTCTACTACAAGCCGGATACAAGTCCGGGTCTTGATTCCTTGTAAGGAAGATATTCCTCGCGCCTTTCCTCTTAAGCCGGCCTACCATAACGTAAGCCGGCCTTCTGGGCCTTGAGCCTCCCAGGCCCCCGGGTCTTGTCGCTCCTCTGATCCGTTTGCCAGGTCACCCATAAGTCGCCAGAATCGGGCGGGTCACTTAGTGTGTCGTCCAGCCAGGGCGGGTCATTAGTGAGTCGCCAAGTCCGGCCGGGTTATACTTCCGGCCGGGTTACACCGCGGGGTATATCCCCGACATTAGCCCCCAAGTTTAGCTTGGATTTATCCATGGTAAACTTATGCTGCAAAATAAACACAAGAACAAATTTGACAGATTGTGCTCCGGGTTAATAATTCTTGTAAACCGGCACCTGAACATCCTTAAGTCCTTGTCATTTCCTTCTTCTAGAAAATCCGGGTCAATAGACCAGCTTCACAATCAATTTTCTTGTAGAAGAAATATTGTAAACAAATAATCCATTTGAGTCGGCTTCCAAAGCACCGGCTTGAAAAATATAGGTCTTGAAATACTCATCTGATTTTCAACCGGCTTAAAGATGTAGATCTTGCTGAGTTATAATTTCC
The DNA here is from genome assembly GCF_002162155.2 of Triticum dicoccoides. Lineage (NCBI taxonomy): Eukaryota > Viridiplantae > Streptophyta > Magnoliopsida > Poales > Poaceae > Triticum > Triticum dicoccoides. The sequence continues at coordinate 288,934,987 of NC_041387.1, read as the reverse complement.
AAAATCACCGGGTTATAAAAGACTAATGATGTTGAGCCATAATTGTTGTTGACAGCGGGTCAAGTCTTAAGAGGAGAACATAGTGATAACTTAAGACTTGCTTCAATATAAGTGTTCCAACCTTGAAGAAATCCGGGTTATTCATCTCAATCATTAGTCATAAACTGAATATTCCACATATGTAGCCCCCAAGTGCCGGGTTGTCATGCTTGCAGAAACCTGGGACTTGTAATTGCCTTATGCTCATAAAAACTTCAACCAGTGTAGCCCCCAAGGGCCGGGTCATTATGCAATAATGAGCAGGGACTTTGTAAATAATTCATTAATAATAACATCATATGATGTAATCTCCACCATGGGGCTTGAACCCACGTCCATAAGGTTAAGAGTTTTGTACTTTACCAACTGAGTAGTGGATTTCTTAATGTACTTGATTGAGGCTTGTGTACCTTGAATTTTCAATAGGAGCAATTGGTAGCCCTCAAGGGCCGGCTCATTTAAAATGTGATGAGTCGGGTCTTCAATAAGTTGCACAAAAATTGACTTTGCATTAGCCCCCAAGTGCCATGGTGCATGCTGGCAGTGACATGGGACTTGCATATTTGATATAATCCCAATCTGAATAATATAGCCCCCAAGAGTCGGGTCGTAAGCCTGCAGCGACTCGGGACTATTCCTTTCATTGTAGAATGAATCATATCCATTGATAAAATAATAGCCATTGCACTGAAGCGACTTTGAAAACCTCAATCATAACACTGGTTATTGATAATCACAATAGAAATCCAGCCATGTTGGCTATTTAAGATTTGAACAATATAATCCGGTATGAAAACCTGACTCATTCAATATCATCATGAAAATCCAGCCAGTTTTGGCTATTAAAGATTTGAATACCTCATCGGTTGACAAGTAAATCCGGAGTTTAAATACCTGGCGGCTCTTGGACGATGCGCATTCATTGTAACCCGGTGGCGTATAGCCTTTGAGAAAATCAAGAATTAATAACCCTTTTGAGACATCAATTTCAATCTTTGATGATGGGCTTGAACTTGATCATTTATGTAAGCCATAGCTCTGTAGATCCTGCACAGAGTTTAAAGAACATATGCCCTGGCGACTTAATGTCAAAAGCCAGGGCGGGTAATGATGAGGACATCAATACAATTGTTACACCCACAGCCCCTGCTGCTATACATACTGGACCAATTACTAGAGCTCGTGCACGCCAACTAAATTACCAGGTACTTTCGTTTCTTGGTAATGATTCTAATGAGAATATGATGCTGCCTAAATTGGATACATTTGTTTTGCTTACAAATGAAGGGCCTAGCTTGGAGAAGGATGAACATTGGAGCAAGAACAAGCATGGAGATGATGGCATGCGCAAGGGGAACAAGAACGGAGTTACAAGTGATGATTTCAGGACTTTGAAGCCACCATAATGGGTGCATGAAGCCTTGGACGAAATATACAAGATGCCACTTCCTAAATTTCGTCCCAAGGCTATTTTAGGTGCTGCGTCACCTTATTATTGGGCCAGGCCCATGTAATTTCGAAATACATAAGTATAGGCTATTTTTAGAGTCCGTATGTGTGGGGAAACAAGAGATAGGGTTGATTTCGGACCCCTCCACCAAGGGCCACGAAATTCCCCCCTCTTCCTCCATATATACAGCCCTTAGGGCATCGTTTAGACCTTGGGTTTTGTTTAGATTAAAAGTTCGCCATAGCTGCAACTTCGCGTACTTCGTTTGTGTTCAACGACCAGACAAAGGCGTCACAGAACCCCACCTTGATCAATAAAGCTTTCATCTTATATTCGCAATATCCAGATTGCAATCTTAGTTTCTTGCTTGTTCTTTGTTTGCTCGCAGGAAACAGACCCTCGTGGTCAGGTTGATCGTGCTCCGGCGTGGTCAATAACCTCTCGGAGTTGGTTTAGCGATTGCTAAGGCGCGACGTCCTCGCACGTTCGTAGTCGGATCGTCAAAGTCGACTTCCACCAAAGCGAAATCCACCATCTCATCGAAAGACGGGACACCTTTGCCTCTATCACTATTTTGATGATATACTGATTTATAGCAGATCTTTGGAAGAACACTTGGAACATTTACGTGCTGTTTTTATTGCTCTACGTGATGCACGTTTGTTTGGTAACCTTGGGAAGTGCACCTTTTGCACCGACCGAGTATCTTTTCTTGGCTATGTTGTTACTCCACAGGGAATTGAAGTTGACAAAGCCAAGATTGAAGCTATTGAGAGTTGGCCGCAGCCCAAAACGGTCACACAAGTGAGGAGTTTTCTTGGCCTCGCTGGATTCTATAGGCGTTTTGTGAGAGATTTCAGCACCATTGCTGCACCTCTCAACGAGCTTACAAAGAAGGATGTGCCTTTTGTTTGGGGTACCGCACAGGAAGAAGCCTTCACGGTATTGAAAGATAAGTTGACACATGCTCCTTTACTCCAACTTCCTGATTTTAATAAGACTTTTGAGCTTGAATGATAGAGGCGAGGGTGTCCCGATCTTTCGATGAGATGATAACTATCGATTTGGTGGAGACGACTTTGACGATCCGACTACAAACGTGCACGACGTTGCGCCTTAGCAATCGCTAAACCAACTCCGAGAGGTTATTGACCATGCTAGAGCACGATCAACCTGACCACGAAGGTCTATTCCTGCAAGCAATCAAAGAACGAGCAAGAATATGATAAAGCAATCTGAATATTGCGAATATATATGAAGTATTGATAATGGTGGGGATCCGGAAGCGGTCTTGGTCTGGTCGTTGGACACAAACGAAGTACACGAAGTTGCAATGGCTAACTTTTAACTAAACAAATCCCAAGGAAAAGCTACTAGATGGATCTACTTATATAGGAGCAAGGGGTGGCGGCCAAGGAGGTGGGAGGACGTCCCAAGGCAGCCTAAAACTAAATCTAGGTCGTACAAGGCCAATGGGCCCAAGTGGAGGTGATGTAACACCTTTGGACTTGTAGTTTGACTCGGATTCTGCTGCAGCATCAGATTGTTTCGTCCACAACTCAACGCTCCGGACGAATTTGAAGGTGATTCCAATTGGGCTGGAAAGTGCACGAAATCTAGTTTCCAACAAAAAAAGAATCACCCAATTCGGAGTCCGTATGAAAAACTTGTGTGCGTTTTGAGTCAGGTATGTCTGTGCAGTCCGAATCTGAATCCAGAACGTGAGAGACTTGGACTCTATCTTCTCTTGGGCCAAAAGTGACGTGAGAGAACTTTTTGGACAGCAAATAAACATCTCTTTCTTCCTTATCTTCATATGTGGATTGTACAAATGTCCCATACACCTGCAATTAGACAAAACACAAAAGTGTGTGAAGTATTTTTGTTCTGGATAACATAAATAGATTATTGAATAGTTTGCACTAGAAATCACCTGACAAATATGCATATATGCAATATTTTTGGTCATATCCAAGGTAGTCATGTCCTCATCACATCATCTCGTACCTGAGGTGGTGGTGCAGGCCTACCATTACGAATATATACCTGAGGTCGACCTGCTGGTGGTGGTACAGGTGGCTGCACGTAGTGTTGATTTTGATCATCCTCATCCTCATAATCTCCCACATAATCATCCTCCTCCGCATCAGCAGCAGGAGCCACAGAAGTATCAACAGCAGCACCAACAGTTTGGCCAAACGCAAGAGGAACACGGCTTGCTCGGCGGAGGTCTACTTCGCGACGTGGAGGTAGTCGTTGTTGTTGTTGTTGGAGAGGTGCGTTAGGTGCAGCGGGTGGTGGTGGTGGAAGACGCGCGAGCAATTCATTAAACTTGTTATCGAGCTTTGTTTCGAACGTCTTCTCAAAGCCAATGATCTTCTCCATGGCCTCTTCAAAATTGTTCAGCACATCTTGCACCTGTTCAGTCATCATTTGCTGAAACTTATCATGAAGCTCCTTGTTCGATAAATTCTCCCAGTCAATCTCGTCGGCTTGTGATCCTGGCATGGTTAGCAGCAATAGAAACACACAAGAATATGATCCTACAGACTACGAACAAGTGGTGGTGGTGGGTGTCACAAATCCGTCAAGCAAATCTCAAATTCTTACCAGTTCTTACCCAGCAGCAGGCGGTGATCGGCAACCGTTATAGTCAAAAACTCTCAAAGCTTGGATAGAGCGATTACCAGGGAGAGTCAAACGCACGACGTAGATGTATGTGGAGCTGGGAAGGCTTATAATATGGTAGCAAAAAGGGTCAGCAATAATCAATTCAGAGATGCAAAGTTGAATAAACGCTCAACGACGGTACTGTGCTGGTCCTAGGCTAGACTGTGCTAGAGACGCGAGCCTAGAACACTAACAAAATCACGGCGCGGCACGTAAACAAGGGAAAAGCACACTCTGAATTTTTTTTTCGCTCTTTTTTTTTTTGCGAAAAATCACTATAATGGCGAGTGTCTCAAAACTCTTCCTAGCTCAAACTGACAGGATGGGCACGAAATTTTTTCGACCAATTTTTTTTTTCGGCTGCCCGGACCCAAAAACTGGAAACGGGTCAAAAAAAACTTCCTATAATGGCACCTGTCTCAAAACACTCAGAAACACCTAAAAATAGGATAGCCAGAAATTTTTTCGAAAAATGCGTTTTCGAAAAATTTTGGGCCTAAACGGAGCGTGGCTACCCGACTCTTTTTTTTTCCGAAACCTACTCCGGCAAGGAAACACGAATCGGAATCTAGATGGATCCCGAAAACAAACCTAATAAGCAAAGAACTCGGATTGGTGGTGGATATATGGTGGTGATATATGGCAGCGGTGGTGGTAGCGGTGGTAGTATATGGATAAGGATCGGTGGTGGTATATGGACACGGATTGGTGGTGGTATATGGATACGGATTCGGTGCGGTGGTGGTAGATGGCAGGGGCGATGATGATGGTGCGGCGGCGGCGTGACAACTTATGACCAGAACTCGAAACTCTAAAAGACTAGACTCTAAGACCAGCAACTAGACACGACGATGCAACCGCAAATTCAACAAAGCAAAACCCTAAAAAGATTATGCAAGGCTCAGATTGGTTCGGATATGATGAACTAACCCTAATTTTTTTTGTGGCTTTTTCGTGGACTATAGGTATGAACACAGACTCGATCTAAACTACGAAAAACTGTAAAATCTCACCGAGCAACCTGGAAATCTGATACCACTTGATAGAGGCAAAGGTGTCCCGTCTTTCGATGAGATGGTGGATTTCGCTTTGGTGGAAGTCGACTTTGACGATCCGACTACGAACGTGTGAGGACGTCGCGCCTTAGCAATCGCTAAACCAACTCCGAGAGGTTATTGACCACGCCGGAGCACGATCAACCTGACCACGAGGGTCTGTTTCCTGCGAGCAAACGAAGAACAAGCAAGAAACTAAGATTGCAATCTGGATATTGCGAATATAAGATGAAAGCTTTATTGATCAAGGTGGGGTTCTGTGACGCCTTTGTCTGGTCGTTGAACACAAACGAAGTACGCGAAGTTGCAGCTATGGCGAACTTTTAATCTAAACAAAACCCAAAGTCTAAACGATGCCCTAAGGGCTGTATATATGGAGGAAGAGGGGGGAATTTCGTGGCCCTTGGTGGAGGGGTCCGAAATCAACCCTATCTCTTGTTTCCCCACACATACGGACTCTAAAAATGGCCTATACTTATGTATTTCGAAATTACATGGGCCTGGCCCAATAATAAGGTGACGCAGCACCTAAAATAGCCTCGGGACGAAATTTAGGAAGTGGCATCTTGTATATTTCGTCCAAGGCTTCATGCACCCATTATGGTGGCTTCAAAGTCCTGAAATCATCACTTGTAACTCCGTTCTTGTTCCCCTTGCGCATGCCATCATCTCCATGCTTGTTCTTGCTCCAATGTTCATCCTTCTCCAAGCTAGGCCCTTCATTTGTAAGCAAAACAAATGTATCCAATTTAGGCAGCATCATATTCTCATGAACATTAGAATCATTACCAAGAAACGAAAGTACCTGGTAATTTAGTTGGCGTGCACGAGCTCTAGTAATTGGTCCAGTATGTATAGCAGCAGGGGCTGTGGGTGTAACAATTGTATTGATGTCCTCATCAGACACCACGTGCATCTTCTACTTCAACTGCACCAGCACCTCTATCCGGTGCCACCTCCAGCCGTGATACAAGAAAACAGGAACAACCACCATTATCTGCCAAGAGCGCACCTGCGGGGCCTGCACAGCGTTCTTCTTCTTCCATGGCATCAACAGGGCACACAAGTGATATTATTTGTCGTCGTTGTAAGGGAGGAGGTCATTATGCGAGAGAATGCAAATCTCCGCGTGTGATGATTGCTACCGCGGATGGTGGATATGAGTCTGCTAGTGACTATGATGAGGAGACTTTGGCTCTTATTACACGTGAAGAACATGGTGGAGATGATTCTGATCATGAGACGCAATACATGGCTCCTGAAGACGCTGACAGGTATGAATGTTTAGTTGCTCAACGTGTTTTGAGTGTGCAGGTCACACAAGCTGAGCAAAATCAGAGGCACAATTTGTTCCATACCAAGGGAGTGGTGAAGGAACGTTCTGTGCGCGTCATCATAGACGGAGGGAGCTGCAACAACTTGGCTAGCATGGAGATGGTGGAGAAGCTTTCTCTCACCACAAGACCACATCCACATCCTTACTACATCCAATGGTTCAACAACAGCGGCAAGGTTAAGGTAACACGTACTGTTCGTGTGCATTTTAGTATCTCTACATATGCTGATTATGTTGATTGTGATGTGGTACCTATGCAAGCATGTTCCTTATTACTTGGTAGACCATGGCAATTTGATAAAAATTCTGTACACCATGGTAGAAACAATCACTATACTCTTGTTCATAAGGGTAAAAATATTACTTTGCTTCCTATGACTCCTGATTCCATTTTGAAAGATGATATTAATAGAGCTAATAAAGCAAAACAGGAGACGAATAAGAGTGAAAATCAGATTGTGGCAAAAGAATTTGAGCAACAAATGAAGCCTAATAATAAACCATCTAGTGTTGCTTCTGAAATTAAATTGAAAAGTGCATGTTTATTTGCCACCAAATCTGATATTGATGAGCTAGATTCTGTTTGCTATGCTTTTGTGTGCAAAGAGGCATTATTTTCATTCGAGGACGTGCCTTCCTCTTTGCCTCCTGCTGTCACTAACATTTTGCAGGAGTTCGCTGACGTCTTTCCACAAGACGTGCCACCGGGATTACCGCCTATTCGAGGGATTGAGCATCAGATTGACTTAATTCCCGGTGCTTCACTGCCAAACCGTGCACCATACCGTACCAATCCAGAGGAGACGAAGGAGATTATGCGTCAAGTACAAGAGCTTCTCGACAAAGGTTATATACGTGAATCCCTTAGTCCTTGTGCTGTTCCTATTATTCTAGTGCCGAAAAAGGATGGTACATCACGTATGTGTGTTGATTGTAGAGGCATTAATAATATTACTATTCGTTATCGTCATCCTATTCCTAGGCTAGATGATATGCTTGATGAATTGAGTGGCTCTACAATATTCTCCAAAGTTGATTTGCATAGTGGCTACCATCAAATTCGTATGAAATTGGGAGATGAATGGAAAACAGCATTTAAAACTAAGTTTGGATTATATGAGTGGTTAGTCATGCCTTTTGGGTTAACTAATGCACCTAGTACTTTCATGAGATTAATGAACGAAGTTTTACGTGCTTTCGTTGGACGATTTGTGGTAGTTTACTTTGATGACATATTGATTTATAGCAGATCTTTGGAAGAACATTTGGAACATTTACGTGCTGTTTTTATTGCTCTACGTGATGCACGTTTGTTTGGTAACCTTGGGAAGTGCACCTTTTGCACCGACCGAGTATCTTTTCTTGGCTATGTTGTTACTCCACAGGGAATTGAAGTTGATAAAGCCAAGATTGAAGCTATTGAGAGTTGGCCGCAGCCCAAAACGGTCACACAAGTGAGGAGTTTTCTTGGCCTCGCTGGATTCTATAGGCGTTTTGTGAGAGATTTAAGCACCATTGCTGCACCTCTCAATGAGCTTACAAAGAAAGATGTGCCTTTTCTTTGGGGTACCGCACAGGAAGAAGCCTTCACGGTATTGAAAGATAAGTTGACACATGCTCCTTTACTCCAACTTCCTGATTTTAATAAGACTTTTGAGCTTGAATGTGATGCTAGTGGAATTGGATTAGGAGGTGTGTTATTACAAGATGGCAAACCTGTTGCATACTTTTCTGAAAAATTGAGTGGGCCTAGTCTGAATTATTCTACTTATGATAAAGAATTATATGCTCTTGTTCGGACTGTAGAAACATGGCAACATTATTTATGGCCCAAAGAATTTGTTATACATTCTGATCATGAATCTTTGAAACATATTAAAAGTCAAGCTAAACTGAATCGTAGACATGCTAAATGGGTTGAATTCATTGAGACTTTCCCTTATGTCATTAAACACAAGAAGGGAAAAGAAAATGTTATTGCTGATGCATTGTCTCGTCGCTATACTATGCTTTCACAACTTGACTTCAAAATATTTGGTTTGGAGACCATCAAAGATCAATATGTGCATGATGCTGATTTTAAAGATGTAATGCAGAATTGTAAAGAAGGAAGAATGTGGAACAAGTTTGTTGTTAACGATGGATTTGTGTTTCGTGCTAACAAGCTATGCATTCCAGCTAGCTTCGTCCGTCTTTTGTTGTTGCAGGAGGCGCATGGAGGAGGATTAATGGGACACTTTGGCGTGAAGAAGACGGAGGACGTACTTGCTACACATTTCTTTTGGCCAAAGATGAGACGGGATGTTGAGCGTTTTATTGCTCGCTGCACTACATGTCAAAAAGCTAAGTCACGACTCAATCCTCATGGTTTATATATGCCTTTGCCTGTACCTAGTGTTCCTTGGGAGGATATATCTATGGACTTTGTTTTAGGTTTACCTCGAACAAAGAAGGGGAGGGATAGCATATTTGTTGTCGTGGATAGATTCTCGAAAATGGAACACTTTATACCATGTCATAAAAGTGATGATGCTGTTAATGTTGCTGATTTGTTCTTTCGTGAAATTATTCGCTTGCATGGTGTGCCAAATACTATTGTTTCAGATCGTGATACTAAATTTATTAGCCACTTTTGGAGATGTTTATGGGCTAAGTTGGGGACTAAACCGCTTTTTAGTACTACTTGTCACCCCCAAACTGATGGACAAACTGAAGTAGTCAATAGAACGTTGTCTACTATGCTTAGGGCTGTTTTGAAGAATAATAAGAAAATGTGGGAGGAATGCTTGCATCATATTGAATTTGCTTATAATCGTTCATTGCATTCTACTACTAAGATGTGCCCTTTTGAAGTTGTGTATGGTTTCCTACCTCGTGCACCTATTGATTTGTTGCCTCTTCCATCTTCGGAGAAGGTTAATTTTGATGCTAAACAACGTGCTGAATTGATTTTAAAAATGCATGAGTTAACTAAGGAAAACATTGAGCGCATGAATGCTAAATATAAACTTGCTGGAGATAAGGGTAGAAAACATGTTGTGTTTGCACCTGGAGATCTTGTTTGGTTACATTTGCGTAAGGATAGATTTCCTGATTTGCGCAAATCAAAGTTAATGCCACATGTTGATGGTCCCTTTAAGGTGTTAGAGAAAATAAATGATAATGCATATAAACTTGAGCTGCCTGCAGATTTTGGGGTTAGTCCCACTTTTAACATTGCAGATTTGAAGCCTTATTTGGGTGAGGAAGATGAACTTCCGTCGAGGACGACTTCATTTCAAGAAGGGGAGGATGATGAGGACATCAATACAATTGTTACACCCACAGCCCCTGCTGCTATACATACTGGACCAATTACTAGAGCTCGTGCACGCCAACTAAATTACCAGGTACTTTCGTTTCTTGGTAATGATTCTAATGTTCATGAGAATATGATGCTGCCTAAATTGGATACATTTGTTTTGCTTACAAATGAAGGGCCTAGCTTGGAGAAGGATGAACATTGGAGCAAGAACAAGCATGGAGATGATGGCATGCGCAAGGGGAACAAGAACGGAGTTACAAGTGATGATTTCAGGACTTTGAAGCCACCATAATGGGTGCATGAACCCTTGGACGAAATATACAAGATGCCACTTCCTAAATTTCGTCCCGAAGCTTTTTTAGGTGCTGCGTCACCTTATTATTGGGCCAGGCCCATGTAATTTCGAAATACATAAGTATAGGCTATTTTTAGAGTCCGTATGTGTGGGGAAACAAGAGATAGGGTTGATTTCGGACCCCTCCACCAAGGGCCACGAAATTCCCCCCTCTTCCTCCATATATACAGCCCTTAGGGCATCGTTTAGACTTTGGGTTTTGTTTAGATTAAAAGTTCGCCATAGCTGCAACTTCGCGTACTTCGTTTGTGTTCAACGACCAGACAAAGGCGTCACAGAACCCCACCTTGATCAATAAAGCTTTCATCTTATATTCGCAATATCCAGATTGCAATCTTAGTTTCTTGCTTGTTCTTCGTTTGCTCGCAGGAAACAGACCCTCGTGGTCAGGTTGATCGTGCTCCGGCGAGGTCAATAACCTCTCGGAGTTGGTTTAGCGATTGCTAAGGCGCGACGTCCTCACACGTTCGTAGTCGGATCGTCAAAGTCGACTTCCACCAAAGCGAAATCCACCATCTCATCGAAAGACGGGACACCTTTGCCTCTATCAGGTAACCACCCAAATATAGTCTTATCCTGCACACAAGTAGATCACAAGATCCCTATGATCCTTTGAATGATACCGTCGGTTTATGTGACCTGGATAGTGAAGTTGATAACTCAACTCTGCAAGAACCGGCACATATGATATTTGTGAGAACTCAAATACTTGTGATTGTATAAAAACAGATAAAAATTTTAAGGCTTCTGATTCGAATACGATCAGTAAACCATTCCAAAGGGGTAATGCTAAGATTCGAATACGATCATATAGCCCCCAGTGGCGTTGGCGACACCGATCAAAGTGGGTATCGACAACTATGTTCTCTTTGGTTCGAATACGACCCATGTTTGAACATGAAGCCCCCAAGTGACCTTAAGAGTTGTTTAGTGACGCTGATTCAAATACAATCCATGTCGATTCCCAAAGGGGTTGAGCTATGATTCGGATACGATCAAGAAGCCCCCAAGTAGGTTCAGCAGTTTGCTAATCAAAAGGGTATCGACAGCTATGTTCTCTTTGGTTCGAATACGACCTATGTTTGAACAGGAAGCCCCCAAGTGACCATAAATTTGGCATCACACCAATCAAGAGGGTACCAACAGCTATCCTCGATGAGCAGGAAGCCCCCAAGTGACCATAATAAGATAAGCCATAAAGTAGGATACCCATGTTTGAACCGCGCATCATGGCAGCAAGTTCTTTTTGGCAACCTTTACTTTGTCTGAGAAACTCGAACTTTGCGAGAGATTAGTTCTTTTTGAACCGGAACTTTAAACCGGATTTGAAAGCTTCAAAATTTTGTGAGGGACAAATTTACCTTGAGCCGGATTTTGAACCTGATTTGAGAGCTTCAGTGCTTTGTGGGAGAAAGATGTCTCTTGAGCCGGATTTTAAACCAGGGTCCTTATTTTGAGCCAAAAATCTTCTAACAGCCTTTAAATTTTCATCGATCTAGCAGTAATCTCTGGGGCCGGGTTGCTCTTCCCTTCAATGACCTGGAGTTTTTGAATTTATTGAAACCGGCTAAATTTGCTAAGTCATACCATTGTAGCCCCCGGGTCTCAAGACGACTCGAGGAGTTGGCTTGAGATTCTCCATATTTGACCATAGCAGAAGGTATATATCATTGGCGTTGATAGCGCGATGTGAATCCACAGAAGGTTGAGGTGACTGCGGTGGGTTATAAATGATACCGTATGAGCCATGTCAGCAACTCAGCCAATGGTTCCTTCCAACTGGCTGTTTGAAGTTAACCAAACTGTAGTGGCGGCGACTTGTGCACCTGCCCATTGAACCATCCAGTGCAGACGGTGGCTAATAATATATGAGAATTTGCCTCCAATTTGTTGGAAGAAAACCGGGCTTCTCAAGTAGTGACTTGCTCATACTCAATAAACAGCTCATCCAGACAAGTGCAGCCCGGTGTGTTGATGTAGATCAGGCCGCGAGAGACGGACGGTAAAGACGACCGTAACATCAGAGCCGACTCAAACAGATGAATCGGCTGCGATGCTATAAACCGGCGCGGGCGAGTTAACCACGTCGTTTTGATGTAGTGAACAATTGTCCTGCATAAACAATGTTGCAGACCAAGGCAAAGATAAATTGTTCTTTGATAAAAACAACATGTGCTAATAAAACAAACTTAGATGGATATCACCTGATATTTTAAGCTGGAAATAATCCGCCATGGAGTTTGATGACAACTTATGGTGAAACTGAAAATCAATCACAGCCGAGTCGGCCGTGAGAGCAGATAGATAAGCCGGCCGCGGCATTGTAAGCCGGTGTGAGCAAGTTTGTTCTCCTCGTTGTAAGCCGGTGTGGACGCGTGAACCGGCCGCGAGAGCGGACGGGTGAGTCGTCCGTGGCATTGTAAGCCGGTGCAATCGCGAAAATTGACCGCAGGGTTGGAAACGGCACGGACGCAGGCAAGTCGGCCATGGGCACGGACAATGAGTCAGTCGCATGTGTTGAGGTAGCGGGGGTGGCAACTTGCGCAAAACAAGCGCTAGTGCAAAAATAATTTTTTCTCACGCCCCTTTTGTGATACCTTTTTGTAAGGAACAATGGTCCTGCGAAAAATTATCATAGATCAAATAATTGTTCTTAAACAATTTAATATGTACTGATAAAATACATAAAAAAGATAGCGCCTGGTTTTTTTCATTAGATGAATATTGTTGATGAATGTGGACACTGGGGATAAAAACATATCAAATGTCTAATGCGGCCCTGACTGTTTTTGCCTGACTTGCGTTAGATGATGTGTGTCCGTGTGGGGGCAGCCCATCGCTATCACCCATCCTATCCTTATCTTTTTTCTGTGGATGTGAAAACTGTCCACACATTGGCCGAATTTCGTGTTTTGACCCTTTTTGGAAAGAAAATCAGGATCTGACCCCAGTTCGGAAAAATTTCGGGATCTGACCCTTTTGCCTACCGCCAGAGGGCCTGGTGGTAGGATTGCGTGCCCTACCGCCATACCCTACGGCGATAGGCCATTTGACGGTGACTGACGGCCGTTGGCAGCCGCTGGCGTGGAAAAGGGCCTACCGCCATCCCCTACGGCGGTAGGTTACTGGAGCCTACCGCCATAACCTCTGGCGGTAGGGTCCTGTGTTCTGGATAAGGTGGGGAGGGGTTGGATATCCCCCCCCCCTCCTCAACCACTCATTCAGCCCACATCACCTCTCCACCAAGCTCAACTCTCCCCCCCTCTTTCTTTGAAGCACAAGAGCCTCCCAAATCTCTCTCATTTGTTTGAGATTTCTCCGGTGGATTCTTACCATTTTCCTCACTCAAGGTGGCTCTCTCATTTCCCCTCATTTTGATTGGTTGATATCTTTGTTTACTTTGCATTTGCTCATTTGATTGCAAACCCTAGCTCATCATTTTTGTGTGGTCAAATCAATTACTATGATCCATTTAGGTTTATGTTTGTGGTTTCCTTGTGTATGATGTGCTTAGAATTGGTTGTAGAAAAGTTTGTGTGCCTAGATCTAGTGCTAGTCTTAATGTACATAATGGGGGTTAGGTTATGCTTAAGAAAGCAATTAAAGCTAAGTTACTTTAATAGCAACTTTTCGAATTGTAGGATGACACCATTCGTTTTCTTTGAAACTTCTGCTGAGGCGGCGGCGAACCGTGAACGCGAATTGATTGAGGAAAAGATGAACTTGTGGATCGAAGCCATTGATGCGTTGAATGCGGAGTGTAGGGCCTTTTCATATAATTATTTCATTAAAGACCACTCCGAAAATTTTATAACAAAAAAGGAGAGGCTGATGAAGAAGCTCAAGACGGCGGAAAAAATAGTAGGTGTGATCTTGCACTGCAAATTACATTGTGTGCAACAACGGCAGAATATGCTGAGATAGACATGGGCAATCATGGTCATGTCATTGATTGGTTAGTTCACCAACCATTCTCGTCGGATGAGAATCGTGCATCTCATTGGGCATGGGTCAAAGAAAGAAATGATGTTATTTGTTGCAACCCGGGACCGTACGCCGCATAGTATTGCATGAGGCTATGTAATCTTTGTCATTTGGACTGTAATGACATGTACCCTATGCTTGGTCGTTGTTTGAACTACTATGACTTGTACCCTTAACATTTGAACTCATTAAGAACTTGGTGTTGTATGTCATATCAAGTAACCGAGTGTTGTACTCTACTTAATTTATTTTATGTTTTTGTTTATGTCATCTTAAACCCGTATATTCATGTAGGATGGACAGTCGATCCATGACTATGAACATAGCGTGTGAGAAGATCATGGCGGAGCGACACCGTTGCTTGAAGAAGGAATGTGAAGCATGGTTGAAGAGTTGTGATGAGGCAAATGCGGCCATGAAGGATTTCAGCAAGTATCACTTTATCGAGGAACCTTCTGATGCTAAGGAGAAAAAAGCATTCCGAAAGCTTGTGAAGGAGAAAGAGAGGATGCTTGATCAGCTGCAAGACCGGGAATATGCTTGCAGACACGCTTTGGCAGTTGAGATTGCGTTCACTGCAAGCAAAGAAGAATTCCGTGAGATGGACTTGAGGAAACCCGGGCAGGTCATAGGATGGGCAATCAAATAGGGAGTGTCAGAGAATCCTGCGCGCCGTGCTGCATGGGCTTGGTTCCGTGAAACGAATGGTGTGTTGGGTCATTGGGCAGGATCCACAGACTTTCAACTGAAGTGTAATCAAGGGCGTGACAATCAAATTGAACGTCTGATAAGTATGAGGCTTATGTTACCTGTTTAGAACATGTGTCGTCGAGCTTGAGCTATTAGTTTGAACTGATGTCATTCGAACCGGGTCATGTTTTAATTAGTTTGAACATGTGCTATTCGTGGATGTAATGAACTATGTTGAGTTGAATTATGTATGTGCTTGCGAGATAGAATTGGGTATATTATGCTAACATTCGACACATATGGGGCAAAACAGGGGAGAGGAGGGACCAGACCCTACCGCCACAGTCCATGGCGGTAGTGTCCAGCACCCTACCGCCATGGCCTGTGGCGGTAGGGTCCGGTCCTACCGCCAGCGGTCTTGGGTTCTTCGTCACAGAACCGTTGCCCCCCCCCCTACCGCCATGCAATCTGGCGGTAGGGTCCAGTAACCTACCGCCATGGCCTGTGGAGGTAGGGTCCGGTCCTACCGCCAGCGGTCTTGGGTTCTTTGTCACAGAACCATTGCCCCCCTACCGCCATGCATCCTGGCGGTAGGGTCCAGCACCCTACCGCCATGGCCTTTGGCGGTAGGATTCTAACTCCAAAAATAGAGCACTTTGTTATGTTATATCCCACTTCTCTTCACAGCACAACAGTTTTTCAATAAAAATCATGACAAATCCCAGAATACACTAACAAACTAAATTCATTCACAACACATTGCAAACATCTTCACACCAAATTCAATACAAATGGCAAATTCATTCACGACAAGTTGACGACACATGGCTTTTTGCCTTAGTACTAGATAGTTCATTATAAATTTGGCATGGCTTCATCCGGTTACATGACGAGTCCACCGAAGGCGATGGCTTTACTGAGTCATACGGGGCCATTTCCCCTTCCTGTCACGTGCCTCATCCTCCTCTTGTGCCTTGTGAGCTCTTGCAAGCTTTCTTGCCCTCTCCTCCTCGCTTGGCGTGCCCTCTCCTCCTCGCGTTGCTTCCGCTCCATCCTCTCTTTTTGGTGACGCTCTTCCTCCAAGCCTCTTTGAAACTTGTCGGTCCATGACTTCTTTCGGTCGGTGGACTCCTTCACCTTGCAAACATCTCCACACCAACATGGTGGAATCTTCACATCCTTCTCCTTCACCTTGTCCAAAGATGCGTCCTTCCACTTGTGTGGCATGTCTTCATGGTGAGCACATGTTGGCCTTGTCATGGAACCGGATGAAGCCATGCCCTACAACAAATAAAGATGTTAAGTCTAAATATGAACACATTGACATGTAAAGAGGCAAATATATCAACACATGCATGAACATATTAAAAGTATGTGAAGAGTGGGCCATCGCCACCGGCAACACGTTATCATTTGAAGAGTGGGCCATCGCCACCATCAATGTTCCCTTGTATTTGCCGGTCAAGAATGTACCATCTATAGACAACACCGGGCGACAATACGTGAATGCCTCAATGCATTGTCCAAAGCTCTAGAAGGCACGACGAAACACTCCGGCAATTGACTCCACCCGATGGCGCATTCCCGGGTTTCGATGAGCAATTGCTGCCAACATCTTGGGGAGAATGTTCTATGCGGCCTCATAATCACCATGCAGCATCCTAATAGCATTTGCCTTCGCCATCCATGCCTTCCCGTACTTGACCGGGTGTCCGAATTGTTCCTCAATCGAAGACATGAGAAACTTGACCTTCACGGTTGGATCATGTGCTATTTGATGCAACAATTTATATCCTAGATACTCCGACGTGAGTTGACGGTGTCCTTTGCTTTGGTCGGCCTTGTCCGGGGGTACGCACGTGTGAGTGCCAACATGACTCTTCAAGACCCATTGCCCGGTTTCTTTGATTTTTCCTACCGCGGACCATCCATTTGCAACCTTCTTTGTCACATTTGACCGTGTACCGAAGTTTTTGATTTGAATGACCAACAACAAACGGCCTATGGTTCCTAATGGCATAGTCACACAACCATATCTTGAACTCTATCAAAGAACCAAACTTGATGCCTTTCTTCAAATGAGCATTCTCATCCTCATTTTCTGGTCGAGGATCACTAAATTTGGGGCACGACGTTGGCTCGACAACCATAATCTCATCCCACCATCAACGACTGCATTGTCCGCAAGACTCACATCTCTAAACAAAGACGGCCCTCTCTCCTTGCCGGTCACCTTCTTGTAGATTTTTTTTCTTGCGCAGTCAACCCATCCTCATCCAATTCTTCCTCCGAACCCTCGTCATCCGAGTTATACCCACACATACGGTTATAAGGGAGGGTACGGTCCATGTCTTGTTGCCGCACAATGACATCCAAGTTACCAATTGGATTGTAATGGATCTCTTCATTCTCCGAGTAAACATCCTCCTCTAGAGCAACAATAGCATCATCATCAACATGAGGAATAGCATCTTCTTCAACATGAGGAATAGCATCATGACGGAGTACTATGGTGCTAGTGTTGATATGATCTTCATTGGGTTGGCTACTTGGTGGTTGGCTAGAAGAATTGGGGACATACACCTCGGCACTATCATCATGCATGGGGGAGGATGCATTGCGGTTGAGATCAATTTGCAAAGGAGGAGGATCAACCTTTGTGGCAAAGATCTCAAGAGACTTGTCTTGTGAAGCGTCTACTTTTTCCTTGTACACATTCCAATGCAATTGGGAGGTGATGGGCATACTCTTTAATCGGGACTTTACTCCCAATCCAACGTCATACCTCCCAATAAGCTTAACCTCGGCATTCGGGTCATTCCAATGTAAGACGCTTCTCACTTGAACTACAAGATCATCAAAGCTTGGACTTGTGTCAAAAACCATAGCCTCTTCCCCTTCATCGTCATTTCCAAGCATAAATGTCGACTTGTCCAAATAATGAACATTTACGAGCTTATGCATCTAAGAAAATGGGAAGAATATAATCAATCCATATATGTCATCCAACCAACACAAATGGACAAATGAACGAAATTTTGCATAACTACTATTCATACTAAAGTTAACCTAACAATTAACCACTAACCCTAACCATAACCCCTAACATAACCACTATAACCCTAACCCCCAACATAACCACCAACATAATTACCCAACATCCCTAACCCTAACCCTAACACCAACACCTAACATAGCCACAACCCTAGCCATAAATGCATCATAAATGCATCATAAATGCACACAACAACATCAACACCTAGGGTTTGCAATAAATTGACCAAATCAACACAAAACAAAGATCTCAACCAATCAAAAGAAGGGGGAATGGGGGAGGTACCTTGGGTGATGAAAATGCTCCGGATCCACCGATGAAATCCCAAGCAAATGGAGTGGATCTAGGGGGGTTTGTGAGGGGGAGAGAGGGGGAAGAGGAGCTGAGCATGGGGAAGAAGATGAGTGGGGAAGAAGAGTGGTGGTGGGGCCCACAAACCAGCCCCTCCCCACCTTATCCAGAACACAGGACCCTACCGCTAGAGGTTATGGCGGTAGGCTCCAGTAACCTACCGCCGTAGGGGATGGCGGTAGGCCCTTTTCCACGTCAGCGGCTGCCAACGGCCGTCAGTCGCCGTCAAATGGCCTACCGCCGTAGGCTATGGCGGTAGGGCACCAATCCTACCGCCAGGCCCTCTGGCGGTAGGCAAAAGGGCCAGATCCCGAAGTTTTTCCGAACTGGGGTCAGATCCCGATTTTCTTTTCAAAAAGGGTCAAAACACGAAATTTGGCCCCACACATTCTCGCTTGATCTTTTTCCTCTTTTTTTTCTTTTTTGGCTTCCTGTTGTAGTAAAATTCAATGAGATCCAGTGCTTCACTCGCCACAGCTCCTAAAATACGCAGCACACCTATAAAAATCCCAGTGGACGAATCTCCATTTCCTCTGTTCCTCTTGTACATTCTTGACTAAAATATGAAACGTATTGCACTCATCTTCCCTGTCCAGGAACCAGCTTTTTTTATCAACCGAGCACTTGATCTATTTCAGTATTTGTTCACAATTTTTCCATAGCCACAGCGGGTTTCAGCAGCAGCAGGTCACGGCAGTAGCAAGTCAACGGACAGAGGCGGACCACGGTACATGCAATCCGGAGGTAACAGCTGGCTT
Organism: Triticum dicoccoides; assembly: GCF_002162155.2. Lineage (NCBI taxonomy): Eukaryota > Viridiplantae > Streptophyta > Magnoliopsida > Poales > Poaceae > Triticum > Triticum dicoccoides. Next base: position 288,915,940 of record NC_041387.1, on the reverse strand, counting down.
AGTGATGCCTGACCACGATAGATGCAAGGAAGCAGTGGCCTGACTCAGAACGGAGGCTGGAGGCCACGGCAGAAACGGCCACGAGGCCAGACCGACTTGGGGCGCAGCGGCGCAGGTGAAGCCATGGAGGCATGATGACTCGCCAGCGGTGGCTCAACACGAGATCGGCGATTTGGGGTTCGTCCGGAGCAGCAGTGGCGGGTTAGCGGGCGTCAAGGAGACCCACGACGAGGAGAGGTGGCGCGGCGAGCCGGCTGCAGGGGTGGAAGAGGGGCGCCTCCAGCATGGGGAAGCCAGCGTTGGGACGGGGCGACCCGGTGCAGTGACTTGGGATACACAGCCGCTAAAAGCTAGACCGCGTCGGGATGGAGCAAGATCGGCGGAGATAACTCGCCGGTGACTCACGTCCAGACCGAGGCGGAGAACGGAGGCCAGGCGGGTTGAATCCGGGGGCGAGGCCTTAGTCGCGAGGCTGGTGAATCCTGGTAGCGGTACAATGCACCTGCCAGCGTGGAGGCCCGCAGCCGGGCGAGCAATGACGGCGACTCGCGGAAAAACTACGTCGGCTCGGCGAAGGCGAATCCGGGTCAGGGCCAGTGGAGTTCTATCCGTTTCCGTGCCGGGTCGTAACTGGCTCGGTAGCTTACCTTTTTTTACTGGATCCGTATCCTTTCCTGCGTCGTTGCTAGTTGTGGAACAACTAGTACTCCTGGACACTGGCCTTCACGTGGATAGCCATACCTAGAACCGGTCAAACCAAAGGAACTCCTAGATCCTCATGTGTGGATGTCGTTGTTGCACTTTTTCCTTTTCTCCTTCTAAATCTGAACCGGACCCAAACCATTGCCGCTTGTACCAGCCACGTCCACTTCTTTTTTTAGACGATCCTGTTGGCCGTCGCAGAGGAGCAAATCGATCTTGTTGCTGAATTTTCTTCTGTCCTTGATCTTGAGATGAGAATTGATCTGATTTCTGATAACTGAACACGGAGTCGATGTAGATTTTTTCTGACCGGCTTTTCTTCATCCGGCAGATCATGAGCCTCTCGATCCTTAGGAAGAATCCCTCCAAGAACTCATCACCACCGTGCGCGAGCCCCACGGTGGGCGCCAACTGTCGTGGAATTTATCACGGCAGATGTCCTAGTGTAAGGACTTAGTCGCGAGGCCAACGCATCTATGTGGTAGCTTGAGAGGGGTTGGGCGGAATCGAGAGACGCAACACATAAGACGAGGATTTAGACAGCTTCAGGCCCCGGGAAACATCATCCGGTAATAACCCTACATGTTGTTTGTGGCTAGGTCTCATTATGATCATGAGGGAGTCGCTGTAAGCCGGCTCTCCTCTTTCTGTCTAACCCTAGATATTGTTTCTTGTCCCTCTTTGGGTGCCCTGCCCCTCCTTATATAAGTTAGAGGGGTGGGTTACATGTGGAGTCCAAATAGGATTAGGACTAGCCTACCTTCTACTACAAGTCGGATACAAGTCCGGGTCTTGATTCCTTGTAAGGAAGATATTCCTCACGCCTTTCCTCTTAAGCCGGCCTACCATAACGTAAGCCGGCCTTCTGGGCCTTGAGCCTCCCGGGCCCCCGGGTCTTGTCGCTCCTCTGATCCGCTTGCCAGGTCACCCATAAGTCGCCAGGATCGGGCGGGTCACTTAGTGTGTCGTCCAGCCAGGGCAGGTCATTAGTGAGTTGCCAAGTCCGGCCGGGTTATACTTCCGACCGGGTTACACCGCGGGGTATATCCCCGACACAGTCCAACACCCAAGTGTTGATATCATCAGCATCACCTGTGATGTGCAGAGTTGCGTAGAAATGAAGAATAAGCTCTTCATTCCAATCAACAATGTCAGAGCAAAAGTTGAGCAGCCCTGCATCATGAAGCACACCGAGGATTGGAGAGAAACAAGGCATTGATTCCATGTCCACGTGAGGAATATGCTCATGGTCGAAGACTTTGTCTTTGTTGAATAGCAGTGAAGAATAGAAGTTTGCCTGGCTGGCAGTCCAGAAGTGTTTACTTCTAAGACGAGCATAGTCATATGGGTTGAATTCAGTGAAGAAAACATGCTCGCCGAAGAAATCATCAGCCTTGAATTTCTGCTTCTTCGAGAAGGGATCCTTTGGCTTGGGCTGAGGAGTATGAGTCAATTGCATCACCACCTCAGGAATCTCAATCTCAGGATCAACAGGCTGAGGAATTTCAGGCTCTTCTTCAGCTGCAGCCTGGGTCTTCAATTCTTCAGTAACATTTTCATCAGTACTAGTGGCTAGAATTTCTTCATGGACAGATGGGGTTGCACGAGGTTCTTCAGATCCCAATTGTACTTCAGTAGTGACAGGGGACTAAGGAATTGATTGAAGTGGGGTGAACAGTGGAGAGTTGGGGTGCTGACTTTCCCAAAAGTCATCATTCAGCACGGGTGTGGTACAGCCAATGTCCATATCTTCATCTTCTAGTTCTTCAATGCCGGCCTCTTCCGGAGTAATCTAAGGCATAGGCGAGGAGACAACTGGTGTTGAAGGGATTGCATCCACTTCAATTTCTCCATCCAACTGCTTTGACGAAGCAGGAGAAGGAATTTCTTCATCTGATTCACTTGGAATCGCATAATCTTCATCAAAAGGAACAAGGTCCTTTGATGGCATGAATGAGACAGGAACGACATCAATTGGGTTGTCAATTGAGCTTGTCAAAGGCTTCATCTTCTTCGGAGCTGAAGAATCTGATGAAGTTGATGCCTTCCTTTTCTTCATAGTTGCACGCTCTGCAGCCTTGGTCTTCTTCACATCTGATGCAGATGGAAGGATTGGAGTTTGCGTTGGTGCAGGAGGAGCAGAGGAATTTGGTTCGTTTTCTTCAGGCAGAACTGATGCAGTTGCCCTGACTTCTTCATTTTCTTCACGCACAACACTAGTGGATGCCCTGGCAATTTCTTCAGCGGCTGGAATGCAGTCATCAGCCCTGGTGCTTTCATTTTCTTCAGCAGCCTGATTGTCATCAGTAGTGCTGGCATGTTCTTCGGTAGGCTGTGCAGATGCTTCAGCCTAAGGATTTTCTTGTTGCGTTGGGGCTGCAACAATTGAAGTGAATTTATCAGTCATTTTCACAAATTTGACTTTGGCTCCAAGCCAGTCAGCATAGTAGCGATCAAATTCATCACTCAGTTGCTTGATCTTAGCTTGTAAGGCAACGAGTTGTTCAAGGGAAAGCTTCAGAACGTTTTCCCTCAGAAAGCGCTCTTTCTTGTATTGCATTTTCTTCACTCTTCTTCCTTCTTCATATTTCCATTTTTCTTCTTCAATGAAGGCAGTCAAAACATGACTTTGAACAGGAGTGAGGTTCATCTCCAGCAAAGGTGTGTTCGGGTCCTTGTGCCATAGATCAGTGAAATCTAGGATCAACTTCGGATCCAATAACAGTGGCACATTGCCGCCTTTGGCTCTAGCGGCCCTGGCATGCCTGTCTTTGATGATTTCAGCAAGTTCTTCATCATCAGCCTCATCATCATCAGATGGCACTTGAAAGGCGACCTGCTTCTTGTGAGGACTTGGTCGAGAGCCTCGTCCAGCAGTGGCCTTTTTCTTCAGCAGAGAGGGGCTAGTTGAGGAATTTGGTGCAGCTAAGGAACTCGCAGAAGCTCCTGAGGCAATTGAGATGCATGTAGTCCTTTGGCACGTGGTGAGATGCACAGGTGCAGAGGATTTAGTTGGAGCATCTGAGGACTTTGAAGGAGGAGGAGTAGTTTGAGGGGTTGACCGTGAGGGCTTTGAAGAATCTGGTCGTGAGAAAATTGCTGAGGAACTTGGCCGTGAGGGCATTGAGGGAGAAGCACTTGGCTTGTGAGCAGGCTTCTTTGGCATGGCCTTCTTCGGCTTGCTTGCAGAGGCCTCAGCAGCGGTAGCAGCAACAATAGAGTCCTCATTGAATTTCCTCGCTGCTTCCTTTGCCTGTTTGGCCAGTTTGGCCTGGTGCTTTGCCCATTCATCAGGATAATCCTCACCGCGCTTGAGGCTGGTGGGATCTGCCAATTGTCCAGGTGCCAACAGAGGTCTTGGGCATGGAGGGTTGAGAGCGAATTTCTTCATATACTTGGGAGTAACATATTTGTACTCCCTCCATTCCCGTGCCCATCTCCTCTCTATCCTTTGTATGCGCACCTTGCGCTGATTTTTGTCCTCCTTGCCAAATTTGGCCTCATCAGGAGTGCAATAATCCTTGTATATGTCATCAGGGATCTTGAAAGCAGTATTGACCTCAGGCCTCTTTCCACCCTTCTATGCCTTCTTACCATCAGCCATTTTCTTCAGCTGAGGAATTTGAACAATGGAATTCTCTGAATATGTATGCAACTTTTCTTCGAGGAATGCTGCAAATGAGTTAAGTTGATGAGAACCTAGTGATTTGGCAGCAGACATGAGTACCTGTGAACAGAGTATAGTTGTGAGGAATTTGGAGAGGTCATATGCGTTCTCAGAAGGTTTTTCAAAAAGGAATAAGTTTGAGGAATTTGACCAGATGAGTCTTGAAGAATTTTACTAAGCATTCTTTGTCTTAGGTTCCAGAGTTGTATAGATCGAAGATCCACACAATTGAGGAATCTTGAAGAAAAATTATTGCTTAGAGAAACGAATCAAGAGCAGATGACATGTGAGGTGTTCAGTGTGTGAAGATTTGAAGAATAAATACCTTTGAAGATTTTTAAGAAAACATTTGAATCAAAGAGGGCAGTTAAAGTAACTTTTAATTACCCTTGATGAAGAACACGACAAACTGGGAAGTGTAGATGTGAAGTTCGTCAGTTCAGATCTTCCACGCCCTAACTCGGCAGAAGAAGACAGCTATCGCAGCGGCGGAGTGAAGAAATCTGCAGCCGGCGCGAGTATGATGGCGATGAGGTCGAGGCAGTGAAGCTCTTCCTCACCGGAGACGATGAAGTAGCGGCGGTGCTAGGGTTTGAGAAGCTCGAGCGGAGTAAAAACGAAGTGAGGAAGGGGAGGGGGTATTTATAGTCGGAGTGAAAAACTGTACGCCCGAGGAAATCGGACCAACGTGCCCCTGGCCCTTCTCATTCACTTGGCATGTGTCACCCACGTACTGAGAGGTGGAAATCGTGTGAGATCGTGGGTGAATAGAAAAGTGTTATCGCGGGATGCGGAACTGTTTGAGCGGCAAAGACGAAAATTTAGATAAGATAAGTTAAAAGTTCCGTTCGCAGATTCTTCAGCTGACAAGGACACAGTGAAGATTTTGAATGAGTTTCAAATAGAACGCACATGAAGAATTTGTGAATAGATTGGGTTGAGTTTAGCATAGAGGGGGAAGGGTCCGATCACATTCACTTACCAAAAAAATCAACTTGAACAATTAGCAATAAGTGAATGTTGTAGAGGACATAAACTCATATATATATATATATATATATATATATATATATATATATATAGGGTGGTCTATTATGATAACACCCATTAAGAGTCTTATTCTAATAACACCCACCTTATTCTGCTAACACTTTAGAGCTGCGAAAGTGCACCGAACCGAACCACCATGGGAAAAAAGAAACCTCCCCACGCCCCCACCCATCTCACTACCCACCTTATCTTCACCTTCTTCCCACCAGATCCTCCCCACCACCAGCCCGCACCACTCCTCCCCACCACCGGCCACACAGTCAACCCCGGCCGCCTCTACCCACCACGGCGCGGTGCCGCCCGGATCCGCCATGCACACTCCACCGCGCCCCACCTACCGCGGCACGACGTCTCTCGACCGCCTCATGCGTGCCCCCGCCCCGAGCCGCCGGACTCAACCCACCTCGATCCACAATGGTGCACCGCCCCCCGATCCACTCCGGCGCGTGACCCACCACCTACCTCCACTACCGGCACCGGATCTGCGGCCGTCCGCTATTCATGGACTCCGGCGTGGGCGGCGAGGCCATTGCGATCCACCATGCCGTACAACCACATCTGCGACGCCGGGGATGGAGGCAGTGGTGACACCTTCCTTCCAAGGGATGGGCAGGGCGGCGATGCGGGGTCTGGCGTAGCAGGGCCAACGTGCAGGAGGAGAAGGGGCGGCGTGCAGTTCGGTTGGCCCTGCAGCTTCTTGGTGCGCTCCACTCCCCATCGACCCGGCGTGTAGTTTGAGGTCGAGAGCAGCGACACCATTGACAAAAAGGCCAAGATCCAGGTCTGATTCCCCTCCCTCCCATCCCCTCCCACGCACTCAGTCCACAACGAATCGCGCCTCCTTAGATTGCGAGTGTAGCTAGATTTAATCCACCCGGGGGGTTAGGGTTGGTGTGATTCCGCGACAGATGGTTCTGGGGATCTTGTTTGTGAGCCGCCCGCTCCCATTGCCCTATTGTGCCGTCAATTGTGTTTTCGTGCTAACCATGGTGCGATGTTGTAGCAGCGTAGCTCCCTGCGACTGATTCCCAATGCCTCCTCTGTTTTGCAGGTCCGGAAGCACTCCCTGCATTGACAAACAAAAGGTGAAACCGCGACAATACAGCTCACTCCATCCGATGATTTTTCTTGTTCAGATGCAGCTCACTTCGTCCACATCGTCGGACGTCGCTGGAGCAGTCCACACAGCAGGCGCAAGCGGCCATCGTTGACTCGTTATGTAGTCCACTTGCACGTGCCACCTCTTGCATCTTCCAAATTCGTTTGCAGGCGTCGGCGTGCTGGTTCTATTGCTGTTTAGAAAAGTTCTTTTTTAGATTTTGCTAGTGCACAACACTGCAGTTTGCTTGTGCTCACGGTGCGGTGCGGTTGGGCGACCAGTTACTAGTTTTTCTGTTGATTTTATAGATTCTCCAATACGTTTGTAAAAAATGTTTAAAACAGTAGTTCATTGTACAAAAAATGTGGTGCAGTTTTGCTGCTGGCGCCACAAATGCAATCCATCTCTATATTATTGAGGTGTTTGCACTTCATTGTTACAAAAAATATGTGTGGTTCACTTTGTAAAAAATACATTTCCTAGACTAGTTATTATGTTTTATTTTCCAGATTTTTCAACCGCGTATACGCTTTAACTTTGTCTGCTATGTACTAGATGGTTGTGTGGCCGTGTAAAAATATAATGAATGGATATGTGTTTTTAAGCTCACTTTGTTCTCTCCAGCAGCTCACTATAAAACTCCTTTGTGGTTCACTTGGTAATCCAAAAATAAAAACACCTCAGAAAGCAGCTCACTTCTCATTACATGTGGTTCACTTGCTTAGTCCATGCGGTCCACTTGCCTGGTCTAAGCACGTAAAAATTATTGAGTTTGGAAAAAACTCAAGAGGTTCACTTTCGGTAGTGTCGCAGCCCGTTTATGGTAGTCTTGAGATTCACTTTTCATAGGATTGTGGTTCACCAACCTTGACATGAAGTGCACTCCACCTCGTTTGGGAAAATTTACGTCCCACAAAAAAGAAATCATGCAGTGCACTTGTCCGTCTGATGAAGTGCGGGTTTTGGTCTAAAGAAGTGCGGTTTGGTACCTCGTTTGGGAAAATTTACGTCCCACAAAAAAGAAATCATGCAGTGCACTTGTTCGTCTGATGAAGTGCGGGTTTTGGTCTAAAGAAGTGCGGTTTGGTACCTCGTTTGGGAAAATTTATGTCCCACAAAAAAGAAATCATGCAGTGCACTTGTCGGTCTGATGAAGTGCGGTCTTTTGGTCTGAAAGCAGTGCGGTTTTCAGTCGGATGAAGTACCCACGTCGATTTGGGTGTCGCGAAAAACAGAGTGTCCGCATTTCGGTAAATTCGAAATGCCTCTTAAACCGTAAAGAATTAGAGAGAGTGTTCTACATGAAAGAGTTGCGTCTCGTCGAAATCTTTCCAACGGTGTATCATTTGAATCATTCCGACAAGCGGTTTGCAAAATTTTTGCGAAAAACAGCCGCTGCCACTCGTCATCCAACGCACGATTTTCAAAATTAACTTAAAATCGTAAGGAATCTCAAAAATATTTCAACATATGAAAGTTGCGCCTCATTCGTAGATTTCCAACGGCGTATCACACCCCTCGTTTCGACAAACGGTTCAAAAACTAGAGCGAAAACAGTACCGAAAATTTGAATTTTTTTTGAAAAACAGAATTCCGCGATTTAGTAAATTTGAAACTGCTCTTAAACCATATGGAATTATAGAAAGATTTATATATGAAAAAGATGTGCCTCGATGATATCTATCCAACGGTGTATCATTTGCATTATTCCGACAAGCGGTTTAGAAAAAAACGTGAAAAAACGCTCGCTGCCACTCGTCATCGGCGGCACCATTTTCAAAACTGCTCTTAAACCGTGTCGAATCTCGAATAATGTTCAACATGTCGAAGTTGCGCCTAATCCATAGCTTTTCAACGGTATATTACACGCCTCATTCCGATAAACGGTTAAAAAATTAGAGCAAAAACAGTACCGAAAAAATAACGTGTGCAGTTTTTTCCGACGAGAAGTTCACTAGTCTCTATTGCAGTGCTCGTCGTCAAAATGATGCAGTGCGCTTCTGTTGAGCGTGCAGTACCGAAGTGGTGTGCAGAATAGTTATTCTGCTAATATTAGCAGAATAGAC
>NC_041387.1:288895934-288907059 GCF_002162155.2 Triticum dicoccoides | reverse complement strand
GATGGCGGCAGCCGGAGCGAGGGAGCCCGCGGCGCCGTGATTGGCCGGCGACGGATCCACCGCCGCCTCCTCCTTCCTTCTGTCGCCGGATCCATCGTCGGGGTCGTGATCCCCGCCTCCTGCCTCCCTCCGTCACTGGATTAATCGACAGGTTCGTGATCCCCGTATCCTGCATCCCTCCGTCGCCGGATCCATCGTTGGGGTAGTGATCCCCGCCTCCTATCTCCCTCTGCCGCATGATCCATCGACAGGGCCGTGATCCCCTCCTCCTGCCTCCCTCCGTCGTCGGATCCATCGACGGAGCCGTCATCCCCGCCTCCTGCCTCCCTCTGTCGTCGGGTCTCCTTCACCGGGACAGTTATCCCCGCAAGGTGCTTCCTCAACGAACCTCTTCGCCAGACGTCCACCACAAGCAGGAGCTGCGTCAATGGCGCCGCCTCGCAAGAACATGCCAGTAAGACGCCCAAGAGAGATAGAAGAAGAAGATGGTACACTGGAGGTATTGTCTACTCCCCACGTTTGTGTCACTCCATCAGTTCATCAGTCCTGCTATGAAGAAGAACCCTGTCATGCCCAATATGCGACCCTATCCAAAAGGAACTCGAAGGTCCCACCAAGGATAGACTCGCATATTGAAACGCTTTTGCAAGGTGGATATCATTACATCAACATTACATAATAGATGGGGATACATACAAGAGGCATACAATGCCACACATCACAATACATAAGAGCACCATCCGGCTAAGGATGAAACACAAACAGAAACTCAAACGACATCCACCCTGCTAACCCAGGCTGCCGACCTGGAACCTATCCCCTGATCGAAGAGGAAGCAGAAGAAGAACTCAAGCAAGCAAGCATCACTCTCGCGTCATGACCATCGCATAACCTGTACCTACAACTGTTGTTGTAGTAATCTATGAGCCACGAGGACTCAGCAATCCCATTACCATGGGTATCAAGACTAGCAAAGCTTGATAGGAAAGGAAGGGGTAAAGTGGTGAGGCTGCAGCAGCGACTAAGCATATATGGTGGCTAACATACGCAAATAAGAGCGAGAAGAGAGCAAGCGGAACGGTCGTGAAGCTAGAAATGATCAAGAAGTGATCCTGAACTCCTACTTACGTCAAACATAACCCAGAAACCGTGTTCACTTTCCGGACTCCGCCGAAAAGAGACCATCACGGCTACACATGCGGTTGATGCGTTTTAAATTCGGATCTGGTGTCAAGTTATCTACAACCGTACATTAACAAATTCCCATCTACCTATAACCGCAGGCACGGCTTTCGAAAGATTATACCCTGCAGGGGTGTCCCAACTTAGCCCATGATAAGCTTGTTGGGGAACGTAGCAAAAATTCAAAATTTTCCTACGTGTCACCAAGATCTATCTATGGAGAGACTAGCAATGAGGGGAAGGAAAGTGCATCTACATACCCTTGTAGATCACTAAGCGGAAGCATTCAAGAGAAAGGGGTTGAAGGAGTCGTAGTCGTCGTGATCCAAATCATCGCAGATCCTAGTGCCGAACGGACGGCGCCTCCGCGTTCAACACACGTACAGCCCGGTGACGTCTCCCATGCCTTGATCCAGCAAGGAGAGAGGGAGAGGTTGAGGAAGACTCCATCCAGCAGCAGCACGACGGCGTGGTGGTGGTGGAGGAGCATGGCAATCCTGCAGGGCTTCGCCAAGCACCGCGGGAGAGGAGGAGGACTTGGGAGAGGGGGAGGGCTGCGCCAGAACTTTTGTAAAGCTCACATGCGCCTCCCCACTATATATAGGGGTGCAGGGGGCTGGTTCCTTGCCCTCCAAGTCCATTGGGGCGTTGGCAAAGGTGGGAGGAAAGAAATCCCATCATTTCCTTCCCCACCGATTGTTATCCCCCCTTTTTAGGGATCTTGATCTTATCCCTTCGGGATATGATCTTATTCCTTCTAAGGGGGAATCTTGGTGCGCCTTGACCAGGGGTGTGGGGCCTTGCCCCCACTACCCACGTTCATGTGGGTCCCCCCATGCAGGTGGGCCCCACTCCAGAACCTTCTAGAACCTTCCCGGTACAATATCGAAAATTCCCGAACATTTTCCGGTGGCCAAAATAGGACTTCCCATATATAAATCTTTACCTTCGGACCATTCTGGAACTCCTCGTGATGTCCGGGATCTCACCCGGGACTCCGAACAACATTCGGCAACCACATACAAACTTCCTTTATAACCCTAGCGTCATCGAACCTTAAGTGTGTAGACCCTACGGGTTCGGGAACCATGCAGACATGACCGAGACGTTCTACGGTCAATAACCAATAGCGGGATCTGGATACCCATGTTGGCTCCCACATGTTCCATGATGATCTCATCAGATGAACCACGATGTCAAGGACTCAATCGATCCCGTATACAATTCCCTTTGTCTAACGGTATTGTACTTGCCCGAGATTCGATCGCGGTATACTGATACCTTGTTCAATCTCGTTACCGGCAAGTCTCTTTACTCATTTCGTAACACATCATCCCGCGATCAACTCTTTGATCACATTGTGCACATTATGATGATGTCCTACCGAGTGGGCCCAGAGATACCTCTCCGTCACATGGAGTGACAAATCCCAGTCTCGATTCGTGCCAACCTAACAGACACTTTCGGAGATACCTGTAGTGCACCTTTATAGCCACCCAGTTACGTTGTGACGTTTGGTATACCCAAAGCATTCCTACGGTATCCGGGAGTTGCATAATCTCATGGTCTAAGGAAAAGATACTTGACATTAGAAAAGCTTTAGCATACGAACTACATGATCTCTGTGCTAGGCTTAGGATTGGGTCTTGTCCATCACATCATTCTCCTAATGATGTGATCCTGTTATCAATGACATCCAATGTCCATGGTCAGGAAACCGTAACCATCTATTGATCGACGAGCTAGTCAACTAGAGGCTTACTAGGGACATGGTGTTGTCTATGTACCCACACATGTATCTGAGTTTCCTGTCAATACAATTATAGCATGGATAATAAACGATTATCATGAACAAGGAAATATACTAATAACTAATTTATTATTGCCTCTAGGGCATATTTCCAACAGTCTCCCACTTGCACTAGAGTCAATAATCTAGTTCACATCGCCATGTGATTAACACTCATAGGTCACATCGCCATGTGACCAACATCCAAAGAGTTTACTAGTGTCACCAAACTAGTTCACATCACCATGTGATTAAGACTCAATGAGTTCTGGGGTTTGATCATGTTTTGCTTGTGAGAGAGGTTTTAGTCAACGGGTCTGCAACATTCAGATTCGTATGTACTTCGCAAATCTCCAGGTCATATTGTAAATGCTGCTTCCACGCTCCATTTGGAGCTATTCCAAATGGTTGCTCCACTATACGTATCCGGTTTGCTACTCAAAGGCATTCGAATAGGTGTCAAAGCTTGCATAGACGTAACCCTTTACGTCGAACTCTTTATCACCTCCATAATCGAGAAACATATCCTTATTCCTCTAAGGATAATTTTGACCGCTATCTGGTGATCCACTCCTTGATCACCTTTGTACCCTCTTGCCAGATATGTAGCAAGGCACACATCAGGTGCGGTACACAGCATAGCATACTGTAGAGCCTATGTCTAAAGCATAGGGGACGACCTTCGTCCTTTCTCTCTATTCTACCATGGTCGAGCTTTAAGTCTTAACTTCGTACCTCACATCTCAGGCAAGAACTCCTTCTTTGACTGATCCATCTTGAACACCTTCAAGATCACGTCAAGGTATGTGCTCATTTGAAAGTACCATTTAGCACTTTTTGATCTATCCTCATAGATCTTGATGCTCAATGTTCAAGTAGCTTAATCCAGGTTTTCTATTGAAAAACACCTTTCAAATAACCCTATATGCTTTCCAGAAATTCTACATCATTTCTGATCAACAATACGTCAACAACATATACTCATCAGAAATTCTATAGTGCTCCCACTCACTTCTTTGGAAATACAAGTTTCTCATGAACTTTGTATAAACCCAAAATCTTTGATCATCTCATCAAAGCGCACATTCCAACTCCGAGATGCTTACTCCAGTCCTTAGAAGGATCGCTGGAGCCAGCATACCTTTTAGCATCCTTAGGATCGACAAAACTTTTCTGATTGTATCACATACAACCTTTCCTTACGAAAACTGGTAAGGAAACTCGTCTTGACATCCATCTGCCAGATTTCATAAATGCAGCTAATGCTAACATGATTCCGACGGACTTAAGCATCGCTACGGATGAGAAAATCTCATCGTAGTCAACTCCTTGAACTTATGAAAAACTCTTCGCCACAAGTCGAGCTTCATAGATGGTGACATTACCGTCCACGTCCGTCTTCTTCTTAAAGATCCATTTATCTCAATGGCTTGCCGATCATCGGGCAAGTCCACCAAAGTCCATGCTTTGTTCTGATACATGGATCCTATCTCGGATTTCATGGCTTCTAACCATTTGTCGGAATTTGGGCCCACCATCGCTTCTCCATAGCTTGTAGGTTCATTGTTGTCTAGCAACATGACCTTCAAGACAGGATTACTGTACCACTTTAAAGTAGTACGCATCCTTGTCACCCTACGAGGTATGGTAGTGACTTGATCCAAAAACTTCATGATCACTATCATAAGCTTCTACTTCAATTGGTGTAGGCGCCACAGGAACAACTTCATGTGCCCTGCTACATACTTGTTGAAGTGACGGTTCAATAACCTCATCAAGTCTCCACCATCCTCCCACTCAATTTTCGAGACAAACCTTTCCTCGAGAAAGGACCCGATTCAAGAAACAATCCCTATTGCTTTCGGATCTGAATTAGGAGGTATACCCAATTGTTTTGGGTGTCCTATGAAGATGCATTTTATCCGCTTTGGGTTCGAGCTTATCAACCTGAAACTTTTTCACATAAGCGTCGCAGCCCCAAACTTTTAAGAAACGACAACTTAGGTTGCTCCAAACCATAGTTCAAACGGTGTCGTCTCAACGGAATTACGTGGTGCCCTATTTTAAAGTGAATGCAGTTGTCTCTAATGCCTAACCCATGAACGATAGTGGTAATTCGATAAGAGACATCATGGTACGCACCATATCCAATAGGGTGCAACTATGAAGTTCGGACACACCATCACACTATGGTGTTCTAGGCGGTATTAATTGTGAAACAATTTCCAAAATGTCTTAATTGCGTGCCAAAGCTCGTAACTCAGATACTCATCTCTATGATCATATCATAGACATTTTATCCTCTTGTCACGATGATCTTCAACTTCAATCTGAAATTACTTGAACCATTCAATAATTCAGACTTGTGTTTCATCAAGTAAATATACTTAGTATCTACTCAAATCATCTGTGAAGTAAGAACATAACGATATCCACTGCGTGCCTTAGCACTTATTGGACTGCACACATCAAAATGTATTACTTCCAACAAGTTGCTATCTTGTTCCATCTTACTGAAAACGAGGCTTTTCAGTCATCTTGCCCATGTGGTATGATTTGCATATCTCGAATGATTCAAAATCAAGTGAGTCCAAACGATCCATCTGCATGGAGTTTCTTCATGCGTATACACCAATAGACATGGTTCGCATGTCTCAAACTTTTCATAAACGAGTGAGTCCAAAGATCCATCAACATGGAGCTTCTTCATGCGTTTTACACCAATATGACTTACATGGCAGTGCCACAAGTAAGTGGTACTATCATTACTATCTTATATCTTTTGGCATGAAAATGTGTATCACTACGATCGAGATTCAATAAACCATTCTTTTTAGGTGCAAGACCATTGAAGGTATTATTCAAATAAATAGAGTAACCATTATTCTTCTTAAATGAATAACCGTATTGCGATAGACATAATCCAATCATGTATATGCTCAACGCAAACACCAAATGACAATTATTTAGGTTTAACACCAATCTCAATGGTAGAGGGAGCGTGCGATGCTTGATCACATCAACCTTGGAAACACTTCCAACACATATCGTCAGCTCACCTTTAGCTAGTCTCTGTTTATTCGGTAGCTTTTATTTCGAGTTACTAACACTTAGCAACCGAACCGGTATCTAATACCCTGGTGCTACTAGGAGTACTAGTAAAGTACACATTAACATAATGTATATCCAATATACTTCTATCGACCTTGCCAGCCTTCTTATCTACCAAGTATCTAGGGTAATCCCGCTCCAGTGGTTGTTCCCCTTATTACAGAAGCACTTAGTCTCGGGTTTCGGTTCAACCTTGGGTTTCTTCACTGGACCAGTAGCTGATTTGCCGTTTCATGAAGTATCCCTTCTTGCCCTTGCCCTTCTTGAAACTAGTGGTTTCACCAACCATCAACAATTGATGCTCCTTCTTGATTTCTACTTTCGCGGTGTCGAACATCGTGAATACCTCAAGGATCATCATATCTATCCCTGATATGTTATAGTTCATCACGAAGCTCTAGCAGCTTGGTGGCAATGACTTTGGAGAAACATCACTATCTCATCTGGAAGATCAACTCCCACTCGATTCAAGTGATTGTTGCACTCAGACAATCTGAGCACAAGCTCAACGATTGAGATTTTATCCCTTAGTTTGTAGGCTAAGAAAATCGTCGGAGGTCTTATACCTCTTGACGCGGGCACGAGCCTGAAATCCTAATTTCAGCCCTCGAAACATCTCATATGTTCTGTGACGTTTCGAAAAACGTCTTTGGTGCCTCTATTCTAAACCATTTAACTGAACTATCACGTAGTTATCAAAACGTGTATGTCCGATGTTCGCAACATCCACAGACGACGTTTGGGGTTCTGCACACTGAGGGGTGCATTAAGGACATAAGCTTTCTACTGATCGCATAATCGCTACTGTCAACTTTCAACTATATTTTCTCTAGGAACATATCTAAAACAGTAGAACTAAAGCGTGAGCTATGACATAATTTGCAAAGGGTCTTTTGACTATGTTTAGGATAATTAAGTTCATCTTATGAACTCCCACTCAGATAGACATCCCTCTAGTCATCTAAGTGATTACATGATCCGAGTCAACTAGGCCATGTCCGATCATCACGTGAGACGGACTAGTCATCATCGGTGAACATCTTCATGTTGATCGTATCTACTATACGACTCATGATCGACCTTTCGGTCTCTTGTGTTCTGAGGCCATGTATGTACATGCTAGGCTCGTCAAGTTAACCTAAGTGTTTTGCGTGTGTAAATCTGGCTTACACCCGTTGTATGTGAACGTAAGAATCTATCACACCCGATCATCACGTGGTGCTTCGAAACGACAAACTTTCGCAACGGTGCACAGTTAGGGGGAACACTTTCTTGAAATTTTAATGAGGGATCATCTTATTTACTACCGTCATTCTAAGCAAATAAGATGTATAAACATGATAAACATCACATGCAATCAAATAGTGACATGATATGGCCAATATCATTTTGCTCCTTTTGATCTCCATCTTCGGGGCTCTGATGAGGACATGACTACCTTGGATCTGACCAAAAATATTGCATATATGCATATTTGTCAGGTGATTTCTAGTGCAAACTATTCAATAATCTATTTATGTTATCCAGAACAAAAATACTTCACACACTTTTGTGTTTTGTCTAATTGCAGGTGTATGGGACATTTGTACAATCCACATATGAAGATAAGGAAGAAAGAGATGTTTATTTGCTGTCCAAAAAGTTCTCTCACGTCACTTTTGGCCCAAGAGAAGATAGAGTCCAAGTCTCTCACGTTCTGGATTCAGATTCAGACTGCACAGACACACCTGACTCAAAACGCACACAAGTTTTTCATACGGACTCCGAATTGGGTGATTCTTTTTTTTTTGGAAACTAGATTTCGTGCACTTTCCAACCCAATTGGAATCACCTTCAAATTCGTCCAGAGCGTTGAGTTGTGGACGAAACAATCTGATGCTGCAGCAGAATCCGAGTCAAACTACAAGTCCAAAGGTGTTACATCACCTCCACTTGGGCCCATTGGCCTTGTACGACCTAGATTTAGTTTTAGGCTGCCTTGGGACGTCCTCCCACCTCCTTGGCCGCCACCCCTTGCTCCTATATAAGTAGATCCATCTAGTAGCTTTTCCTGGGGTTTTGTTTAGTTAAAAGTTAGCCAACGCAACTTCGTGTACTTCGTTTGTGTCCAACGACCAAACCAAGACCACTTTCGGATCCCCACCTTTATCAATACTTCATACATATTTGCAATATTCAGATTGCTTTTATCATATTCTTGCTCGTTCTTCGATTGCTTGCAGGAATAGACCTTCGTGGTCAGGTTGATCGTGCACCGGCGTGGTCAATAACCTCTGGAGATTGGTTTAGCGATTGCTAAGGCGCCACGTCGTGCACGTTTGTAGTCGGATCGTCAAAGTCGTCTCCACAAATCGATAGTTACCATCTCATCAAAAGATCGGGACACCCCCGCCTCTATCAAGTGGTATCAGTTTTCAGGTTGCTCGGTGAGAATTTCCAGTTTTCCTAGATTAGATTTATTTTCTTACCTATTGTCCAAGAAAAAGCCACAAAAAAGAGTTAGATCTATTCATCCTTGGTCCAAGCCAGTCTGAGCCTTTGCAATTTTCTTTTCATTGCTTGCATAGTTGAATTATCGGTTGCATCATCGGTTCGAGTTGCTGGTCTTAGTGTCTAGTTCGTTTAGAGTTTCGAGTTCTGTTCACATTAGTCACGCCACCGCTGCATCATTATCTCTTCCGCTGTCCACCACCCATCCATCAATTTCCACCACGTGCTACCCATCATTCATTGTCATAATAATAGTTGAGATCGTTCACATCTTCACTTGATCCAATCTGCATCTTATCTAGTTTGTTTTGGAAAGAGGGAGAAAAAAAGAGAGAAGAAAAACAAGAGAAAAAAGGAGAAAAAAAAGTCAGAGAAAAAAAAGGAGAGAAAGAAAAAAAGTGTGAGGAAAAAAAAGAGAGAAGAAAAAAAAACAAAAAAATCGGCACAAACTTTTTCAGAGGAAAGTTGGAGACAAAGTTGTTGATATATCCTGCTTGGCTGTTGTTTCACCTCATTATCTTTACTGCCGTTGTGATCTTCATTTATATCTTGCTGTCCAGAGCTACTTAGTGTCCTTCATTGATGCTAGTTGTGCTACGACGTGACCTCATTAGTGTTCTAGGCTCGCGTCTCTAGTTCGGTCTAGCCTAGGACCAGCACAGTACCGTCGTTGAGCGTTTATTCAACATTGCATCTTTGAATTGATTATTGCTAATCTTTTGCTACCATATATAGCCAACCCAGCTCCACATATTTCTACACCGTGTATACGTACGCTCCCCTGGCAATCGCTTTACTCAATATTCGGAGTTACTTAACACCGCTGGTTGCCAATCACCGCCTGCTGCATGGTAAGAACTTGTAAGACATTGATATTTGCTTTACTGTGAGCGTTTTACCACCACATCCTAGTAGTTATAGGAACATTATTTTTGGGTTTTGTTTCTTGTTCTACTAATCATGACAGGATCCAGAGTCAATTCATGGGCTTTGTCGATCGCGGGAGACGTGCCACCACCTTTGCAAATACCACAACCGTCACGAGAGGTGCACAAACATCCAAATGCACATGATCAGGTTAATGTATCTATACCACCATTTAATGGCCGTTTTAAACCTGCTTTATATATTGAATGGGAGTTCGACATAAAAAATATATTTGCTTCCCATAATTTCGATGAACATAAAAAGGTTAAGGTTGCGGTTGGTTCTTTCACTGGTTATGCTTTGGTTTGGTGGAGTGAATATTGTCGGTTATACCCTGATTATATACCTACTACTTGGGATGATTTGAAACTTGCCATGCGACATACTTTCGTCCCTGCTTATTATACTCGTGACATGATTAAGAAGTTGCAACACTTAAAACAAGGTAGTGAAACTGTAACAAAATATTATGATGATTTACAAACTACCTTGTTGCATTCCTCTTTAGAAGAAAGTGAAGATGATTTTATGGATAGATTTTGGGGAGGATTAAACCGTGATATTCAAGAGATAATAATTCATGAAGCGCATTTGTTTCATCTTGCTTGCAAAGCTGAACAGAAAATAAAACGACGTGTTGGCCACGAGGAGAACAAGCGCATGGTGCACATTCCAAGAGTTGATATGATTGTTCCTTCAACTACTAGGCATACTATGACAACCACATCCGTTGTTGTCAGGACTACATCATCTCCACCATGTGACACATCGCCCCCGAGAGTGGCTACATCATCTGAGTTGATCATAAGAGGTAATGACAAAGGTACTGATCTTCTATCTCTACATGAGAATGATGAATGCCTTGTCAATTTGAATGCACCATCTGATGAGCTACCCACTACTTTGATCACACCACCTATTTTAGAGGACTATGTTGATAATTTGACTTTGCCATGTGATCAAACAACTGAAATACCAATAATTTTGAGTGCACCCATTGAATTAACTATTGATGCAAAAGAACCAATGTTTAATCATTTTGATATGACCTCTAATCTTGGTGATGATTCTGTGTTGAATGACTTATTGCATGTTTGCTTATTTAAGCATGTTGTAGCATGTAAATTTGATGCAAGTAAGGTTTATTCACCAATGTTGGGATGGTTTAATGATGAACATTGTCAATCTTTTGAAATGAATAATAGCTTCACTTATATGTGCAAACTGAGTTGCAATATTTTCATGCCTTCTACTTCTTGTGCTAATTTTTTGGCTTTAGATTTTATGAACTATGCAAGTTACTCATCTATTCATGTGTCATATATGCAAAAATCAAGGGAAGTAAAAATGGATGACATATACATATACAACATGTACACCTTGTCTCTTTTGTTAGCCACATTTCAGATTAAGCAACGCCGAGGACGGCTTTATTTTCAAGAAGGGGAGGATGATGAGGACATGACTACCTTGGATATGACCAAAAATATTGCATATATGCATATTTGTCAGGTGATTTCTAGTGCAAACTATTCAATAATCTATTTATGTTATCCAGAACAAAAATACTTCACACACTTTTGTGTTTTGTCTAATTGCAGGTGTATGGGACATTTGTACAATCCA
>NC_041387.1:288825657-288894934 GCF_002162155.2 Triticum dicoccoides | reverse complement strand
ATTTTACAGTTTTTCGTAGTTTAGATCGAGTCTGTTCTTCATACCTACAGTCCACGAAAAAGCCACAAAAAAAATTAGGGTTAGTTCATCATATCCGAACCAATCTGAGCCTTTGCATAATCTTTTTAGGGTTTTGCTTTGTTGAATTTGCGGTTGCATCGTCGTGTCTAGTTGCTGGTCTTAGAGTCTAGTCTTTTAGAGTTTCGAGTTCTGGTCATAAGTTGTCACGCCGCCGCCGCACCATCATCATCACCCCTGCCATCTACCACCACCGCTTATCCGCCACCGCTTCGAATCCGTATCCATATACCACCACAACTGTCATATACCACCACCGCTGCCATCTACCACCATATATCCACCACCAATCCGAGTTCTTGTCATATTAGGTTTGTTTTCGAGATCCATCTAGATTCCGATTCGTGTTTCCTTGCCGGAGTCGGGTAGCCACGCTCCGTTTAGGCCCAAAATTTTTCGAAAACGCATTTTTCGAAAAAAAAATCTGGCTATCCTATTTTTAGGTGTTTCTGAGTGTTTTGAGACAGGTGCCATTATAGGAAGTTTTTTTTTTGACCCGTTTCCAGTTTTTGGGTCCAGGCAGTCAAAAAAAAAATTGGTCAAAAAAATTTCGTGCCCATCCTGTCAGTTTGAGCTAAGAAGAGTTTTGAGACACTCGCAATTATAGTGATTTTTCGCAAAAAAAAAAGCAGCGCAAAGAAAAAAGAGCGCAAAAAAAAAGAGCGAAAAAAAATTCCAGAGTGTGCTTTTCCCTTGTTTACTTGCCGCGCCGTGATTTTGTTAGTGTTCTAGGCTCGCGTCTCTAGCATAGTCTAGCCTAGGACCAGCACAGTACCGTCGTTGAGCGTTTATTCAACTTTGCATCTCTGAATTGATTATTGCTGACCCTTTTTGCTACCATATTATAAGCCTTCCCAGCTCCACATACATCTACGTCGTGCGTTTGACTCTCCCTGGTAATCGCTCTATCCAAGCTTTGAGAGTTTTTGACTACAACGGTTGCCGATCACCGCCTGCTGCTGGGTAAGAACTGGTAAGAATTTGAGATTTGTTTGACGGATTTGTGACACCCACCACCACCACTTGTTCGTAGTCTGTAGGATCATATTCTTGTGTGTTTCTATTGCTGCTAACCATGCCAGGATCACAAGCCGACGAGATTGACTGGGAGAATTTATCGAACAAGGAGCTTCATGATAAGTTTCAGCAAATGATGACTGAACAGGTGCAAGATGTGCTGAACAATTTTGAAGAGGCCATGGAGAAGATCACTGGCTTTGAGAAGACGTTCGAAACAAAGCTCGATAACAAGTTTAATGAATTGCTTGCGCGTCTTCCACCACCACCACCCGCTGCAGCTAACGCACCTCTCCAACAACAACAACAACGACTACCTCCACGTCGCGAAGCAGACCTCCGCCGAGCAAGCCGTGTTCCTCTTGCGTTTGGCAAAACTGTTGGTGCTGCTGTTGATACTTCTGTGGCTCCTGCTGCTGATGCGGAGGAGGATGATTATGTGGGAGATTATGAGGATGAGGTTGATCAAAATCAACACTACGTGCAGCCACCTGTACCACCACCAGCAGGTCGACCTCAGGTATATATTCGTAATGGTAGGCCTGCACCACCACCTCAGGTATGAGATGATGTCCATATTCCTAAACTGAAATTGAATATTCCAACATTTGAGGGTAGATATGTTCCTGATATATATCTTACTTGGGAGTTAGAAACTGAACAACGATTTACATGTTTACAATATCCTGAGGAGAGACGAGTTGTTGCTGCCGTTTGTGCTTTCATTAGTTTTGCATGTGTATGGTGGTCTGAACATTGTAGATTATATCCTATTCCAACTACTTGGGCTGCTTTGAAAACTGCTATGCGTACGCGTTGGGTTCCACCATATTATCAACGTGAATTGCTTCAAAAATTGCAGCGCTTAAGACAAGGGAAAAATTCTGTAGAAGAATATTATCAGGAATTACAAACTGGCATGATTAGATGTGGTATTGTTGAGGAGAATGAAGCTATGCTTGCACGTTTTCTGGGTGGATTAAATAGAGAGATTCAGACCATTCTAGACTATAAGGAGTATACTAATATCACTCGTTTATTCCATCTTGCTTGTAAAGCTGAACGTGAAGTGCAGGATTGACAAGCATTGGGGCGAACTAACTTTTCTGCAGGCCGACCTTCATCATGGACACCACGTGCATCTTCTACTTCAACTGCACCAGCACCTCCATCCGGTGCCACCTCCAGCCGTGATACAAGAAAACAGGCACAACCACCATTATCTGCCAAGAGCGCACCTGCGGGGCCTGCACAGCGTTCTTCTTCTTCCATGGCATCAACAGGGCACACAAGTGATATTATTTGTCGTCGTTGTAAGGGAGGAGGTCATTATGCGAGAGAATGCAAATCTCCGCGTGTGATGATTGTTACCGCGGATGGTGGATATGAGTCCGCTAGTGACTATGATGAGGAGACTTTGGCTCTTATTACACGTGAAGAACATGCTGGAGATGATTCTGATCATGAGACGCAATACATGGCTCCTGAAGACGCTGACAGGTATGAATGTTTAGTTGCTCAATGTGTTTTGAGTGTGCAGGTCACACAAGCTGAGCAAAATCAGAGGCACAATTTGTTCCATACCAAGGGAGTTGTGAAGGAACGTTCTGTGCGCGTCATCATAGACGGAGGGAGCTGCAACAACTTGGCTAGCATGGAGATGGTGGAGAAGCTTTCTCTCACCACAAGACCACATCCACATCCTTACTACATCCAATGGTTCAACAACAGCGGCAAGGTTAAGGTAACACGTACTGTTCGTGTGCATTTTAGTATCTCTACATATGCTGATTATGTTGATTGTGATGTGGTACCTATGCAAGCATGTTCCTTATTACTTGGTAGACCATGGCAATTTGATAAAAATTCTGTACACCATGGTAGAAACAATCACTATACTCTTGTTCATAAGGATAAAAATATTACTTTGCTTCCTATGACTCCTGATTCCATTTTGAAAGATGATATTAATAGAGCTAATAAAGCACAACAGGAGAAGAATAAGAGTGAAAACCAGATTGTGGCAAAAGAATTTGAGCAACAAATGAAGCCTAATAATAAACCATCCAGTGTTGCTTCTGAAATTAAATTGAAAAGTGCATGTTTATTTGCCACCAAATCTGATACTGATGAGCTAGATTTCAGCAAATCTGTTTGCTATGCTTTTGTGTGCAAAGAGGCATTATTTTCATTCGAGGACGTGCCTTCCTCTTTGCCTCCTGCTGTCACTAACATTTTGCAGGAGTTCGCTGACGTTTTCCCACAAGACGTGCCACCGGGATTACCGCCTATTCGAGGGATTGAGCATCAGATTGACTTAATTCCCGGTGCTTCACTGCCAAACCGTGCACCATACCGTACCAATCAGAGGAGACGAAGGAGATTATGTGTCAAGTACAAGAGCTTCTCGACAAAGGTTATATACGCGAATCCCTTAGTCCTTGTGCTGTTCCTATTATTCTAGTGCCGAAAAAGGATGGTACATCACGTATGTGTGTTGATTGTAGGGGCATTAATAATATTACTATTCGTTATCGTCATCCTATTCCTAGGCTAGATGATATGCTTGATGAATTGAGTGGCTCTACATTATTCTCCAAAGTTGATTTGCATAGTGGCTACCATCAAATTCGTATGAAATTGGGAGATGAATGGAAAACAGCATTTAAAACTAAGTTTGGATTATATGAGTGGTTAGTCATGCCTTTTGGGTTAACTAATGCACCTAGTACTTTCATGAGATTAATGAACGAAGTTTTACGTGCTTTCATTGGACGATTTGTGGTAGTTTTACTTCGATGACATATTGATTTATAGCAGATCTCTAGAGGAACATGTGAAACATTTACGTGTTGTTTTTATTGCTCTACGTGATGCACGTTTGTTTGGTAACCTTGGGAAGTGCACCTTTTGCACCGACCGAGTATCTTTTCTTGGCTATGTTGTTACTCCACAGGGAATTGAAGTTGATAAAGCCAAGATTGAAGCTATAGAGAGTTGGCCGCAGCCCAAAACGGTCACACAAGTGAGGAGTTTTCTTGGCCTCGCTGGATTCTATAGGCGTTTTGTGAGAGATTTCAGCACCATTGCTGCACCTCTCAATGAGCTTACAAAGAAAGATGTGCCTTTTCTTTGGGGTACCGCACAGGAAGAAGCCTTCACGGTATTGAAAGATAAGTTGACACATGCTCCTTTACTCCAACTTCCTGATTTTAATAAGACTTTTGAGCTTGAATGTGATGCTAGTGGAATTGGATTAGGAGGTGTGTTATTACAAGATGGCAAACCTGTTGCATACTTTTCTGAAAAATTGAGTGGGCCTAGTCTGAATTATTCTACTTATGATAAAGAATTATATGCTCTTGTTCGGACTTTAGAAACATGGCAACATTATTTATGGCCCAAAGAATTTGTTATACATTCTGATCATGAATCTTTGAAACATATTAAAAGTCAAGCTAAACTGAATCGTAGACATGCTAAATGGGTTGATGATAGAGGCAAAGGTGTCCCGTCTTTCGATGAGATGGTGGATTTCGCTTTCGTGGAAGTCGACTTTGATGATCCGACTACGAACGTGCGAGGACGTCGCGCCTTAGCAATCGCTAAACCAACTCCGAGAGGTTATTGACCACGCCGGAGCACGATCAACCTGACCACGAGGGTCTGTTTCCTGCGAGCAAACGAAGAACAAGCAAGAAACTAAGATTGCAATCTGGATATTGCGAATATAAGATGAAAGCTTTATTGATCAAGGTGGGGTTCTGTGACGCCTTTGTCTGGTCGTTGAACACAAACGAAGTACGCGAAGTTGCAGCTATGGCGAACTTTTAATCTAAACAAAACCCAAAGTCTAAACGATGCCCTAAGGGCTGTATATATGGAGGAAGAGGGGGGGAATTTCGTGGCCCTTGGTGGAGGGGTCCGAAATCAACCCTATCTCTTGTTTCCCCACACATACGGACTCTAAAAATAGCCTGTACTTATGTATTTCGAAATTACATGGGCCTGGCCCAATAATAAGGTGACGCAGCACCTAAAATAGCCTCGGGACGAAATTTATGAAGTGGCATCTTGTATATTTCGTCCAAGGCTTCATGCACCCATTATGGTGGCTTCAAAGTCCTGAAATCATCACTTGTAACTCCGTTCTTGTTCCCCTTGCGCATGCCATCATCTCCATGCTTGTTCTTGCTCCAATGTTCATCCTTCTCCAAGCTAGGCCCTTCATTTGTAAGCAAAACAAATGTATCCAATTTAGGCAGCATCATATTCTCATGAACATTAGAATCAATACCAAGAAACGAAAGTACCTGGTAATTTAGTTGGCGTGCACGAGCTCTAGTAATTGGTCCAGTATGTATAGCAGCAGGGGCTGTGGGTGTAACAATTGTATTGATGTCCTCATCAAATACTATTGTTTCAGATCGTGATACTAAATTTCTTAGCCACTTTTGGAGATGTTTATGGGCTAAGTTGGGGACTAAACTGCTTTTTAGTACTACTTGTCACCCCCAAACTGATGGACAAACTGAAGTAGTCAATAGAACGTTGTCTACTATGCTTAGGGCTGTTTTGAAGAATAATAAGAAAATGTGGGAGGAATGCTTGCCTCATATTGAATTTGCTTATAATCGTTCATTGCATTCTACTACTAAGATGTGCCCTTTTGAAGTTGTGTATGGTTTCCTACCTCGTGCACCTATTGATTTGTTGCCTCTTCCATCTTCGGAGAAGGTTAATTTTGATGCTAAACAACGTGCTGAATTGATTTTAAAAATGCATGAGTTAACTAAGGAAAACATTGAGCGCATGAATGCTAAATATAAACTTGCTGGAGATAAGGGTAGAAAACAAGTTGTGTTTGCACCTGGAGATCTTGTTTGGTTACATTTGCGTAAGGATAGATTTCTTGATTTGCGCAAATCAAAGTTAATGCCACGTGCTGATGGTCCCTTTAAGGTGTTAGAGAAAATAAATGATAATGCATATAAACTTGAGCTGCCTGCAGATTTTGGGGTTAGTCCCACTTTTAACATTGCAGATTTGAAGCCTTATTTGGGTGAGGAAGATGAACTTCCGTCGAGGACGACTTCATTTCAAGAAGGGGAGGATGATGAGGACATCAATACCATTGTTACACCCACAGCCTCTGCTGCTATACATACTGGACCAATTACTAGAGCTCGCGCACGCCAACTAAATTACCAGGTACTTTCGTTTCTTGGTAATGATTCTAATGTTCATGAGAATATGATGCTGCCTAAATTGGATACATTTGTTTTGCTTACAAATGAAGGGCCTAGCTTGGAGAAGGATGAACATTGGAGCAAGAACAAGCATGGAGATGATGGCATGCGCAAGGGGAACAAGAACAGAGTTACAAGTGATGATTTCAGGTCTTTGAAGCCTCCATAACAAGTGCATGAAGCCTTGGACGAAATATACAAGATGTCACTTCATAAATTTCGTCCAGAGGCTATTATAGGTGCTGCGTCACCTTTTTATTGGGCCTGGCCCATGTAATTTCGAAATACATAAGTATAGGCTATTTTTAGAGTCCGTATGTGTGGGGAAACAAGAGATAGGGTTGATTTCGGACCCCTCCACCAAGGGCCACGAAATTCCCCCTCTCTTCCTCCATATATACAGCCCTTAGGGCACCGTTTAGACTTTGGGTTTTGTTTAGATTAAAAGTTCGCCATAGCTGCAACTTCGCGTACTTCGTTTGTGTTCAACGACCAGACAAAGGCGTCACAGAACCCCACCTTGATCAATAAAGTTTTCATCTTATATTCGCAATATCCAGATTGCAATCTTAGTTTCTTGCTTGTTCTTCGTTTGCTCGCAGGAAACAGACCGTCGTGGTCAGGTTGATCGTGCTCCGGCGTGGTCAATAACCTCTCGGAGTTGGTTTAGCGATTGCTAAGGCGCGACGTCCTCGCACGTTCGTAGTCGGATCGTCAAAGTCGACTTCCACCAAAGCGATATCCATCATCTCATCGAAAGACGGGACACCTTTGCCTCTATTAACACACACAAGCACATGGTCAGGTTATCTCTTTACCATCATTTGAGGCTAGATTTAATCCTGCTATTTATCTAGATTGGGAGCTTGAAGTAGAACAAGTTTTTAGTTACCATGACTTTTCTGAACTTGAGCAAGTACGAGCTGCCACTAGAGCATTTACTAGTTTTGCTTCTGTTTGGTGGAGTGTGCATTGTAAGAAAAACATTGATAACCAACCCACAACTTGGAAAGATTTGAAACATGTAGTGAGACAACAATTTTTCCCTCCTTACTATCATCGTGAATTGCTTCACAAATTTGAAGAATTTAAACAAGGCAATAACACTGTTCATGCTTACTACCAAGAGTTCAAATCTTATATGCATCATTGTGACATAGAAGAATCTGAGGATGATACAATGAATAGATTTTTTGGTGGTTTGAACCATGAAGGCAAGATTTAGGTATATTCCTCGTTGCATTACTGGTATGTATGTTCGTGCTTGTACCTTTGAGAGACAGTTACAGGAGGATGCATTGGGTGACTACAACAACTACTATTCCAATTCATGCTCACTACCATCGGTTGATTCCTCCACCGTTGAACCTACTAGAGCAGCCACACCTCAGATTGTGAGTGCGACATTATCTCAAGTGTATGGTACATTGTCATTGTCCATACCGACATCAGCTACGTCTTTGCAACAAGGTAACAGTAAAGGTATTGATGATATAACTTCACATGAGAATGATGCATCCCTAATTAACTTAAATACATCATGTGTTGAGTTACCTGTTGATTTGAGCACACCACCTATTTTAGAGAATCATGTTACTCTCATGAATGCATCATGTGATCAAACAACTGAAATACCAACAATTTTGAGTGCACCCATTGAATTAACTATTGATGCAAAAGAACCAATGTTTAATCATTTTGATATGACCTCTAATCTTGGTGATGATTCTGTGTCCAATGACTTACTGCATGTTTGCTTATTTAAGCATGCTGTAGCATGTAAATGTGATGCAAGTAAGGTTCATTCACCAATGTTGGGATGGTTTAATGATGAATATTGTCAATCTTTTGATAGGAATAAGAGCTTCACTTATATGTGCAAACTGAGTTGCAATATTTTCATGCCTTCTACTTATGATAATATTTTGGCTTTATATTTTATGATCTATGAAAGTTACTCATGTATACATGTGTCATATGTGCAAAAATCAAGGGAAGTAAAAATGGATGACATATACATATACAACAAGTATACCTTGTCTCTTTTGTTAGCCACATTTCAGATTAAGTAACACCGAGGACGGCTTTGTTTTCAAAAAGGGGAGGATGATGAGGACATGACTACCTTGGATACGACCAAAAATATTGCATACATGCATATTTGTCAGGTCATTTCTAGTGCAAACTATTCAATAATCTATTTATGTTATCCAGAACAAAAATACTTCACACACTTTTGTGTTTTGTCTAATTGCAGGTGTATGAGATATTTGTACAATTCACATATGAAGATAAGGGAGAAAGAGATGTTTAAGTGCTGTTCATAAAGTTCTCTCACGTCACTATTGGGCCAAGAGAAGATAGAGTCCAAGTCTCTCATGTTCTGGATTCAGATTCGGACTGCACAGACATACCTGACTCAAAACGCTAACAACTTTTTCATACGGACTCCGAATTGGGTGATTCTTTTTTTGTTGGATTCTTGATTTTGTGCTCTTTCCAGCCCAATGCGATTCACCTTCAAATTCGTCCGGAGCATTGAGATATCGACGAAACAATCAGATGCTGCAGCAGAATCCGAGTCAAACAACAAGTCCAAAGGTGTTGCATCACCTCCACTTGGGCCCATTGGCCTTGTACGACCTAGGGTTAGTTTTAGGCTGCCTTGGGACCTCCTCCCACCTCCTAGGCCGCCACCCCTTGCTCCTATATAAGTAGATCCATCTAGTAGCTTTTCCCTTGGGATTTGTTTAGTTAAAAGTTAGCCATTACAACTTCGTGTACTTTGTTCGTGTCCAACGACCAGACCAAGACCGCTTACGGATCCCCACCTTTAGCAATACTTCATATATACTCGCAATATTCAGATTTCTTTTATCATATTCTTGCTTATTCTTTGATTGCTTGCAGGAATAGACCTTCGTGGTCAGGTTGACTGTGCTCCGGCGTGGTCAATAACCTCTCGAAGTTGGTTTAGCGATTGTTAAGGCGCAACGTCGTGCACGTTTGTAGTCGGATCGTCATAGTCATCTTCACCAAATCGATAGTTATCATCTCATCGAAAGATCGGGACACCCCGCCTCTATCAATGGAGATGGTGGAGAAGCTCTCTCTCACCACAAGACCACACCCACATCCTTACTAATCCAATGGTTCAACAACAGCGGCAAGATTAAGGTAACACGTTGATGTAGGGTAGAACCCTAGGAAGGACCTTTTCACACTTGGAGGGGAAAAAGGAGGGAAACCACAAGAATAACAAGAACACAAAGATGAACACAAGAGGCAATCACTCCAACAATTCCCGATTACACATCCACTAGGGTAACAACACAAGATCCACAAGTCACAAACACAATCAAAGGAAAGATACAATGGCAAAGTTCATCCCATATCCAAAGGTAGAGGGGTCTTGATGGTAGTCTTCTCCCAGTGGAGGTCTTGAAATCCTCAAGGATTCTTCCCTATGGGGTCTTGATCCTCAAAGAGGGAAGGTAATGGAGAAAAGCTCACCAAGATCTCATCTAATACTTTGCGAACCCTAAACATGGTCCTAGGTACGGAATATATAGCCTTGGGGTCGAATGGGAAGAAGGGGAGCCGAAGATGCAATCTCAGCCGGCCATCCTGGAAGGCCCGTGCGCACGGGGTAAGTTGGGCCCGTGTGCACGGGGGTCCCGTGGGCACGATACAGGCCCGTGCGCACGGGGTGCTTCAGCGCCAGCTTCCTGTGTAGTCCGTGGGCACGTGGTCTCGGGGGCCCGTGCGCATGGGGTCACCTGGGACTTCTTGTATTGCTGCTATTGCACTCCGTCTTGATTCGTACGGCCTTGGGGTGGTCCTCCTTCTCCTTGGGGATGCTCCTGAGCTTCTTGGTGATGTTCCACTTCATACCTAAGGAGGCATAGCATATCTTGGTGAGGTAGCAAACATGTTCCATTTGTGTCCACATGCATGTCTAGTAGGAAGGAGTTCACCTCGGTTTCAAGAGCACGTGCTCGAGCTCTTGTCATGGGTCCTCGTGGGGTTGGATGTGTCGATGTAGAGTCCATTGGGATGATGGAAGGATGCTCCGCATCATCTCCCCTCCCTTGGGAAAGATCCGACCTCGGATCAAAATCTTCATCACCATGGAAAGGCGAGAGGTCTTAGACGTTGAAGATGTCGCTCACATTGTACTTGTCTCGAGGGAGTTCAATCTTGTAGGCGTTGTCGTTATAGCGTGCTAGCACCTTGAATGGTCCATCGGCTCGAGGTAGAAGTTTGGACTTGCGTTCGTTGGGGAAGCGGTCCTTACGAAGGTGTAGCCACACGAGATCACCTATGTTGAAGATCATGGGTTGCTTGTTGACGTTGAACTTGGTCGCTTGTCGATGTACTTGGCTG
The DNA here is from genome assembly GCF_002162155.2 of Triticum dicoccoides. Lineage (NCBI taxonomy): Eukaryota > Viridiplantae > Streptophyta > Magnoliopsida > Poales > Poaceae > Triticum > Triticum dicoccoides. The sequence goes on along the minus strand of NC_041387.1, from coordinate 288,884,204 downwards.
ATGCGGAGCATCCCTCGCTCATCCCCATGGACGTGCCTACATCTCCCTCAACATCACTTGGACCTATGACAAGAGCCCGAGCTAAGGCTATCGAAGATAAGGTGAACTCGCTCCTCTCCGAACTCCCTCTTTCTACTCACGAGACATGGCTACTACCTCATTCGGAGACTCAATGTGTAATCAGGTACATGGAGGTGAGCCAAGGGTCTACTACTTGCAAGAGCCAAGACGGCGAGGACCACAAGCATGTTGAAGAAGAAGAAGAGATACTGCTGAAGCTACAGGCATCGGACGTCCGACCAAGCCCGGACGTCCGACGACTCCTAGGCCACGGACGAACGACGCCCTCCGGACGTCCGACCGCTGAGCATCCGAACCAAATCTACGGACGACCGAGACCACTGGATGTCCGACCGATGCACGCCCGAACAGAATCTATGGACGACCAATGACTTCCGGACGTCCGGACCGTCACGAAGCTCCGGACGACCAACCCCCTCCGGACGTCTGACGCGCCCACGACAGAGCTGATTCTATGGACGCCCGAGCCCGACCGGACGCCCGAGCCCGACCGGGCGTCCGGACCGTCCCGAGCCTCCGGACGTCCGACACCTTCCGGACGACCAACACCTGAGTGACCGCGCCTGTGGGCTGGAGCCCTTGTACCCCTTCGTTTTGACTTCCATTTGCACTAAGACTATAAATAGGACGCCCCCACCTCTTGGTACGGGTAGCATAGGTTTAGCTCATATTTTGTGTGAGAGCCTTGCTCATCCACTTGGCTACTTCTCCTCGGAGCTCAGGACCTCTTCGGAGAAGATCCCCCAAGCGGATTCAAGACCCCTTTCTAGGGAAGACCCTCAAGACCTCCGTACAGAGAAGAACTGTTCCTTTGTATCCTTACCTTGGTTGATTGTGGATCTTATGTCACTCTATGTTGTCGGTGAGCTAGCACTCGTGTGATTGATTCTATGTCGGTTTAGTGATTCTCCCTCTCGTTTTCCCCGTGTTTCTCCTTTGTGCTTCCGTGTGTTCTTCGTGATTCCTCGTAGGATCCACTCCAAACGTGAAAGATCATCCATCTAGGGTTCCACCCTACATCATCATGGTATCATGAGCCACGTTGATCACGTTTTTGGAGCCCCTACCCCGTGTTTTCTAGCTTGATTTCGTTGTTTTCGTCCTAATTCCGAAAATTCCCCACCAAAAATAGCCCCGATTTTTTTTTGTGAGTTGAGATTTTGTTGGATTTGGTCCATGGATTTGTGTTGCTGCGTGTGGATCTAGCTTTCCCCACCTTCCCCACCCTTTTCCATCCACCATATCACTCGATTTCGACCTCACCATCTTCTTCTTCCCCGGAAATCTCACAGTTCTTCTTCCCGAGCCCGATTTTTGCCCAAGCTCCGGACGACCGGAAAAGGTCGGAAGTCCGACAAAGTCCGGATGACCGTAAAATCCCGGACGTCCGCGAAACCCTGACGAGACTGAAGTTTGACAGGTCGGCCACCACCACAACCCCACATTCCACCACATCTTCCAAACCCACATACACCAAAATCTTCCCCGCTACCTCCTATGATGATTTTGCCATATTTTGGTCCTTGAGATTTTGAGTTGTGGATCCCGTATCTTTTTGTGTTTCGGCTATCTAGGTACAGTTGACGTCATCACCACCACGGCTCATCTTCGCAAGGGTCTCATCATCGCCAAGGACGGTAACTTCGACGACATCTTTGTCATAACTTGCAATTGCATTGCTAACCCACATTGCCACATTTTGCGTAGCTTACCCATCGAGAGTAGCCATTGAGTATTGCAGGCAACGTGACTTGTGCACATTAGTGATCATACTCCATAGCATACATACCATACAATAGTGGTGCATATCTTGAGATCAACTTGTGTGTCACAAAGTTGTCATCGCATACACAATTGCTATCTTGGTTCGTGAAGTTTTGCATGAGAAAAGAGCTCAAAAGTGAAAGAGCCAACCAAGCTTTTAAGCAAAGAGGAAAGATAAGCAAAGAGCTTATAAGCAAGAACCATAGCATCATACAACATTAAGATTGTCATATACGATCATCTCGGATCATAGCACTGAAATATCATACATATAGCATACATGGGATAGAGATCGTTGCATTTTTGCCTAGTAGGTTGTGCACAAGTTTGCGTATCCGTCTATTTTGCAATCGTGCTAGCGTCTCTCTAGTATTGTGCAACAAGAGCATTTCGTGGTTTCCACATTTTGGCTCAATTTTGGATTGCACAATCCCATTTATCTATTTGCGTGTGTGTTTCCGTGTACCCATACTAGCTTGGTCTACTTGTTGCATTTATAAATTTGTGAATCTTTTCCAATATTATTGAAGCTCACTTACTATTGCATCAAATTTTGTGCCACCATCCTAACCAAGCTCCACCATAAGCTTTTACGTGTGTAGGTGTGAGAACCGACAAGAATTGGTACCAACAATGCTATTTCATTGTCCGCATTTGAGTGAACTTGATTCATCTTCAACTTCGACCAAGGTACATTTGGTACACGTTCTTTTCCTTCTACCACTTACATTTTGCTTGGTATGATGGATAGGCCAAGTTCTTCTACCACTCCACCTCTCATCGAGAACGACGACGACATGTCATCATTCGTCACCAAGAACCACCTATTTGGAGCTCAAAAGGTATTGCACCAAGAGCAACAAGCAATGAGGGACTACTTTGACAACAAATTCGACGCTCAAAAGCAAGAGAATGATGCAAGAATGGATGAGATCCGCGCATTGATGAGGAACCGCGTCCTTCCACCTCTTCATACTCAAGACGGAGCCGCTCAAGTCGACACTTCGACGACGCATTCTCCGACACAAGTACACCGTCATCGAACACTCTTCATCGAGCTGTGCGTCAAGACCGGCATGCACCTCGGAACCCGCTACATGACAAGCATTCACAAGAACAAGTCGATGAGCAAATCCCTCGTCCTCAATCAAACCAAGTCGATTTTGCTCAAGCTCAAGAACAGCAACGACTACGGCGTCAAGAGGAAGAACGAGCGCGTCTAAACCAAGAGGAACAAGACGCCGCGGCTCAACGTCTTCAACAACAACAACGTGAAGCGCAAGCTCTTAAGGCGCAACGTGCCCTTCGAGATTCGAGCCGAGCCATTGCCAACCGCAATCACGAGCGGCGCAATCAAGAGGAAGCCCTTCGAGAAGAAATCCAAGAGTGGAACTACCAACCGCGTGGGCAACGTCAAGCTCCACAAGGTCCTCCACAAGCTCGTCAAGCTCCACCTCAACCTCAAGTTCAACAAGAGCAAGTTGATCATGGACTTCCTCCGTGACAAGAGCAGCATGAAGATGACTATCCTCCATGTCAAGGACGTTATCATCACCATCGCCAACAACACAATGAAGAGCAACGCTATGGCAAGCTCAAGTTCACAATGCCCAAGTTCAATGGAAGCAATGATCTGGAAGAGTACCTCTCATGGGCATTGAAAGTCGACAAAATTTTCCGCTTGCACAACTATGAGGAAGAGAAGAAGATCGCTATGGCATCACTTGAGTTCTAAGATTATGTGCTCATATGGTGGGAACAAGTACTTGAATGACGTCAAGTAAGAGGTGAACCACCAATCACCACTTGGGCTCAAATGAAGGATGTCATGCAGTCACGCTTTGTACCAACCTTGATGCAGAGCATCCTACAGTCATCACCATGTCAAGAGTCAATTTGGCAAGTGACACATGCGACCTCTACTTCTCATACATAAAGGTGAATCTTCTCCTTTACACGTGCTCACTTAACCCCTTCGAGGATGGTGTACTACTTGACACTTCTCCCGTGTGCATGCATAGGTATTGTCGGAGCTTCACGGATGTCAAGGAGGAGTGCAAGCGCCAAGGAATGACTACACCATCCGCGAGGGAGGCATGGAAGCGAAGACGCAAGAAGAAGGTGATGCGGAGTCTACAGCGACCGGACGACCGGAAGCCTCGGACGTCCGACCCTCTACAGCGCCCGGACGACCGGCGTCCACCGGACGTCCGCTACCTGACGCATCCCAGAGTCCAGCCGACGAGATCTACAGCGACCGGACGCCCGACCAAGACCGGACGTCCAACACCTCCCATGCCACGGATGACCGAGTGCCTCCGGACAATCGGTGCTACGGCGACAGAACAAAATTTACGGAAGTCCGAAGACTTCCGGACGTCTGGACCGTCCCGAGCTTCCGGACGTCCGACCCCCACCGGACGTCCTACGCCTGTGAGCGCAGCCGCGAGCCTTTGGCCTTGTATCCCTCTCCCACTTACCCCTTCGTGGCTTAGACTATAAATAGACCACCTCCACCTCCTTTCTAGGGTTAGCAAATATGATAGCTCATTCTTAGGTGAGCTTTTCTCCTACCTCTACTCTTGAGAGAGAGAGACTACCACTCCCATGGAGTTCAAGACCTCCATGCGAGGAGATCCCGCGGGATTCAAGACCCCCTTCATGGGAAGATCCTTGTAGGATTCAAGCCCTCATCTCCTTCATAGGATTTGGGATGAACTCTACCTTGTATCTTTCTGTTTGTTGTTCATGTACCTTGTGATCTTGTGTGTTTGATTGTCTAGTGGATGTGTGATTTGGACTTGTTCTTGAGTGTTTCCCCTTGTGATTTCACCCCGTTCTTCCCCGTGTTCATCGTGTTCTTCAAGGGATCCCACTCCAAACGTGAAAGATTGGCCTACACCGGGTTAGCCCCGTATCATATGGTATCATGAGCCACGTTGATCACGTATTTGGAGTCCCTCCCACCATTTTCTAGCCTTGTTTTGTTGTATTCTTCCCCAAAATCCGAAAATCCCCACCAAAAATAGCCCAGATTTTTTTTGTGATTTGTTGGTTTGATGATGTTTTGTTGATTTTGATCCATGGATTTGCTTGGTTTCAAGAGGATCTAGCATTTCCCCAAGTTTCCCCACCTTCCATCCACGAAATCTCTTCAATTTTGACCCCGAAATCACCAATTTTCGCCCAAAATCGCGTCCCAGAACTCAATTCTCGCGTTGACCCCGACCCACCGGATGACCGGCGTTTTACGGACGTCCGGACCCCCTGGAACGACCGGACGTCCGACCTTTCCTGGACGACCGGAACCCCTAACCCGAACCAAATTTACGGATTTCCGACTTTCCCGGACGTCCGACGCCCCGGACATCCGACCTTTCCGGACGTCTGTAACCTGTAGTTTCAGACTTCGGCTGATTCTTGTTTCGGCCATAACTAATTCATCCGAACTCCGATTTTGATGTTCTTTAGCTCGTTTTGAAGCTCTTGACATCCCCCTTCCCACAAAAATACCAACAACACAATTTGACTCAATCAAATTTTCGAAATTTTGGCATCTTTGCCTAGGGCTTCCACCACATCATCCACATAGCCACCACCGACTTCCGTAACCTAACCCATTTTATTCACTATAGCATTAGTGGTTTCTTGAGTAGTGATTCGAGTCTCCTAAGGTGTTTCGGCTACTTAGGGACGATTGCTTCTTCATCAACCATCACCACCACTTCCGCATAGACATGCCCACCATTCACTTCCGCCACCCCCAACTTAACCCAATAGTTGTTTGAGCTTATTTGAGTTGTGGCTTGTGTCTCATAAGGTGTTTTGGCTAGTTAGGGACGACAACTTCAACTCCGACACGTGTATAGCCATCATCCCACTTCCGCATTGCCAAGTGCAAACCACCACCGCGTTTCCGCTACCACCATTTGACATTTGCCTTTGAGATTTTGAGTTTGCGGTTTTTCCGTTTCTTAGGGTGTTTCGGCTAACTAGGAACGGGTCGACATCGGCAACACCGCCTCTCATCATCGCCAAGGACGGTAACCTCGACGACGCCATTGTATATTCCCCTTGCAAATTGCATTGATAACCCCTAGACCATTTTGCGTAACTTGCCTATCGAGACTAGCCATTTGAGTATTGCCGGCAACGTTACTTGTGCACATTAGTGATCCATACCTTCCATTGCATACATACCATATCATCTTGGTATCATATCATCCATTGTGTCTCAAGTGTGTTCCTGCATATACACAATTGCTATCTTGGTTTGTGCATTGTGCAAAAGTGGCCATACAAAAAAAAAGAAAAAGAGAAATAAAGCTTTTAAGCAAAGAAAAAGAGAGCAAAGAGCTTGTAAGCAATAGCCATAGCATCACAATATATCATATTGTATCATACTCGATCATCTTGGATCATCTTGTGAGAAACACCGGGAACCATACATATATAGCATACTTGGGATAGAAAGTTTATCCATTTTGCATGTATAGGTTGTGCACAAGTGTCGTATCCGCCTATTGAGCAATCGTGCTAGCGTCTCTCTTGAGTTGTGCAACACGAGCGTTTTCTGTGGATTCCACATTTTGTGCTCATTCCTTGGTTGCACGACCCCATTTATCTATCCGTGTGTGTGTTTCCGTGTGCCACATATTGCTATTGGTCTACTTGTTTCACTTGCGAATTTGTGAATCTCTTTCAACATTATTGACTCTTGCTAACATTTTGCATCAAATTTTTGTGCCACTATCCTCACCGAGCTCTACCATAAGCTTTACTTGATAGGTGTGAGTGAACAAGTCAGGTACCAATTCCACTATTCTTTCATCTCACATTGAGTGAAACGGGATACATCCTCAACTTTGGGAAAAGGTAACTTGGTATTGTTTATCTCATTTCCTACTCACCTTTGCTCGAGTCTTGTGATGGATAGGCAAGGCATTTCACCTTCGGTCTACAACAACAACGACGAGTTCGATGCCACGAAAAACAACTACGATGCCAAGATGCAAGCTAAAATGGAGGAGATCAAAGCCCTCATCAAGTCCTACAAGCGATCTTCCTCATCTTCGAGAAGACGCTCAAGAGCACATCCTTTCGAGCGACCATCTCCGGCAAGATCACATCGACATCGACACCATCACCAACAAGAACGTGAAGGTCAAGAGCTCAACACCAACAACCGCTCAACGACTTCACCATCTCTCTTGGCATCTTCGCCAAGCGACTTCAAGGCATCTTTGCCTTCGGATATTCGGCATCTTCGCCAACAAGCACCTCAAGACTACGCTCAAGAGAAGCTCCCCAAGATCAAGTCCGTGACTTCCACGAGCTACTACGACCTCGACATCGACCATGCGATTCCTTTCTATAGAACTCAAGAACCCGAGGAGTACCTCGAGTGGGAGCGTTTGATGGACGACTACCTCAAGCTACATGAAGTCCCTTCCGAAGATCAAGTGAAGTGCGCCACAAGAAACTTCCACGACTACGCATCGGCATGGTGGATTCACACACCTTCAAAGAGCTACGAGATGAGTTGGCCCAAGACGAAGAGAGCTTTGTGGCCAGAGTTTGTGCCTCCAACCTACACGGAACAACTTCAACGCCAATTGGAGAACACCATCCAAGGATCCAAGTCCATCGACGCGTACTTCAAGGAGATGAAGAATGCCTTGCGACGAGCCGGCATGGACGACCCCATTTGGATGAAGTTCCACTTCATGATGGGATTGCACAACGACATCTCCAAGACAATCTTCCTCGAGAACTACAAGTCCATCGACGACTACTACATTGGTGCTCTCAAGGCGGAACAAGAACACATGAAGGCCAAGGCTTCTCCACCCCAAGCAAACTTCGCAGCGACCAAGCTCCATGAGAATGAGCATGAGGATAGTACCACCACGATGTCCAAGCCCGACGAGCTCCAAGACGATGCTCCCAAGTGCGACTTCACCGCCATCCCTCTTTGTGGCATTGATGATGCCGAGTCTACCATGACTCTTTTTCAAGATGGTGCGGTGACGAGTACGACTACGGAGACCTTCAAGGACCAAGCTTTGGAGGCGAGCGACAAGGTGGCGAGCAAGGATGATGCTTCCATCTTAGGAGGCGAGAGTGAAGATGTGCCATCTTTGGCCTTCATCCACGGCGACAACGACGAGATGGTTGAGCATGGGATTCTCCCTTCGACCACGGCGACGTATGATGACTTGAGTGACTTTTGCCACCATATTGAGAGTGAGAGTGACTTCACCACTAGCCACATATATGACTAGTTGCCCCACTTCCCATGTGAGGAGAGCCACAACCCCCACCACTTGAGTGAGATGAGTGACTCCACCATATGCAACTTTGAGTGCACCTATTTTGAGGGAGTGAGTGAACCACCACATAGAGAGACTGTGATAGTTGATAGGTCTCTTGAGGCCATTTGCATTTCTAACAACTTGACCTCTACTTCTATTGTGTTTTCTCATTTGGTGCTAGGTCCCATTTATGATGACGCGCCGATCCTCGACGACTTCGTCCTCCCTTTGGACAAGATGATGGCCATGGTGGAATACGATGCACCCCCCACATGGTTCCATCAAGATGAAGATGACCACCATTTGGTCTCTCCCACCTCACCTACACCACTTGAGTGGAATGAACAAGGTAACATAGGTGAAGGTGATGCTCTAGTCCCACTAGTGGACATTCTTGACATTGATTGCTTGCATGATGTTGATCCACCTAGTACCTTTCTTCATGCTAGTATGATTTCCCCATGTGATGATTTGCCCATTTATGATGAATATGATGATTCTCATGTGGAGTCTATTAGTAGTGATGCCATGTTACATAGGATTTCTTGTGACAATTCTTTAGGTCACATCATGTTTGACAATCCGCTTGACTTGTCATATGCTATGCATGAGATCAATCATATGTCATATTTGCAATCTCTTCATAGTGACTATGCATATGCCATTAAAATAAACCCAATTTGCACATATGGCATAGATGACAAGCCCATGGTTATTGGCATTTGTCTTTCTTGTGATGATATTGATATGCTCCCTTTGCATCATTTATCTCATATGCCATGCCATGACCACCTAGCTTCGGATATGCATTGTTTTGGATGTTGTCCATTTTCTCCATATGATATTTCCGCTGTTGCTCATGAGGAGGCCCCCATAGTTTCCTCGTACATTTTAGGAGATTTTGATCCATCCCATTCATTGCATGATCCCCATACTTGTGTGCACCATATGCTCCCCACAAATAAACATGCTATTGACATGCCATATACTTGCATTCTCAATTTGTGTCCCCATCGTGTCATACACAATAACTATTCTTTCATGATGGATGATGATGAGGACATCAATACAATTGTTACACCCACAGCCCCTGCTGCTAAACATACTGGACCAATTACTAGAGCTCGTGCACGCCAACTAAATTACCAGGTACTTTCGTTTCTTGGTAATGATTCTAATGTTCATGAGAATATGATGCTGCCTAAATTGGATACATTTGTTTTGCTTACAAATGAAGGGCCTAGCTTGGAGAAGGATGAACATTGGAGCAAGAACAAGCATGGAGATGATGGCATGCGCAAGGGGAACAAGAACGGAGTTACAAGTGATGATTTCAGGACTTTGAAGCCACCATAATGGGTGCATGAAGCCTTGGACGAAATATACAAGAAGCCACTTCATAAATTTCATCCCGAGGCTATTTTAGGTGCTGCGTCACCTTATTATTGGGCCAGGCCCATGTAATTTCGAAATACATAAGTATAGGCTATTTTTAGAGTCCGTATGTGTGGGGAAACAAGAGATAGGGTTGATTTCGGACCCCTCCACCAAGGGCCACGAAATTCCCCCCTCTTCCTCCATATATACAGCCCTTAGGGCATCGTTTAGACTTTGGGGTTTTGTTTAGATTAAAAGTTCGCCATAGCTGCAACTTCGCGTACTTCGTTTGTGTTCAACGACCAGACAAAGGCGTCACAGAACCCCACCTTGATCAATAAAGCTTTCATCTTATATTCGCAATATCCAGATTGCAATCTCAGTTTCTTGCTTGTTCTTCGTTTGCTCGCAGGAAACAGACCCTCGTGGTCAGGTTGATCGTGCTCCGGCGTGGTCAATAACCTCTCGGAGTTGGTTTAGCGATTGCTAAGGCGCGACGTCTTCGCACGTTCGTAGTCGGATCGTCAAAGTCGACTTCCACCAAAGCGATATCCATCATCTCATCGAAAGACGGGACACCTTTGCCTCTATCAGATGACATGTTCTTATACCATGCATCAAATTTCTTTGAGCGATGCTTATCTTGTGCTAACTCACACATGCACATACACATCATGATGGATGATGTGTACATTTACAACACGCACAATTTCTTTGGTTTGTTTCCTTTTTGTGTAGGTACCCATGAATACTTGTCAACCTCGCAATCCCATGAGTTGACAAAACGAGCTCTAGAGAGCAATGATGACTGGGATCACGTGGATTGTCTTTCCCACCGCTCTCTTCGCGCAAACACTTAACACATTTCTTCTACATGTCCCTCACATGGTTATGGCTTATTGTCCATTATATATCATTTGCCCATCTTGCCATGTTCACTTTGCATGATATGCTCATTCCTATGCCTTTGACATGCATTTGTGACCCATGCTTTGCATTACACATGATGATTGATTCTAGTACTTGTATGTGTATTTGCAAGCTTGGTGGAGATATAGTTTGTTCTTGCCATGTTTACTTTGTACCCAATGCTTATGATCATGCTTTCATCTTGCTTTGTGTTCGTGCTTGCAATATGTCATGTGCACTCCCTATGCCTATTATTTGCTCACATGACATGATTGCCATGATTTATTCTAGTGTCTTGCATCTTCACTTCACTAGTTTGCACGACTTGATTACTATGCTTGCTTATGTTGCATCACCAATGACTCATACTTGCTCATTTCATGCGGTTGATGACAACCATCTATATGCTTTGTACATGATTCATATTGTTTCTTGTCATATATCTCCATGTGTTTCCCCTCTCACGCTAGATTTTCCATGTATTGAGTGCCACAATGATTCTCTTCTTGCTCATGAGATTGCCCCCATAGCATTCTCACATATATTTGGAGATTTTGACATAATTCTTGTGAAGCATGCTTGTCTTACTTCTTTGCACCATATACCTAGTGCCATGAATATTGCCATTGTTGCATCATATTATTCATGCACTTGTGCTTCTAATGATTTTGTGCAAAAGATGAGAACCATCATGATGGATGATGTGTTTGTCTACCATGCGCATACTTTCTTTGTTATATTTTGTGCATGTGTAGGATACTTGGACTTTGCGTCGACTTCCACTTCGCGTGAGTTGACCATTCGAGCTCTTGAGAGTGAGCCTCATACATTCTACCACTTCGGCATTGTGAAGAATGCACAACGACACACTTTCAAGGTGACATCCTTCTTGAGCTTGGATATTGTGGATCATACTTCATGTGTTGCTTGCACCATTTGCACGCATGTTCGAGATATTGCTTTCACCCATGATTGCCACATTTCCATGCTTCATGACATATATACCTTGTGTGTTGCATCCAATTCTTGGACTACTTGCTACTATCATATGGTCTGTTGCACCAATATCATTTCTTTACATATGCCATGTCCCTTTGCTTGTCACATGCTTGACTTGATTGCCTCACACATGATGAACAATTGCTCTTTCTATCCTGTTGAGTGCCACACTATATTCACTACACCCTATGCACATTATGCTTGGATTGTCTTGCAATTGACCCATGTGTTTAGACACTTCATTTTATTTGGTGTTGTGAATACTTCCTATGCCTACCATAGACCTTTCATTGAGCAATTTGTGAATTCTTGCTATGACCTCGAGGTATATGCTTATTCTATTGTCACACATATTTGCATCTCTACCTCACATTTGCATACTTGTCCCCATGATATCTTTGTTTGTCCTCGATTGATATGCTTACATGCCATGTCACAATCCTTTGTCAAACCATATGCTATGCTTGATGACAACACTTGTTTGGTGAATCACCTCTTCAATGCTTGGTTTTGCACTAACGCTGACCGCATTTGTTTTTCCAAGTGTTTGTTCTATTTGCTCCTTTTGAAGGAATCACAAGACGGTGCGACATTGGAGAGTGCAAATTTCGAGCTACTAGACGATGAGTGCTTGGTGATCGACCACTTCGACACGGCACCGCCATCTCTTTCCCATGGTGATTTGGTTTTCGATCCGAGGTCAGATCTTTTCCAAGGGGGAGGGGATGATGCGGAGCATCCTACGGTCATCACCATGTCAAGAGTCCGTTTGGCAAGTGAAACGTGCGACCTCTACTTCTCATACATAAAGGTGAATCTTCTCCTTTACACGTGCTCACTTGACCCCTTCGAGGATGGTGTACTACTTGACACTTCTCCCGTGTGCATGCATAGGTATTGTCGGAGCTTCACGGATGTCAAGGAGGAGTGCAAGCGCCAAGGAATGACTACACCATCCGCGAGGGAGGCATGGAAGCGAAGACGGAAGAAGAAGGTGATGCGGAGTCTACAGCGACCGGACGACCGGAAGCCTCCGGACGTCCGACCCTCTACAGCGCCCGGACAACTGGCGTCCATCGGACATCCGCTACCTGACGCATCCCAGAGTCCAGCCGACGAGATCTACAGCGACCGGACGACCGACCAAGACCGACCGGACGTCCGACACCTCCCATGCCACGGACGACCGAGCGCCTCCGGACGACCGGTGCTATGGCGACAGAACAAAATTTACGGAAGTCCCAAGACTTCCGGACGTCTGGACCGTCCCGAGCTTCCGGACGTCCGACCCCCACCGGACGTCCTACGCCTGTGAGCGCAGCCGCGAGCCTTTGGCCTTGTATCCCTCTCCCACTTACCCCTTCGTGTCTTAGACTATAAATAGACCACCTCCACCTCCTTTCTAGGGTTAGCAAATATGATAGCTCATTCTTAGGTGAGCTTTTCTCCTACCTCTACTCTTGAGAGAGAGAGACTACCACTCCCATGGAGTTCAAGACCTCCATGTGAGGAGATCCCGCGGGATTCAAGACCCCCTTCGTGGGAAGATCCTTCTAGGATTCAAGCCCTCATCTCCTTCATAGGATTTGGGATGAACTCTACCTTGTATCTTTCTGTTTGTTGTTCATGTACCTTGTGATCTTGTGTGTTTGATTGTCTAGTGGATGTGTGATTTGGACTTGTTCTTGAGTGTTTCCCCTTGTGATTTCACCCCGTTCTTCCCCGTGTTCATTGTGTTCTTCGAGGGATCCCACTCCAAACGTGAAAGATCAGCCTACACCGGGTTAGCCCCGTATCAAACCTACTACAACCGCGATCTCTTCAAGAAGCTACAACTCCTAAAGCAAGGAAGAAAGAGTGTTGAAGAATACTACAAGGAAATGGAGATAGCCATGATTCGAGCCAATGTCACGGAAGATGATGAGCAAACAATGGCACGTTTCTTGAATGGACTCAATCATCCCATCAAGAAGATTGCCGACTTCCAACCCTAGTCCAACCTCATTGAGCTCGTACATCAAGCAACTAAGGCGGAACGTCAAGTGCAAGATGACTTCAAGTACGCCAAGTACTCATCCAAGACCTACGGCTTCTCCAACACCCAAGCTTCAACGACCCCTCCAACATCTACATCAACCAAACCTTCTCAAAGCACCGACGACAAGTCAAGTTGCAAGAAAACTTCGGCAAGTTCAAGTCGTCTTCCTCCTACGACAAGCAACTTCAAGCCGCGTGCTTCATCATCTACTCCAACCGATGAGAGCATCAAAACAAGCTCCTTCAAGTGTTTCACTTGCGGCGGCCGAGGCCACAAGTCCTACCAATGCATGAACAAGCGCACCATGATCCTCAACGACGACAACACATATGACTCAATGAGTGAAGAGGAGATAGAAGCCCTTGAGCAAGTGGCCATGCACCGGTGCGTGAACGAGGATGAAGATTGTCAAGTCTTTTGTGATGAAGATTCGAGCCCCGCTCTCGTTGTCTCCAAAGTCTTGACACTTCAACATCAACAAGAATAATACCAACGATGCCACATCTTCCACACTAAGGCCGGCATTAATGGAAGGTCCGTCAAGGTCATCATCGATGGAGCTAGTTGTCACAACTTGGCAAGTGAAGAATTATGTCCCAAGCTTCAATTGGTCAAGAGGAAGCACCCGCACCCCTCTTGACCAAAATTGGTGCTTATGAAGACACTTTGGAGTGTGATGTGGTCCCAATGACCGTTTGCCACCTCCTCCTTGGTCGACCATGGCAATTCGACCATGGTGTCATCCACAACGGGCGCACCAACCATTATAGCTTCAAAATGAAAGGGAAGGAATATGTGCTACGACCTATGTCTCCTAGTCAAGTGATAGCCGACAAGCAAGCCACCAATCATGGAAAGACGAGTGAAAAAGTGACACACCCAAAAGTGAGTGAGAGCCACAAGCCAAATTTGAGCGCCTCTTCGCCTAGAGAGAAAAAACTCATCCTATTTGCCACCAAAAGTGAGATAAGAGAAGTGTGTGAGAACCCATCGAGTGTGATGCACTTCGTCCTTGTGTGCAAATATGGAGAGCCAACTACTAACACCTCTCACGAGCTACCTTTAGTGTTTCAATCTCTTTTGCAGGAATTCAAAGATGTTTTCCCCGATGAGCTACCTCTGGGTCTACCTCCACTATGAGGCATTGAGCATAGAATCGACCTCATCCCCGGAGCGCCACTTCCAAACAAAGCTCCATACCGTGTCAATCCCGAAGAAACCAAGGAGATTCAACGGCAAGTACAACAACTCATCGACAACGGTCATGTACGTGAAAGCTTAAGCCCATGTGCCGTTCCCATTATACTTGTCCCTAAACCCGATGGAAGTTTCCGCTTGTGTTCCGATTGTAGACCCATAAACGCCATTACCGTTCGATATAGGCATCCCATTCCTCGCTTAGATGATATGCTTGATGAACTTAGTGGAGCCAACTTTTTTCTCAAAAATAGATCTTAAAAGTGGCTATTATCAAATCCGCATTCAAGAAGGTGATGAATGGAAAAACCGCTTTCAAAACAAAATTTGGCTTATATGAGTGGTTAGTGATGCCTATGGGTTTGTCGGAAGCACCCGGAACTTTCGTGCGTCTTATGCATCATGTGCTTAGACCTTACATTGGAGTCTTCGTTGTGGTTTACTTTGATGATATCCTTATGTTTAGCAAAACCATGAAAGAGCACATTAATCATGTTAAATCTGTGTTGCAAACCCTCCGAAAGGAAAGCCTTTATGCGAACTTGAAAAAATGCACTTTTGGCGTTGACAAAGTGGTTTTCTTGGGTTTTGTTGTCTCTTCCAAGGGTGTCCATGTTGATGAAACTAAGATTAAGGCAATTAAAACTTGACCCCAACCCACCAATTTGCAACAAGTGAGAAGTTTTCTTGGTCTTGCGGGATTTTACCGCCGCTTTGTGAAAAACTTTAGCACAATTGCCGCTCCTTTACATGCTTTGAGTAAGAAGAATGCTCCTTTTGTTTGGGGATCTTTGCAATCCACCGCTTTTGATGAGCTCAAGTCTTTACTTACTCATGCTCCGATTCTTGCTTTGCCCAACTTCGACAAAACTTTTGAGGTTCATTGTGATGCAACTGGTACCGGAATTGGCGGAGTTTTAATGCAAGAAAAACGAGCCATTGCTTATTTTAGTGAAAAACTCTCCGGTGCTCAACTCAATTATCCCATCTATGACAAAGAATTGTATGCTTTATGATAGAGGCAAAGGTGTCCCGTCTTTCGATGAGATGATGGATATCGCTTTGGTGGCAGTCGACTTTGACGATCCGACTACGAACGTGCGAGGACGTCACGTCTTAGCAATCGCTAAACCAACTCCGAGAGGTTATTGACCACGCCGGAGCACGATCAACCTGACCACGAGGGTCTGTTTCCTGCGAGCAAACGAAGAACAAGCAAGAAACTGAGATTGCAATCTGGATATTGCGAATATAAGATGAAAGCTTTATTGATCAAGGTGGGGTTCTGTGACGCCTTTGTCTGGTCGTTGAACACAAACGAAGTACGCGAAGTTGCAGCTATGGAGAACTTTTAATCTAAACAAAACCCGAAGTCTAAACGATGCCCTAAGGGCTGTATATAAGGTGGAAGAGGGGGGGAATTTCGTGGCCCTTGGTGGAGGGGTCCGAAATCAACCCTATCTCTTGTTTCCCCACACATACGTACTCTAAAAATAGCCTATACTTATGTATTTCGAAATTACATGGGCCTGGCCCAATAATAAGGTGACGCAGCACCTAAAATAGCCTCGGGACGAAATTTATGAAGTGGCATCTTGTATATTTCGTCCAAGGCTTCATGCACCCATTATGGTGGCTTCAAAGTCCTGAAATCATCACTTGTAACTCCGTTCTTGTTCCCCTTGCGCATGCCATCATCTCCATGCTTGTTCTTGCTCCAATGTTCATACTTCTCCAAGCTAGGCCCTTCATTTGTAAGCAAAACAAATGTATCCAATTTAGGCAGCATCATATTCTCATGAACATTAGAGTCATTACCAAGAAACGAAAGTACCTGGTACTTTAGTTGGCGTGCATGAGCTCTAGTAATTGGTCCAGTATGTATAGCAGCAGGGGCTGTGGGTGTAACAATTGTATTGATGTCCTCATCACTTTAGTACGTGTGCTACATGTTTGGGAACATTACCTTAGACCTCATGAATTTGTCATCCATACCGATCATGAAACGCTTAAGTACTTGAAAGGCCAAACTAAGTTGAACAAGCGTCATGCCAAATGGAGTGAATTTATTGAATCTTTTCCTTATGTGATCAAGTACATTAAGGGTAAGGAAAATGTAGTTGCAGATGCACTTTCACGCATATGCACGCTTTTCACTAAACTTGAGTTGCATGTTATTGGTTTTGAGCATATAAAACACTTGTATGAGCATGATCCTTCTTTTGCTACTCCTTATGCTAAGTGTTTGACACACACTTCTTGGGAACGATACTACATAAAGGATGATTATCTTATGAAAGCTAACAAACTTTGCATTCCGGAGTCTTCTCTTCGTTTGCTCCTTTTGCAAGAGGCTCATGGAGGCGGACTAATGGGACACTTTGGACACGACAAGACTTTCGCCACGCTCTCCAAGAACTACTTTTGGCCCAAGATGTTTCGTGATGTCTCACGCTTCACCAACCGTTGCTCTACATGTCGCAAAGCTAAGTCAAAAGCTCAATCCCATGGTCTTTACATGCCCCTTCCTATTCCTTATCAACCTTGGGAAGACATTAGCATGGATTTTGTACTTGGTTTGCCTAGAACTCAAAATGGCAAGGATTCCGTCTTTGTTGTTGTGGACCGATTTTCTAAGATGGCACATTTCATTCCTTCCAACAAGATAGACGATGCTTCACATATTGCCAATCTCTTTTGTAGGGAAATCTTACGACTTCATGGAGTACCAAAGACGATTGTCTCGGACCGCAACATCAAGTTCTTGAGTTACTTTTGGAAGACCCTATGCGCCAAGCTCGGAATCAAGCTATTGTTCTCTTCGGCATACCATCCTCAAACCGACGGCCAAACGGAGGTGACGAACCGTACACTCTCCACTCTACTTCGCGTGTTGATCAAGAAGAACATCAAGGAGTGGGAGGCGTGTCTACCCATCGCCGAGTACGCCTACAATCATGCAAGACATTCCACGACCGGCAAGTCCCCCTTCGAGGTCGTCTACGACTTCAACCCTTTGTCCCCATTGGACATTCTACCTCTTCCTCTACAAGAGCGAACCAACCTCGACGCAAGTGCTCGTGCAAGCTACATCAAGAAGATGCATGAAGATACAGGGCACACCATCGAGCGCCAAGTACAACGACTAGTGACCAAACTCAACATCAACAAGAAACCCATGGTATTCAACATTGGTGATCTAGTGTGGCTACATCTTCGCAAGGACCGCTTCCCCAATGAACGCAAGTCCAAGCTTCTACCTCGCGCCGATGGACCTTTCAAGGTTCTAGCACGCTACAACGACAACGCCTACAAGATCGACCTACCATGAGGCAAGTACAACGTGAGCGACATCTTCAAGGTTAAGGACCTCACACCTTTCCATGGTGATGCACCTTTTGATCTGAGGTCGGATCTCTCCCAAGGGGGAGGGGAGATGATGCGGAGCATCCCTCGCTCATCCCCATGGACGTGCCTACATATCCCTCAACACCACTTGGACCTATGACAAGAGCCCGAGCTAAGGCTATCAAAGATAAGGTGAACTCGCTCCTCTCCGAACTCCCTCTTTCTACTCACGAGACATGGCTACTACCTCATTCGGAGACTCTATGTGTAATCAGGTACATGGAGGTGAGCCAAGGGTCTACTACTTGCAAGAGCCAAGACGGCGAGGACTACAAGCATGTTGAAGAAGAAGAAGAGATGCTGCTGAAGCCACAGGCATCGGACGTCCGACCAAGCCCGGACGTCCGACGACTCCCAGGCCACGGACGACCGACGCCCTCCGGACGTCCGACTGCTGAGCATCCGAACCAAATCTACGGCGATCGAGACCACCGGACGTTCGACCGATGCACGCCCGAACCGAATCTACGAACGACCGACGACTTCCGGACATCCGGACCGTCACGAAGCTCCGGACGACCGACCCCCTCCGGACGTCCGACGTGCCCACGACAGAGCTGATTCTACGAACGCCCGAGCCCGACCGGATCTCCGGACCGTCCCGAGCCTCCGGACGTCCGACACCTTCCGGACGACCGACACCTGAGTGACCGCGCCTGCGGGCTGGAGCCCTTGTACCCCTTCGTTTTGACTTCCATTTGCACTAAGACTATAAATAGGACGCCCCCACGTCCTGGTACGGGTAGCATAGGTTTAGCTCATATTTTGTGTGAGAGCCTTGCTCATCCACTTGGCTACTTCTCCTCGGAGCTCAGGACCTCTTCGGAGACGATCCCCCAAGCGGATTCAAGACCCCTTTTTAGGGAATACCATCAAGACCTCCGTACGGAGAAGAACTGTTCCTTTGTATCCTTACCTTGGTTGATTGTGGATCTTATGTCACTCTATGTTGTCGGTGATCTAGCACTCGTGTGATTGATTCTATGTCGGTTTAGTGATTCTCCCTCTCGTTTTCCCCATGTTTCTCCTTTGTGCTTCCGTGTGTTCTTTGTGATTCCCCGTAGGATCCACTCCAAACGTGAAAGATCATCCATCTAGGGTTCCACCCTACATCATTGGCGCTCGATGGTGTTCCTTGTATCTTCATGCATCTTCTTGATGTAGCTTGCTCGTGCGCTCGCATCCATGTTTGTGCGCTCTTGTAGAGGGAGAGGTAGAATGTCCAATGGGGACAACGGGTTGAAGCCGTAGACGACCTCGAAGGGGGACTTGCCGGTAGTCGAATGTCTTGCACGGTTGTAGGCGTACTCGGCGATGGGTAGACACGCCTCCCACTCCTTGATGTTCTTCTTGATTAACACGCGAAGTAGAGTGGATAGTGTCTGGTTCGTCACCTCCGTTTGGCCGTGGTTTGAGGATGGTATGCGGATGAGAACAAGAGCTTGATTCCGAGCTTGGCGCATAGAGTCTTCCAAAAGTAACTCAAGAACTTGACGTCGCGGTCGGAGATGATTGTCTTTGGTACTCCATGGAGGCGCAAGATTTCCCTACAAAAGAGATTTGCAACGTGTGAAGCATCGTCTATCTTGTTGCATGGAATGAAATGTGCCATCTTAGAAAATCGTTCCACAACAACAAACACGTAATCCTTTCCATTTTGAGTTCTAGGTAAACCAAGTACAAAATCCATACTAATGTCTTCCCAAGGTTGATAAGGAATAGGAAGAGGCATGTAAAGACCATGAGATTGAGCTTTAGACTTAGCTTTGCGATATGTAGAGCACCGAGTGGTGAAGCGTGAGACGTCGCAGGTGCTTCCGACAAGCCCATAGGCATAACTAACCACTCATACAAGCCAAATTTGGTTTTGAAAGCAGTTGTCCATTCATCACCCTCTTGAATGCGTATTTGATAATAGCCACTTTTAAGATCAATTTTTGAGAAAAAGTTGGCTCCACTAAGTTCATCAAGCATATCATCTAGGCGAGGAATGGGATGCCTATAGCGAACGGTGATAGCATTTATAGGTCTACAATCGGAACATAAGCAGAAACTTCCATCGGGCTTGGGCACAAGTATAACGGGAACGGCACAAGGGCTTAAGCTTTCACGTACATGACCGTTGTCGATGAGTTGTTGTACTTGCCGTTGAATCTCCTTGGTTTCTTCGGGATTGACTCGGTATGGAGCTTTGTTTGGGAGAGGCGCTCCGGGGATGAGGTCGATTCGATGCTCAATGCCACGAAGAGGAGGTAGACCCAGAGGTAGCTCATCGGGGAAAACATCTTGAAATTCCTGCAAAAGAGATTGAAACACCAAAGGTAGCTCGTGAGCGGTGTTAGTGTTTGGTTCTCCATCCTTGCACACAAGGACAAAGTGCATCACACTCGATGGGTTCTCACACACTTCTCTCATCTCACTTTTTGTGGCAAAGAGTATGAGGTTTTTCTCTCTAGGCGAAGAGGCGCTCAAGTTTGGCTTGTTGCTCTCACTCATGTTTGGGTTGCTCTCACTTTCTCACTCTTCTCTTTATGGTGGGTGGCTTGCTTGTCGGCTATCACTTGACTAGGAGACATAGGTCGTAGCACATACTCCTTCCCTTTCATCTTGAAGCTATAGTGATTTGTACGCCCATTGTGGGTAACACCACGGTCGAATTGCCATGGTCGACCAAGAAGGAGGTGGCAAACTGTCATTGGGACCACATCACACTCCAAAGTGTCCTCATATGCACCAATTTTGAAGGAGACTTGGACCGTATGCTCAACTCGTATAGTGCCGGAGTCACTTAGCCATTGAACCTTGTAGGGGTGCGGGTGCTTCCTCTTGACCAATTGGAGCTTGGAGCATAGTTCTTCACTTGCCAAGTTGTGGCAACTACCTCCATCGATGATGACCTTGACTGACCTTCCATTGATGCCGGCCTTGGTGTGGAAGATATGGCATCGTTGGTCTTCTTCTTGTTGATGTTGAAGTGTCAAGGCCTTGTAGACAACAAGAGCGGGGCTCGAATCCTCATCACAAAAGACTCTATCATCTTCATCTTCATTCACGCGCCTATGCATGGCCACTTGCTCAATAGCTTCCATTTCATCTTCACTCATTGAGTCGTAGGTGCCATCATCGTTGAGGATCATGGTGCGCTTGTTTGTGCATTGATAGGACTTGTGGCATCGGCCGCCGAAGTGAAACACTTGAAGGAGCTTGTCTTGATGGTCTCATCGGTCGGAGTAGATGAAGAAGCACGCGGCTTGAAGTTGCTTGTAGTAGGAGGAAGACGACTTGAACTTGACGGTTGTTTCTTGTAACTTTGCCTGTCGTTGTTGCTTGGAGAAGGCTTGGTTGGCGTAGATGTTGCAGGAGTTGTTGAAGCTTGATTGTTGGAGAGGCCGTATGTCTTGGATGAGTACTTGGCGTACTTGAAGTTATCTTGCACTTGTCGTTCCGCCTTGGTCGCTTGATGCACAAGCTCGATGAGGTTGGGGTAGGGTTGGAAGTCGGCGATCTTCTTGATGGGATGATTGAGTCCATTCAAGAATCGTGCCATTGTTTGCTCATCATCTTCCTTGACATTGGCTCGAATCATGGCTATCTCCATTTCCTTGTAGTATTCTTCAACACTCTTTGTATCTTGCTTGAGGAGTTGTAGCTTCTTGAAGAGATCACGATTGTAGTAGGTGGGCACAAATCATGCTCGCATGACATCCTTCATGTGAGCCCAAGTGGTGATTGGAGGGTCACCTCTTGCTTCTCGATGCTCAAGGACTTGTTCCCACCATATGAGCACATAGTCTTGGAACTCAAGGGATGCCATAGCGATCTTCTTCTCTTCCTCATAGTTGTGCAAACGAAAGATTTTGTCGACCTTCAATGCCCATGAGAGATATTCTTCCGGATCATTGCTTCCATTGAACTTGGGCATTATGAATTTGAGCTTTCCATAGCGTCGCTCTTCATCTTGATAGCGGTTGTGATAACGCTCTTGCCTTGGAAAGTTCTCGAATGCTCTTTCCTCATGATGTCGCTCTTGGCGTGGAGGAGGGTCTTGAAGCACTTGTTCCACTTGGTGTCGCTCTTGTTGAACTTGAGGTTGAGGTGGAGCTTGCCGTGCTTGTGGAGGAGCTTGACGGTTCCCACGTGGTTGGTAGTTCCTCTCTTGTATTTCTTCTCGAAGGGCTTCCTCTTGGTTGTGCCGTTCGCAATTGCGGTTGGCGATGGCTCGACTTGATTCTTGAAGGGCATGTTCCGCCTCAAGAGCTTGTGCTTCACGTTGTTGTTGTTGGAGACGTTGGGCCTCGGCGTCTTGGTCCTCTTGGTGTAGACGCGCTCGTTCTTTTTCTTCTTGACGACGAAGACGTTGTCGTTCTTGAGCTTGAGCAAAAGCGACTTGGTTTGCTTGAGGACGAGGAACTTGCTCATCGACTTGCTCTTGTGAATGCTTGCCATGTAGCGGGTCGCGAGATGCATGATGGCCTTGACGGGCGGCTCATCGAAGAATGGTTGATGACGGAGTACTTGAGCCAGAGAAGGAGTCGTCGGAGTGTCGACTTGAGTGGCTCCGTCTTGAGTAAGAAGAAGTTGAAGGAGGCCGGTTGACCAATAAAGCTCGAATCTCGTCCATTCTTGCATCGTTCTCTTGCTTGTGCGCGTCGAGCTTGTTGTCGAAGTAGTGTCGTGTACGTTTCTCGGAGAGTCGCAAGTCGGTGGCGAGGTTGTCGATGCGGTCGTTCATTGCTTGTTGCTTTTGATGTAGAGCTCGTTGTGCACCAAAAAGGTGGCTCTTGGTGGCGAATGATGACATGTCGTCGTCTTGCTCGATGAAGAGTGGGTTGGTAGAGGAACTTGGCCTATCCATCATAAGAAAGTGGTGGTGAGTATGAAAATGAGAGAACAAAACCAAAGTTACAATAGGGGAATTGGTATCGGGAATTGTTTCTCACACCTACAAGTAAATGGTCTATGGAGGAGCTTCGTTAGGAAAGGCACACATAATTCAAGCAAATGTTAGTCAAGATGTTGATAAAGTTGAGAAGATTCACAAATGGCAAATAAGACAAATAGATCAACCTCCAAAGATAACACGAGGGACACACACACGGAAGATAAATGGGATCCGCACAACCAAGGGGTGAGCTCGAAGATATCGAAACACGGGAAAAGCTCTTGTCGTACAGATACTAGAGAGACGCTAGCTCGATTGCACTAATGGGCTAGATACGCTAGTGCACCAACCTAATAGAGAATCCACTCGTTTCACTATCCCAAGTATGCTTAAGTATGTGGTGACCAAGATGATGCACGTATGGTAAGGCTCGATGCTATTTCTTATAAGCTCTTTGCTTCTCTTCTCTTTTGCTTAAAAGCTTTTTTTTCAACTATGCCACAATGCTTGATATGCGAGCCACACAACGATGTAACAAGTAGTAAATGCACGGGATGAACGGAACACTAAATGGTGCACTAAGGCGTGGCCCGGCAATACTCAACAAGCTAGTCTCGATGGGTAAGCTACGCAAAAGGGCTCGAAGCTATCAAGTTAATGACAAGGGAGTACAAGGTGTCGTCGAGGTTACCGTCCTTGCTTACGGTCGAAGATGATCTTGTCGAAGCCGATGTGTTGTCCGAGTCGAAGATTGGTGGCGATGATGACCAACTCGCGCCTAAGTAGCTGAAACACCTTAGGACACAAGAGAAATCGCAACCAAACACTCAACAAACATGTGGAATGGTGCGGAAGAACACGAGAGGCGGTGGTGGAACGAAATGAGAAAAACAGAAAAAATGACCGAAACTTCCTGGATAGCCCGTGCACACGGGGTAAGTGAGGCCCGTGTGCACGGGGTCTCGATGGCCCGTGAGCACGGGGTCTCCCGAGAGCGGAAGAACTGATCTGATTTCGTGGTGATTGCAAGTTTTTGGCCAAATTCGAATGGTGGAAAGGTGGGGATGATGGTGGAGGGGTAGATCCACTTGCCAAACACCAAATTCGAGGATCAAAACAACTAAATCTCACAAGATCAACAAATTGCAAGAAAAAAATTTTGGGGCTATTTTTGGTGGGGATTTTTGGATTAGGACGAAAAACAACAAAATCAACCTAGAAAGTGGAAGGTAGGGACTCCAAGATGTGAATCAACGTGGCTCATGATACCAAGATGATGTAGGGTAGAACCCTAGGAAGGACCTTTTCACACTTGGAGGGGAAAAAGGAGGGAAACCACAAGAACAACAAGAACACAAAGATGAACACAAGAGGCAATCACTCCAACAATTCCCGATTACACATCCACTAGGGTAACAACACAAGATCCACAAGTCACAAACACAATCAAAGGAAATATACAATGGCAAAGTTAATCCCAAATCAAAAGGAAGAGGGGTCTTGATGGTAGTCTTCTCCCAATGGAGGTCTAGAATCCTCAAGGATTCTTCCCTATGGGGTCTTGATCCTCAAAGAGGGAAGGTAATGGAGCAAAGCTCACCAAGATCTCATCTAATACTTTGCTAACCCTAAACATGGTCCTAGGTACGGAATATATAGCCTTGGGGTCGAAGGGTGATAGAGGCAAAGGTGTCCCGTCTTTCGATGAGATGGTGGCTATCGTTTTGGAGGAAGTCGACTTTGATGATCCGACTACGAACGTGCGAGGACGTCGTGCCTTAGCAATTGCTAAACCAAATCCGAGAGGTTATTGCCCACGCCGGAGCACGATCAACCTGACCACGAAGGTCTGTTTCCTGCAGGCAAACAAAGAACAAGCAAGAAACTAAGATTGCAATCTGGATATTGCGAATATAAGAGGAAAGCTTTATTGATCAAGGTGGGGTTCTGTAACGCCTTTGTCTGGTCGTTGAAAACAGACGAAGTACGCGAAGTTGCAGCTATGGTGAACTTTTAATCTAAACAAAACCCAAAGTCTAAACGATGCCCTAAGGATTGTATATATGGAGGAAGAGGGGGGAATTTCGTGGCCCTTGGTGGAGGGGTCCGAAATCAACCCTATCTCTTGTTTCCCCACACATGCGGACTCTAAAAATAGCCTATACTTATGTATTTCAAAATTACATGGGCCTGGCCCAATAATAAGATGACCCAGCACCTAGAATAGCCTCGGGACGAAATTTATGAAGTGGCATCTTGTATATTTCGTCCAAGGCTTCATGCACCCATTATTGTGGCTTCAAAGTCCTGAAATCATCACTTGTAACTCCGTTCTTGTTCCCCTTGCGCATGCCATCATCTCCATGCTTGTTCTTGCTCCGATGTTCATCCTTCTCCAAGCTAGGCCCTTCATTTGTAAGCAAAACAAATGTAACCAATTTAGGCAGCATCATATTCTCATGAACATTAGAATCATTACTAAGAAACGGAAGTACCTAATAATTTAATGGGCGTGCGCGAGCTCTAGTAATTTGTCCAGTATATGTAGCAGTAGGGGCTGTGGGTGTAACAATGGTATTGATGTACTCATCATCCTCCCCTTCTTGAAATGAAGTCGTTCTCGACGAAGCTCATCTTCCTCACCCAAATAAGGCTTCAAATCTGCAATGTTAAAAGTGGGACTAACCCCAAAATCTGCAGGCAACTCATGTTTATATGCATTATCATTTATTTTCTCCAACACCTTAAAGGGACCATCACCACGTGGCATTGGCTTTGATTTGCGCAAATCAGGAAATCTATCCTGACCCAGATGTAACCAAACAAGATCTCCAGGTGCAAACACAACATGTTTTCTACCCTTATCTCCAGCAAGTTTATATTTAGCATTCATACGCTCAATGTTTTCCTTGGTTAACTCATGCATTTTTAAAATCAATTCAACACGTTGTTTAGCTTCAAAATTAACCTTCTCCGAAGATGGAAGAGGCATCAAATCAATAGGTGCACGAGGTAGGAAACCATACACAACTTCAAAAGGGCACATCTTAGTAGTATAATGCAATGAACGATTATAAGAAAATTCAATATGATGCAAGCATTCCTCCCAAATTTTCCTATTATTCTTCAAAACAGCCCTAAGCATAGTAGACAATGTTCTATTGACTACTTCAGTTTGTCCATTAGTTTGGGGTGACAAGTAGTACTAAAAAGTAGTTTAGTCCCCAACTTAGCCCATAAACATCTCCAAAAGTGGCTAAGAAATTTAGTATCACGATCTGAAACAATAGTATTTGGCACACCATGCAAGCGAATAATTTCACGAAAGAACAAATCAGCAACATTAACAGCATCATCGCTTTTATGACATGGTATAAAGTGTGACATTTTCGAGAATCTATCCACGACAACAAATATGCTATCCCTCCCCTTCTTTGTTCTAGGTAAACCTAAAACAAAGTCCATAGATATATCCTCCCAAGGAACACTAGGTACAGGCAAAGGCATATATAAACCATGAGGATTGAGTCATGACTTAGCTTATTGACATGTAGTGCAGCGAGCAATAAAACGCTCAACATCCCGTCTCATCTTTGGCCAAAAGAAATGTGTACCAAGTACGTCCTCCGTCTTCTTCACGCCAAAGTGTCCCATTAATCCTCCTCCATGCGCCTCCTAGAACAACAAAAGACGAACAGAGCTAGCTGGAATGCATAGCTTGTTAGCACGAAACACAAATCCATCGTTAATGACGAACTTGTTCCACATTCTTCCTTGTTTACAATTCTGCATTACATCTTCAAAATCAGCATCATGCACATATTGATCTTTGATGGTCTCCAAACCAAATATTTTGAAGTCAAGTTGTGAAAGCACAGTATAGCGACAAGACAATGCATCAGCAATAACATTTTCTTTTCCCTTCTTGTGTTTAATGACATAAGGGAAAGTCTCAATGAATTCAACCCATTTAGCATGTCTACGATTCAGTTTAGCTTGACTTTTAATATGTTTCAAAGATTCATGATCAGAATGTATAACAAATTCTTTGGGCCATAAATAATGTTGCCATCTTTCTAAAGTCCGAACAAGAGCATATAATTCTTTATCATAAGTAGAATAATTTAGACTAGGCCCACTCAATTTTTTCAGAAAAATATGCAACAGGTTTGCCATCTTGTAATAACACACCTCCTAATCCAATTCCACTAGCATCACATTCAAAATCAAAAGTCTTATTAAAATCAGGAAGTTGGAGTAAAGGAGCATGTGTCAACTTATCTTTCAATACCGTGAAGGCTTCTTCCTGTGCGGTACCCCAAAGAAAAGGCACATCTTTCTTTGTAAGCTCATTGAGAGGTGCAGCAATGGTGCTGAAATCTCTCACAAAACGCCTATAGAATCATGCGAGGCCAAGAAAACTCCTCAATTGTGTGACCGTTTTGGGCTGTGGCCAACTCTCAATAGCGTCAATCTTGGCTTTATCAACTTCAATTCCCTGTGGAGTAACAACATAGCCAAGAAAAGATACTCGGTCGGTGCAAAAGGTGCACTTCGCAAGGTTACCAAACAAATGTGCATCACGTAGAGCAATAAAAACAGGACGTAAATGTTCCAAATGTTCTTCCAAAGATCTGCTATAAATCAATATGTCGTCAAAGTAAACTACCACAAATCGTCCAATGAAAGCACGTAAAACTTCGTTCATTAATCTCATGAAAGTACTAGGTGCATTAGTTAACCCAAAAGGCATGACTAACCACTCATATAATCCAAACTTAGTTTTAAATGTTGTTTTCCATTCATCTCCCAATTTCATACGAATTTGATGGTATCCACTACGCAAGTCAACTTTGGAGAATATTGTAGAGCCACTCAATTCATCAAGCATATCATCTAACCTAGGAATAGGATGACGATAACGAATAGTAATATTATTAATGCCTCTACAATCAACACACATACGTGATGTACCATCCTTTTTTGGCACTAGAATAATAGCAACAGGACAAGGACTAAGGGATTCGCGTATATAACCTTTGTCGAGAAGCTCTTGTACTTGACGCATAATCTCCTTCGTCTCCTCTGGATTGGTACGGTATGGCGCACGGTTTGGCAGTGAAGCACCGGGAATTAAGTCAATCTGATGCTCAATCCCTCGAATAGGCGGTAATCCCCGTGGCACGTCTTGTGGAAAGACGTCAGCGAACTCCTGCAAAATGTTAGTGACAGCAGGAGGCAAAGAGGAAGGCATGTCCTGGAATGAAAATAATGCCTCTTTGCACACAAAAGCATAGCAAACAGATTTGCTGAAATCTAGCTCATTAATATCAGATTTGGTGGCAAATAAACATGCACTTTTCAATTTAATTTCAGAAGCAACACTAGATGGTTTATTATTAGGCGTCATTTGTTGCTCAAATTCTTTTGCCACAATCTGATTTTCACTCTTATTCTTCTCCTGTTTTCCTTTATTAGCTCTATTAATATAATATTTCAAAATAGAATCAGGAGTCATAGGAAGCAAAGTAATATTTTTATCCTTATGAACAAGAGTATACTGATTGTTTCTACCATGGTGTACAGAATTTTTATCAAATTGCCATGGTCTACCAAGTAATAAGGAACATGCTTACATAGGTACGACATCACAATCAACATAATCAGCATATGTAGAGATACTAAAATGCACATGAATAGTACGTGTTACCTTAACCTTGCCACTGTTGTTGAACCATTGGATGTAGTAAGGATGTGGATGTGGTCTTGTGGTGAGAGAAAGTGATGAGGACATCAATACCATTGTTACACCCACAACCCCTACTGCTACATATACGGGACCAATTACTAGAGCTCGCGCACGCCAATTAAATTATCAGGTACTTTCATTTCTTGGTAATGATTCTAATGTTCATGAGAATATGATGCTGCCTAAATTGGATACATTTGTTTTGCTTACAAATGAAGGGCCTAGCTTGGAGAAGGATGAACATTGGAGCAAGAACAAGCATGGAGATGATGCCATGCGCAAGGGGAACAAGAACGGAGTTACAAGTGATGATTTCAGGACTTTGAAGCCACCATAATGGGTGCATGAAGCCTTGGACGAAATATACAAGATGCCACTTCATAAATTTCGTCCCGAGGCTATTATAGGTGCTGCGTCACCTTTTTATTGGGCCAGGCCCATGTAATTTCGAAATACATAGGTATAGGCTGTTTTTAGAGTCCGTATGTGTGGGGAAACAAGAGATAGGGTTGATTTCGGACCCCTCCACCAAGGGCCACGAAATTCCCCCTCTCCTCCTCCATATATACAGCCCTTAGGGCACCGTTTAGACTTTGGGTTTTGTTTAGATTAAAAGTTCGCCATAGCTACAACCTCGCGTACTTCGTTTGTGTTCAACGACCAGACAAAGGCGTCACAGAACCCCACCTTGATCAATAAAGCTTTCATCTTATATTCGCAATATCCAGATTGCAATCTTAGTTTCTTGCTTGTTCTTCATTTGCTCGCAGGAAACAGACCCTCGTGGTCAGGTTGATCGTGCTCCGGCGTGGTCAATAACCTCTCGGAGTTGGTTTAGCGATTGCTAAGGCGCGACGTCCTCGCACGTTCGTAGTCGGATCGTCAAAGTCGACTTCCACCAAAGCGATATCCATCATCTCATCGAAAGACGGGACACCTTTGCCTCTATCAAGTGGTATCAGATTTCCAGGTTGCTCGGTGAGATTTTACAGTTTTTCGTAGTTTAAATCGAGTCTGTTCTTCATACCTATAGTCCACGAAAAAGCCAAAAAAAATTAGGGTTAGTTCACCCCATCCGAACCAATCTGAGCCTTGCATAATCTCTTCTGTATTTGCTTTGTTGAATTTGCGGTTGCATCGTCGTGTCCAGTTGCTGGTCTTAGCATCTAGTCTTTTAGAGTTTCGAGTTCTGTTCACAGGTTGTCACGTCGCCGCTGCCATATATCACCACCGCATCATCATCGTCGCTGTTGCCATATACCACCACCACATATTAACCGTCAATCCGAATCCATATACGCCACCACATATCCGCCGCCATCACGCCAATCCGAGTTCACCTGCAACATATATCCGCCACCTATCCGTGTTCCACCAAATTCATCTTCGCCACCAGTCCGAGTTCCACCAGATTCATCTCCACCACCAGTCCTAGTACGAGTCCAGTAATTGTTGCATTGTTCTCGATTTCCAGATCACGCGATACTCCGAGTCGTGACAGAGAAGGACTCCCCAACTTCCGAGCCATCCGCAGAAGAAAAATAGTTCCAATTTCAAAAAAAAAAACTAAGTCTGGAAAATTCTGGCTAGGCAGTTTTTAGACCATTTGTAGACTTTTTCGAAAAAAATTTGTTGCGGAGCAAAAAAAAAAGAGGAAAAAAAGTGCAAAAAAAAAGAGAAAAAAAAATTCAGAGTGTGCTCCTCCCTTGTTTACGTGCCGCGCCGTGATTTTGTTGGTGTTCTAGGCTCGCGTCTCTAGCACAGTCTAGCCTAGGACCAGCACAGTACCGTCGTTGAGCGTTTATTCAACTTTGCATCTCTGAATTGATTATTGCTGACCCTTTTTGCTACCATATTATAAGCCTTCCCAGCTCCACATACATCTACGTCGTGCGTTTGACTCTCCCTGGTAATCGCTCTATCCAAGCTTTGAGAGTTTTGACTACAACGGTTGCCGATCACCGCCTGTTGCTGGGTAAGAACTGGTAAGAATTTGAGTTTTGCTTGACGGATTTATGACACCCACCACCACCACTTGTTC
The DNA here is from genome assembly GCF_002162155.2 of Triticum dicoccoides. Lineage (NCBI taxonomy): Eukaryota > Viridiplantae > Streptophyta > Magnoliopsida > Poales > Poaceae > Triticum > Triticum dicoccoides. The sequence continues at coordinate 288,853,445 of NC_041387.1, read as the reverse complement.
GTAGTCTGTAGGATGATATTCTTGTGTGTTTCTATTGCTGCTAACCATGCCAGGATCACAAGCCGACGAGATTGACTGGGAGAATTTATCGAACAAGGAGCTTCATGATAAGTTTCAGCAAATGATGACTGAACAGGTGCAAGATGTGCTGAACAATTTTGAAGAGGCCATGGAGAAGATCACTGGCCTTGAGAAGACGTTCGAAACAAAGCTTGATAACAAGTTTAATGAATTTCTCGCGCGTCTTCCACCACCACCACCCGCTGCACCTAACGCACCTCTCCAACAACAACAACAACGACTACCTCCACGTCGCGAAACAGACCTTCGCCGAGCGAGTCGTGTTCCTCTTGCGTTTGGCCAAACTGTTGGTGCTACTGTTGATACTTCTGTGGCTCCTGCTGCTGATGCGGAGGAGGATGATTATGTGGGAGATTATGTGATAGAGGCGGGGTGTCCCGATCTTTCGATGAGATGATAACTATCGATTTGGTGGAGACGACTTTGACGATCCGACTACAAACGTGCACGACGTTGCGCCTTAGCAATCACTAAACCAATCTCCTGAGGTTACTGACCACGCCGGAAGCACGATCAACCTGACCACGAAGGTCTATTCCTGCAAGCAATCGAAGAACAAGCAAGAATATGACAAAAGCAATCTGAATATTGCGAGTATATATGAAGTTTTGATAAAGATGGGGATCCGTAAGCGGTCTTGGTCTGGTCGTTGGACACAAACGAAGTACACGAAGTTGCAATGGCTAACTTTTAACTAAACAAATCCCAAGCGAAAAGCTACTAGATGGATCTACTTATATAGGATCAAGGGGTGGCGGCCTAGGAGGTGGGAGGACGTCCCAAGGCAGCCTAAAACTAACCCTAGGTCGTACAAGGCCAATGGGCCCAAGTGGAGGTGATGCAACACCTTTGGACTTGTTGTTTGACTCGGATTCTGCTTCAGCATCTGATTGTTTCGTCTATATCTCAACGCTCCGGATGAATTTGAAGGTGAATCCAATTGGCCTGGAAAGCGCACAAAATCTAGAATCCAACAAAAAAAGAATCACTCAATTCGGAGTCCGTATGAAAAAGTTGTTGGCGTTTTGAGACAGGTATGTCTGTGCAGTCCGAATCTGAATCCAGAACGTGAGAGACTTGGACTCTATCTTCTCTTGGCCCAAAAGTGACGTGAGAGAACATTTTGAACAACACTTAAACACATCTTTCTCTCTTATCTTCATATGTGAATTGTACAAATATCCCATACACCTGCAATTAGACAAAACACAAAAGTGTGTGAAGTATTTTTTTTGTTCTGGATAACATAAATAGATTATTGAATAGTTTGCACTAGAAATCACCTGACAAATATGCATGTATGCAATATTTTTGGTCGTATCCAAGGTAGTCATGTCCTCATCATCCTCCCCTTTTTGAAAACAAAGCCGTCCTCGGCGTTGCTTAATCTGAAATGTGGCTAAGAAAAGAGACAAGGTATACATGTTGTATATGTATATGTCATCCATTTTTACTTCCCTTGATTTTTGCACATATGACACATGTATACATGAGTAACTTTTATAAATCATAAAATATAAAGCCAAAATATTATCATAAATAGAAGGCATGAAAATATTGTAACTCGGTTTGCACATATAAGTGAAGCTCTTATTCCTATCAAAAGATTGGCAATATTCATCATTAAACCATCCCAACATTGGTGAATAAACCTTACTTGCATCAAATTTGCATGCTACAACATGCTTAAATAAGCAAACATGTAGTAAGTCATTGGACACAGAATCATCACCAAGATTAGAGGTCATATCAAAATGATTAAACATTGGTTCTTTTGCATCAATAGTTAATTCAATGGGTGCACTCAAAATTGTTGGTATTTCAGTTGTTTGATCACATGATGCATTCATGATAGTAACATGATTCTCTAAAATAGGTGGCGTGCTCAAATCAACAGGTAACTCAACACATGATGTATTTAAGTTAATTAGTGATGCATCATTCTCATGTGAAGTTATATCATCAATACCTTTATTGTTATCTTGTCGCAAAGACGTAGCTGATGTCGGTATGGATAATGACGATGTACCATACACTTGAGATGATGTCGCACTCACAATCTGAGGTGTGGCTGCTCTAGTAGGTGCAACGGTGGAGGAATCAACCGATGGCAGTGAGCATGAATTGGAATAGTAGTTGTTGTAGTCACCCAATGCATCCTCCTGTAACTGTCTCTCAAAGGTACAAGCACGAACATACATACCAGTAATGCAACGAGGAATATACCTAAATCTTGCCTGAATATCATGGTTCAAACCACCAAAAAATCTATTCATTGTATCATCCTCAGATTCTTCTATGTCACAATGATGCATATAAGATTTGAACTCTTGGTAGTAAGCATGAACAGTGTTATTGCCTTGTTTAAATTGTTCAAATTTGCGAAGCAATTCACGACGATAGTAAGGAGGGAAAAATTGTTGTCTCATTACATGTTTCAAATCTTTCCAAGTTGTGGGTTGGTTATCAATGTTTTTCTTACAATGCACACTCCACCAAACAGAAGCAAAACTAGTAAATGCTCTAGTAGCAGCTCGTACTTGCTCAAGTTCAGAATAGTCATGGTAACTAAAAATTTGTTCTACTTCAAGCTCCCAAGCTAGATAAATAGCAGGATTAAATCTACCCTCAAATGATGGTAAAGAGATAACCTGACCATGTACTTGTGTGTGTTGTCCCAACTCTCGTGATGGTGAAGATGTGTTCGTCGTCCAAGAACTTCTTTCTCCGGAACCTGTCATGATTAGTAGAAACAAGAAACAAAATTCAAGAATAATGTTCCTATGAACAACTAGGATGTGGTTGTAACGTGCTCACAGTAAAGCAAATATCAATATCTTACAAGTTCTTACCATGCGACAGGTGGTGACAGGCAACCAGCGGTGTCAAATAACTCCGAAGATTGTGTAAAGCGATTCTCAGGGGAACGTACGTATACACGGTGTAGAAATATGTGGAGCTGGGTTGGCTATATATGGTAGCAAAAGATTAGCAATAATCAATTCAAAGATGCAATGTTGAATAAATGCTCAACGATGGTACTGTGCTGGTTCTAGGCTAGACCGGACTAGAGACGCGAGCCTAGAACACTAATGAGATCACGGCATAGCACAACTAGCATCAATGAAGGATAAGTAGCTCTGGACAGCAAGATATAAGTGAAAATCACAACGGCAGTAAAGATAATGATGAATAACAACTGCCAAGTAGGATATATAACAACTCTCTCTTCAACTTTCCTCTTGAAAAGTTTGCTATTAACTCGAGCTTTCCAATGCAAAAAGAATCACTCAATTCTGAATTGATATGAGGAGTCAAAGAATTTTAAAACTGGCCTGAAAAACTGGAACAAACTGTATGCGCGAAATTTGGAGGGCAAAAAGACCTATTTAGAAGCTGATTTTGAGGCGCCAAATATTGAACCAGCTTTCGTAACTATTCAGATGCGTCTAGTCGCTAGCTTTAATTTGAGTACTTGTGGAGCCAAAAGGGACTTCGTATGAGGAAGTTATGCCTGTTTTACTAAACAGTGCACAAAACAGATTCCAATCCGAATTCAACTACGAGATTGAGTCTAGATAGATCCGAATTTTGTTTTTTTTTCTTCTCTCTTTTTTTTCCTCACACTTTTTTCCTTTTTTTTCTCCGACTTTTTTTTTATTTTTTTTCTCTTTTTTTTCCGTCTTTTTTTTCTTCTTTTTTTTCTCTCTCGTTCCAAACAAACTAGATAAGATGCAGATTGGATCAAGCGAAGATGTGAATGATCTCAACTATGATTATGACAATGAACGGTGGGTAGCACGTGGTGGAAATTGATGGATGGATGGTGAACAACGGAAGGGCTAACGATGCAGCGGCGGCATGACTAATGTGAAAAGAACTCGAAACTCTAAACGAACTAGACACTAAGACCAGCAAGTCGACACGACGATGCAACCGATAATTCAATAATGCATACAATGAAAAGAAAATTGCAAAGGCTCAGACTGGCTTGGACAAAGGATGAATAGATCTAACTTTTTTTTGTGGCTTTTTCTTGGACAATAGGTAAGAAAATAAATCTAATCTAGGAAAACTGGAAATTCTCACCGAGCAACCTGAAAACTGATACCACTTGATAGAGGCGGGGTGTCCCGATCTTTCGATGAGATGATAACTATCGATTTGGTGGAGACGACTTTGACGATCCGACTACAAACGTGCACGACGTTGCGCCTTAGCAATCGCTAAACCAATCTCCTGAGGTTACTGACCACGCCGGAAGCACGATCAACCTGACCACGAAGGTCTATTCCTGCAAGCAATCGAAGAACAAGCAAGAATATGACAAAAGCAATCTGAATATTGCGAGTATATATGAAGTTTTGATAAAGATGGGGATCCGTAAGCGGTCTTGGTCTGGTCGTTGGACACAAACGAAGTACACGAAGTTGCAATGGCTAACTTTTAACTAAACAAATCCCAAGCGAAAAGCTACTAGATGGATCTACTTATATAGGATCAAGGGGTGGCGGCCTAGGAGGTGGGAGGACGTCCCAAGGCAGCCTAAAACTAACCCTAGGTCGTACAAGGCCAATGGGCCCAAGTGGAGGTGATGCAACACCTTTGGACTTGTTGTTTGACTCAGATTCTGCTTCAGCGTCTGATTGTTTCGTCTATATCTCAACGCTCCGGATGAATTTGAAGGTGAATCCAATTGGCCTGGAAAGCGCACAAAATCTAGAATCCAACAAAAAAAGAATCACTCAATTCGGAGTCCGTATGAAAAAGTTGTTGGCGTTTTGAGACAGGTATGTCTGTGCAGTCCGAATCTGAATCCAGAACGTGAGAGACTTGGACTCTATCTTCTCTTGGCCCAAAAGTGACGTGAGAGAACATTTTGAACAACACTTAAACACATCTTTCTCTCTTATCTTCATATGTGAATTGTACAAATATCCCATACACCTGCAATTAGACAAAACACAAAAGTGTGTGAAGTATTTTTTTGTTCTGGATAACATAAATAGATTATTGAATAGTTTGCACTAGAAATCACCTGACAAATATGCATGTATGCAATATTTTTGGTCGTATCCAAGGTAGTCATGTCCTCATCATTATGAGGATGAGGTTGATCAAAATCCGCACTACGTGCAGCCACCTATACAACCACCAGCAGGTCGACCTCAGGTATATATTCGTAATGGTAGGCCTGCACCACCACCTCAGGTACAAGATAATGTCCATATTCCTAAACTGAAATTGAATATTCCACCATTTGAGGGTAGATATGTTCCTGATATATATCTTACTTGGGAGTTAGAAACTGAACAACGATTTACATGTTTACAATATCCTGAGGAGAGACGAGTTGCTGCTACTGTTTGTGCTTTCACTAGTTTTGCATGTGTATGGTGGTCTGAACATTGTAGATTATATCCTATTCCAACTACTTGGGCTGCTTTGAAAACTGCTATGCGTACGCGTTGGGTTCCACCATATTATCAGCGTGAATTTCATCAAAAATTGCAGCGTTTAAGACAAGGAAAAAATTCTGTAGAAGAATATTATCAGGAATTACAAACTGGCATGATTAGATGTGGTATTGTTGAGGAGAATGAAGCTATGCTTGCACGTTTTCTAGGTGGATTAAATAAAGAGATTCAGACCATTCTAGACTATAAGGAGTATACTAATATCACTCGTTTATTCCATCTTGCTTGTAAAGCTGAACGTGAAGTGCAGGATCGACAAGCATTGGGGCGAACTAACTTTTCTGCAGGCCGACCTTCATCATGGACACCACGTGCATCTTCTACTTCAATTGCACCAGCACCTCCATCCGGTGCCACCTCCAGCCGTGATACAAGAAAACAGGCACAACCACCATTATCTGCCAAGAGCGCACCTGCGGGGCTTGCACAGCGTTCTTCTTCTTCCATGGCATCAACAGGGCACACAAGTGATATTATTTGTCGTCGTTGTAAGGGAGGAGGTCATTATGCGAGAGAATGCAAATCTCCGCGTGTGATGATTGCTACCGCGGATGGTGGATATGAGTCTGCTAGTGACTATGATGAGGAGACTTTGGCTCTTATTACACGTGAAGAACATGGTGGAGATGATTCTGATCATGAGACGCAATACATGGCTCCTGAAGACGCTGACAGGTATGAATGTTTAGTTGCTCAACGTGTTTTGAGTGTGCAGATCACACAAGCTGAGCAAAATCAGAGGCACAATTTGTTCCATACCAAGGGAGTTGTGAAGGAACGTTCTGTGCGCGTCATCATAGACGGAGGGAGCTGCAACAACTTGGCTAGCATGGAGATGGTGGAGAAGCTTTCTCTCACCACAAGACCACATCCACATCCTTACTACATCCAATGGTTCAATAACAGCGGCAAGGTTAAGGTAACACGTACTGTTCGTGTGCATTTTAGTATCTCTACATATGCTGATTATGTTGATTGTGATGTGGTACCTATGCAAGCATGTTCCTTATTACTTGGTAGACCATGGCAATTTGATAAAAATTCTGTACACCATGGTAGAAACAATCACTATACTCTTGTTCATAAGGATAAAAATATTACTTTGCTTCCTATGACTCCTGATTCCATTTTGAAAGATGATATTAATAGAGCTAATAAAGCAAAACAGGAGACGAATAAGAGTGAAAATCAGATTGTGGCAAAAGAATTTGAGCAACAAATAAAGCCTAATAATAAACCATCTAGTGTTGCTTCTGAAATTAAATTGAAAAGTGCATGTTTATTTGCCACCAAATCTGATATTAATGAGCTAGATTTCAGCAAATCTGTTTGCTATGCTTTTGTGTGCAAAGAGGCATTATTTTCATTCAAGGACGTGCCTTCCTCTTTGCGATTGCTAAGGCGCGACGTCCTCGCACGTTCGTAGTCGGATCGTCAAAGTCGACTTCCACCAAAGCGATATCCATCATCTCATCGAAAGACGGGACACCTTTGCCTCTATCAGAAAGCTTCTCCACCATCTCCATGCTAGCCAAGTTGTTGCAGCTCCCTCCGTCTAGGATGAGACGCACAAAATGTTCCTTCACAACTCCCTTGGTATGGAACAAATTGTGCCTCTGATTTTGCTCAGCTTGTGTGACCTGCACACTCAAAGCACGTTGAGCAACTAAACATTCATATCTGTCAGCGTCTTCAGGAGCCATGTATTGCGTCTCATGATCAAAATCATCTCCACCATGTTCTTCACGTGTAATAAGAGCCAAAGTCTCCTCATCATACCCACCATCCTCGGTAGAAATCATCACACGCTGAGATTTGCATTCTCTCGCATAATGACCTCTTCCCTTACAACCACGACAAATAATATCACTTGTGTGCCCTGTTGATGCCATGGAAGAAGAAGAACTCTGTGCAGGCCCGGCAGGTGCGCTCTTAGCAGATAATGGTGGTTGTGCCTGTTTTCTTATATCACGGCTGGAGGTGGCACCTGATGGAGGTGCTGGTGCAGTTGAAGTAGAAGATGCACGCGGTGTCCATGATGAAGGTCATCCTACATAAACTTTAGTTCGCGCCAATGCTTGTCGATCCTGCACTTCACGTTCAGCTTTATCTGCAAGATGGAATAAACGAGTGATATTAGTATACTCCTCATAGTCTAGAATGGTCTGAATCTCTCTATTTAATCCACCCAGAAAACGTGCAAGCATAGCTTCATTCTCCTCAACAATACCACATTTGATCATGCCAGTTTGTAATTCCTGATAATATTCTTCTACAGAATTTTGCCCTTGTCTTAAGCGCTGCAATTTTTGAAGCAATTCACGTTGATAATATGGTGGAACCCAACGAGTACGCATAGCAGTTTTCAAAGCAGCCCAAGTAGTTGGAATAGGATATAATCTACAATGTTCAGACCACCATACACATGCAAAACTAGTGAAAGCACAAACAGCAGCGGCAACCCGTCGCTCCTAGGGATATTGTAAACATGTAAATCGTTGTTCAGTTTCTAACTCCCAAGTAAGATATATATCAGGAACATATCTACCCTCAAATGGTGGAATATTCAATTTCAGTTTAGGAAGATGGTCATGATCTCGTACCTAAGGGAGAGCCCTACCATTGTGTTTATTTGCATGTGGACGACCTGGTGGTTGTGGTGCAGGTGGTTGCACGTAGTTCTGATTTTGATCAACCTCATCCTTGTAATCTCCCACATAATCATCCTCCTCCGCATCAGCAGCAGGAGCCACAGAAGTATCAACAGTAGCACCAACAGTTTGGCCAAACGCAAGAGGGACACGGCTCGCTCGGCGGAGGTCTGTTTCGCGACGTGGAGGTAGTCGTTGTTGTTGTTGTTGGAGAGGTGCGTTAGGTGCAGCGGGTGGTGGTGGTGGAAGACGCGCGAGCAATTCATTAAACTTGTTATCGAGCTTTGTTTCAAATGTCTTCTCCATGCCATCTATCTTCTCCATGGGCTCTTCAAATCTGTTTAGCACATCTTGCACCTGTCCACTCATCATTTGCTGAAATTTATCATGCAAATCCTTATTCGTCATGTTCTCCCAGTCAGTCTCGTCGGCTTGTGATCCTGGCATGGTTAGCAGCAATAGAAACACACAAGAATATGATCCTACAGACTACTAACAAGAGGTGGTGGTGGGTGTCACAAATCCATCAAGCAAATCTCAAATTCTTACCAGTTCTTACCCAGCAGCAGGCGGTGATCGGCAACCGTAGTAGTCAAAACACTCAAAGCTTGGATAGAGCGATTACCAGGGAGAGTCAAACGCACGACGTAGATGTATGTGGAGCTGGGAAGGCTTATAATATGGTAGCAAAAAGGGTCAACAATAATCAATTCAGAGATGCAAAGTTGAATAAACGCTCAACGACAGTACTGTGTTGGTCCTAGGCTAGACTGTGCTAGAGACGCGAGCCTAGAACACCAACAAAATCACGGCGCGGCACGTAAACAAGGGAGGAACACACTCTGAATTTTTTTTCTCTTTTTTTTGCACTTTTATTTTCCTCTTTTTTTTGCTCCGCAACATTTTTTTTGAAAAAGTCTACAAATGGTCTAGAAACTGCCTAGCCAGAATTTTCCAGACGTAGTTTTTTTTTGAGTTTGGAACTATTTCTCTACTGCGAGTAACAAAATACTGGACTCGAAATACGACTGGTGGCGGAGATGAAACTGGTGGAACTTGGACTGGTGGCGGAGATGAATCTGGTGGAACTCGGACTGGTGGCGGATAGATGTTGCACGTGGACTCGGATTGGCGTGATGGCGGTGGATATGTGGTGGCGTATATGGACTCCGATTGGCGGTGAATATGTGGTGGTGGTATATGGCAGCAGCGACGATGATGATGCGATGGTGATATATGGCAGCGACGACGTGACAACCAGTGAACAGAACTCGAAACTCTAAAGGACTAGACGCTAAGACCAGCAACTTGACACGACGATGCAACCGCAAATTCAACAAAGCAAATACAAAAAAGATTATGCAAAGGCTCAGATTGTTTCGGATGGGATGAACTAACCCTAATTTTTTTGGCTTTTTCGTGGACTATAGGTATGAAGAACAGACTCGATCTAAACTACGAAAAACTGTAAAATCTCACCGAGCAACCTGGAAATCTGATACCACTTGATAGAGGCAAAGGTGTCCTGTCTTTCGAGGAGATGGTTGCTATCGTTTTGGAGGAAGTCGACTTTGACGATCCGACTACGAACGTGCGAGGACGTCGCGCCTTAGCAATCACTAAACCAACTCCGAGAGGTTATTGACCACGCCGGAGCACGATCAACCTGACCATGATGGTCTGCTTCCTGCAGGCAAACGAAGAACAAGCAAGAAACTAAGATTGCAATCTGGATATTGCGAATATAAGATGAAAGCTTTATTGATCAAGGTTGGGTTCTGTGACGCCTTTGTCTGGTCACTGAACACAAACGAAGTACGCGAAGTTGCAGCTATGGCGAACTTTTAATCTAAACAAAACCCAAAGTCTAAACAATGCCCTAAGGGCTATATATATGGAGGAAGAGGGGGGAATTTCGTGGCCCTTGGTGGAGGGGTCCGAAATCAACCCTATCTCTTGTTTCCCCACACATACGGGCTCTAAAAATAGCCTATACTTATGTATTTCGAAATTACATGGGCCTGGCCCAATAATAAGGTGACGCAGCACCTAGCATAGCCTCGGGACAAAATTTATGAAGTGGCATCTTGTATATTTCGTCCAAGGCTTCATGCACCCATTATGGTGGCTTCAAAGTCCTGAAATCATCACTTGTAACTCCGTTCTTGTTCCCCTTGCGCATGCCATCATCTCCATGCTTGTTCTTGCTCCAATGTTCATCCTTCTCCAAGCTAGGCCCTTCATTTGTAAGCAAAACAAATGTATCCAATTTAGGCAGCATCATATTCTCATGAACATTAGAATCATTACCAAGAAACAAAAGTACCTAGTAATTTAGTTGGCGTGCGCGAGCTCTAGTAATTGGTCCAGTATGTATAGCAGCAGGGGCTGTGGGTGTAACAATAGTATTGATGTCCTCATCAAAGGGGAAGAAGGGGAGCCAAAGATGCAATCTCAGCCGGCCATCCTGGGAGGCCCATGCGCACGGGGTAAGTTGGGCCCGTGGGCATGGGGGTCCAGTGGGCACGGTACAGGCCCGTGCGCACGGGGTGCTTCAGCGCTAGCTTCCTGTGTAGTCCGTGGGCACGGGGTCACGGGGGCCCGTGCGCACGGGGTCACCTGGGACTTCCTGTATTGCTGATGTTGCACTCCTTCTTGATTCGTACGGCCTTGGGGTGGTCCTCCTTCTCCTTGGGGATGCTCCTGAGCTTCTTGGTGATGTTCCACTTCATACCTAAGGAGGCATGGCATATCTTGGTGAGGTAGCAAACATGTTCCATTCGTGTCCACATGCATGTCTAGTAGGAAGGAGTTCACCCCGGTTTCGAGAGCACGCGCTCTAGCTCTTGTCATGGGTCCTCGTGGGGTTGGATGTGTCGATGTAGATTCAGTGGGGATGATGGAAGGATGCTCCGCATCACACGTACTGTTCGTGTGCATTTTAGTATCTCTACATATGCTGATTATGTTGATTGTAATGTGGTACCTATGCAAGCATGTTCCTTATTACTTGGTAGACCATGTCAATTTGATAAAAAATATGTACACCATGGTAGAAATAATCAGTACACTCTTGTTTATAAGGATAAAAATATTAATTTGCTTCCTATGACTCCTGATTCCATTTTGAAAATGATATTAATAGAGCTAATAAAGCAAAACAGGAGCAGAATAATAGTGAAAATCAGATTGTGGCAAAAGATTTTTGAGCAACAAATGAAGCCTAATAATAAACCATCTAGTGTTGTGATAGAGGCAAAGGTGTCCCGTCTTTCGATGAGATGATGGATTTCGCTTTGGTGGAAGTCGACTTTGACGATCCGACTACGAACGTGCGAGGACGTCGCGCCTTAGCAATAGCTAAACCAACTCCGTGAGGTTATTGACCACGCCGGAGCACGATCAATGATAGAGGCGAGGGTCCCGATCTTTCGATGAGATGATGGATATCGCTTTGGTGGAAGTCGACTTTGACGATCCGACTACGAACGTGCGAGGACGTCGCGCCTTAGCAATCGCTAAACCAACTCCGAGAGGTTATTGACCACGCCGGAGCACGATCAACCTGACCACGAGGGTCTGTTTCCTGCGAGCAAACGAAGAACAAGCAAGAAACTAAGATTGCAATCTGGATATTGCGAATATAAGATGAAAGCTTTATTGATCAAGGTGGGGTTCTGTGACGCCTTTGTCTGGTCGTTGAACACAAACGAAGTACGCGAAGTTGCAGCTATGGCGAACTTTTAATCTAAACAAAACCCAAAGTCTAAACGATGCCCTAAGGGCTGTATATATGGAGGAAGAGGGGGGGAATTTCGTGGCCCTTGGTGGAGGGGTCCGAAATCAACCTTATCTCTTGTTTCCCCACACATACGGACTCTAAAAATAGCCTATACTTATGTATTTCGAAATTACATGGGCCTGGCCCAATAATAAGGTGACGCAGCACCTAAAATAGCCTCGGGACGAAATTTATGAAGTGGCATCTTGTATATTTCGTCCAAGGCTTCATGCACCCATTATGGTGGCTTCAAAGTCCTGAAATCATCACTTGTAACTCCGTTCTTGTTCCCCTTGGGCATGTCATCATCTCCATGCTTGTTCTTGCTCCAATGTTCATCCTTCTCCAAGCTAGGCCCTTCATTTGTAAGCAAAACAAATGTATCCAATTTAGGCAGCATCATATTCTCATGAACATTAGAATCATTACCAAGAAACGAAAGTACCTGGTAATTTAGTTGGCGTGCACGAGCTCTAGTAATTGGTCCAGTATGTATAGCAGCAGGGGCTGTGGGTGTAACAATTGTATTGATGTCCTCATCATCCTCCCCTTCTTGAAATGAAGTCGTCCTCGACGGAAGTTCATCTTCCTCACCCAAATAAGGCTTCAAATCTGCAATGTTAAAAGTGGGACTAACCCCAAAATCTGCAGGCAGCTCAAGTTTATATGCATTATCATTTATTTTCTCTAACACCTTAAAGGGACCATCAGCACGTGGCATTAGCTTTGATTTGCGCAAATCAAAAATCTATCCTTACGCAAATGTAACCAAACAAGATCTCCAGGTGCAAACACAACATGTTTTCTACCCTTATCTCTAGCAAGTTTATATTTAGCATTCATACGCTCAATGTTTTCCTTAGTTAACTCATGCATTTTTAAAATCAATTCAGCACGTTGTTTAGCATCAAAATTAACCTTCTCCGAAGATGGAAGAGGCAACAAATCAATAGGTGCACGAGGTAGGAAACCATACACAACTTCAAAAGGGCACATCTTAGTAGTAGAATGCAATGAACGATTATAAGCAAATTCAATATGAGGCAAGCATTCCTCCCACATTTTCTTATTATTCTTCAAAACAGCCTAAGCATAGTAGACAACGTTCTATTGACTACTTCAGTTTGTCCATCAGTTTGGGGGTGACAAGTAGTACTAAAAAGCAGTTTAGTCCCCAACTTAGCCCATAAACATCTCCAAAAGTGGCTAAGAAATTTAGTATCACGATCTGAAACAATAGTATTTGGCACACCATGCAAGCGAATAATTTCACGAAAGAACAAATCAGCAACATTAACAGCATCATCGCTTTTATGACATGGTATAAAGTGTGCCATTTTCGAGAATCTATCCACGACAACAAATATGCTATCCCTCCCCTTCTTTGTTCGAGGTAAACCTAAAACAAAGTCCATAGATATATCCTCCCAAGGAACACTAGGTACAGGCAAGGCATATATAAACCATGAGGATTGAGTCGTGACTTAGCTTTTTGACATGTAGTGCATCGAGCAATAAAACGCTCAACATCCCGTCTCATCTTTGGCCAAAAGAAATGTGTAGCAAGTACGTCCTCCGTCTTCTTCACGCCAAAGTGTCCCATTAATCCTCCTCCATGCGCCTCCTGCAACAACAAAAGACGAACGGAGCTAGCTGGAATGCATAGCTTGTTAGCACGAAACACAAATCCATCGTTAACAACAAACTTGTTCCACATTCTCCCTTCTTTACAATTCTGCATTACATCTTTAAAATCAGCATCATGCACATATTGATCTTTGATGGTCTCCAAACCAAATATTTTGAAGTCAAGTTGTGAAAGCATAGTATAGCGACGAGACAATGCATCAGCAATAACATTTTCTTTTCCCTTCTTGTGTTTAATGACATAAGGGAAAGTCTCAATGAATTCAACCCATTTAGCATGTCTACGATTCAGTTTAGCTTGACTTTTAATATGTTTGAAAGATTCATGATCAGAATGTATAACAAATTCTTTGGGTCATAAATAATGTTGCCATGTTTCTAAAGTCCGAACAAGAGCATATAATTCTTTATCATAAGTAGAATAATTCAGACTAGGCCCACTCAATTTTTCAGAAAAGTATGCAACAGGTTTGCCATCTTGTAATAACACACCTCCTAATCCAATTCCACTAGCATCACATTCAAGCTCAAAAGTCTTATTAAAATCAGGAAGTTGGAGTAAAGGAGCATGTGTCAACTTATCTTTCAATACCGTGAAGGCTTCTTCCTGTGCGGTACCCCAAAGAAAAGGCACATCTTTCTTTGTAAGCTCATGGAGAGGTGCAGCAATGGTGCTGAAATCTCTCACAAAACGCCTATAGAATCCAGCGAGGCCAAGAAAACTCCTCACTTGTGTGACCGTTTTGGGCTGCGGCCAACTCTCAATAGCTTCAATCTTGGCTTCATCAACTTCAATTCCCTGTGGAGTAACAACATAGCCAAGAAAAGATACTCGGTCGGTGCAAAAGGTGCACTTCCCAAGGTTACCAAACAAACGTGCATCACGTAGAGCAATAAAAACAGCACGTAAATGTTCCAAATGTTCTTCCAAAGATCTGCTATAAATCAATATGTCATCAAAGTAAACTACCACAAATCGTCCAATGAAAGCACGTAAAACTTCGTCCATTAATCTCATGAAAGTACTAGGTGCATTAGTTAACCCAAAAGGCATGACTAACCACTCATATAATCCAAACTTAGTTTTAAATGCTGTTTTCCATTCATCTCCCAATTTCATACGAATTTGATGGTAGCCACTACGCAAATCAACTTTGGAGAATATTGTAGAGCCACTCAATTCATCAAGCATATCATCTAGCCTAGGAATAGGATGACGATAACGAATAGTAATATTATTAATGCCTCTACAATCAACACACATACGTGATGTACCATCCTTTTTCGGCACTAGAATAATAGGAACAGCACAAGGACTAAGGGATTCGCGTATATAACCTTTGTCGAGAAGCTCTTGTACTTGGCGCATAATCTCCTTCGTATCCTCTGGATTGGTACGGTATGGTGCACGGTTTGGCAGTGAAGCACCAGGAATTAAGTCAATCTGATGCTCAATCCCTCGAATAGGCGGTAATCCCGGTGGCACGTCTTGTGGAAAGACGTCAGCGAACTCCTGCAAAATGTTAGTGACAGCAGGAGGCAAAGAGGAAGGCACGTCCTCGAATGAAAATAATGCCTCTTGGCACACAAAAGCATAGCAAACAGATTTTCTGAAATCTAGCTCATCAATATCAGATTTGGTGGCAAATAAACATGCACTTTTCAATTTAATTTCAGAAGCAACACTAGATGGTTTATTATTAGGCTTCATTTGTTGCTCAAATTCTTTTGCCACAATCTGATTTTCACTCTTATTCGTCTCCTGTTTTGCTTTATTAGCCCTATTAATATCATCTTTCAAAATGGAATCAGGAGTCATAGGAAGCAAAGTAATATTTTTATCCTTATGAACAAGAGTATAGTGATTGTTTCTACCATGGTGTACAGAATTTTTATCAAATTGCCATGGTCTACCAAGTAATAAGGAACATGCTTGCATAGGTACCACATCACAATCAACATAATCAGCATATGTAGAGATACTAAAATGCACACGAACAGTACGTGTTACCTTAACCTTGCCGCTGTTGTTGAACCATTGGATGTAGTAAGGATGTGGATGTGGTCTTGTGGTGAGAGAAAGCTTCTCCACCATCTCCATGCTAGCCAAGTTGTTGCAGCTCCCTCCGTCTATTATGACGCGCACAGAACGTTCCTTCACAACTCCCTTGGTATGGAACAAATTGTGCCTCTGATTTTTCTCAGCTTGTGTGACATGCACACTCAAAACACGTTGAGCAACTAAACATTCATACCTGTCAGCGTCTTCAGGAGCCATGTATTGCGTCTCATGATCAGAATCATCTCCACCATGTTCTTCACGTGTAATAAGAGCCAAAGTCTCCTCATCATAGTCACTAGCGGACTCATATCCACCATCCGCGGTAGCAATCATCACACGCGGAGATTTGCATTCTCTCGCATAATGACCTCCTCCCTTACAACGACGACAAATAATATCACTTGTGTGCCCTGTTGATGCCATGGAAGAAGAAGAACGCTGTGCAGGCCCCGCAGGTGCGCTCTTGGCAGATAATGGTGGTTGTGCCTGTTTTCTTGTATCACGGCTGGAGGTGGCACCGGATGGAGGTGCTGGTGCAGTTGAAGTAGAAGATGCACGTGGTGTCCGTGATGAAGGTCGGCCTGCAGAAAAGTTAGTTCGCCCCAATGCTTGTCGATCCTGCACTTCACGTTCAGCTTTACAAGCAAGATGGAATAAACGAGTGATATTAGTATACTCCTTATAGTCTAGAATGGTCTGAATCTCTCTATTTAATCCACCCAGAAAACGTGCAAGCATAGCTTCATTCTCCTCAACAATACCACATCTAATCATGCCAGTTTGTAATTCCTGATAATATTCTTCTACAGAATTTTTCCCTTGTCTTAAACGCTGCAATTTTTGAAGCAATTCACGTTGATAATATGGTGGAACCCAACGCGTACGCATAGCATTTTTCAAAGCAGCCCAAGTAGTTGGAATAGGATATAATCTACAATGTTCAGACCACCATACACATGCAAAACTAGTGAAAGCACAAACGGCAGCAGCAACTCGTCTCTCCTCAGGATATTGTAAACATGTAAATCGTTGTTCAGTTTCTAACTCCCAAGTAAGATATATATCAGGAACATATCTACCCTCAAATGGTGGAATATTCAATTTCAGTTTAGGAATATGGACATCATCTCGTACCTGAGGTGGTGGTGCAGGCCTACCATTACGAATATATACCTGAGGTCGACCTGCTGGTGGTGGTACAGGTGGCTGCACGTAGTGTTGATTTTGATCAACCTCATCCTCATAGTCTCCCACATAATCATCCTCCTCCGCATCAGCAGCAGGAGCCACAGAAGTATCAACAGCAGCACCAACAGTTTGGCCAAACGCAAGAGGAATACGGCTTGCCTGGCGGAGGTCTGCTTCGCGACGTGGAGGTAGTCGTTGTTGTTGTTGTTGGAGAGGTGCGTTAGCTGCAGCGGGTGGTGGTGGTGGAAGACGCGCAAGCAATTCATTAAACTTGTTATCGAGCTTTGTTTCGAACGTCTTCTCAAAGCCAGTGATCTTCTCCATGGCCTCTTCAAAATTGTTCAGCACATCTTGCACCTGTTCAGTCATCATTTGCTGAAACTTATCATGAAGCTCCTTGTTCGATAAATTCTCCCAGTCAATCTCGTCGGCTTGTGATCCTGGCATGGTTAGCAGCAATAGAAACACACAAGAATATGATCCTACAGACTACGAACAAGTGGTGGTGGTGGGTGTCACAAATCCGTCAAGCAAATCTCAAATTCTTACCAGTTCTTACCCAGCAGCAGGCGGTGATCGGCAACCGTTGTAGTCAAAAACTCTCAAAGCTTGGATAGAGCGATTACCAGGGAGAGTCAAACGCACGACGTAGATGTATGTGGAGCTGGGAAGGCTTATAATATGGTAGCAAAAAGGGTCAGCAATAATCAATTCAGAGATGCAAAGTTGAATAAACGCTCAACGATGGTACTGTGCTGGTCCTAGGCTAGACTGTGCTAGAAAAAGGATGATACATCACGTATGTGTGTTGATTGTAGAGGCATTAATAATATTACTATTCGTTATCGTCATCCTATTCCTAGGCTAGATGATATGCTTGATGAATTGAGTGGCTCTACAATATTCTCCAAAGTTGATTTGCGTAGTGGATACCATCAAATTCGTATGAAATTGGGAGATGAATGGAAAACAGCATTTAAAACTAAGTTTGGATTATATGAGTGGTTAGTCATGCCTTTTGGGTTAACTAATGCGCCTAGTACTTTCATGAGACTAATGAACGAAGTTTTACGTGCTTTCATTGGACGATTTGTGGTAGTCTATTTTGATGATATACTGATTTATAGCAGATCTTTGGAAGAACATTTGGAACATTTACGTGCTGTTTTTTATTGCTCTACGTGATGCACGTTTGTTTGGTAACCTTGGGAAGTGCACCTTTTGCACCGACCGAGTATCTTTTCTTGGCTATGTTGTTACTCCACAGGGAATTGAAGTTGATAAAGCCAAGATTGAAGCTATTGAGAGTTGGCCGCAGCCCAAAACGGTCACACAAGTGAGGAGTTTTCTTGGCCTCGCTGGATTCTATAGGCGTTTTGTGAGAGATTTCAGCACCATTGCTGCACCTCTCAATGAGCTTACAAAGAAAGATGTGCCTTTTCTTTGGGGTACCGCACAGGAAGAAGCCTTCACGGTATTGAAAGATAAGTTGACACATGCTCCTTTACTCCAACTTCCTGATTTTAATAAGACTTTTGAGCTTGAATGTGATGCTAGTGGAATTGGATTAGGAGGTGTGTTATTACAAGATGGCAAACCTGTTGCATACTTTTCTGAAAAATTGAGTGGGCCTAGTCTGAATTATACTACTTATGATAAAGAATTATATGTTCTTGTTCGGACTTTAGAAACATGGCAACATTATTTATGGCCCAAAGAATTTGTTATACATTCTGATCATGAATCATTGAAACATATTAAAAGTCAAGCTAAACTGAATCGTAGACATGCTAAATGGGTTGAATTCATTGAGACTTTCCCTTATGTCATTAAACACAAGAAGGGAAAAGAAAATGTTATTGCTGATGCTTTGTCTCGTCGCTATACTATGCTTTCACAACTTGACTTCAAAATATTTGGTTTGGAGACCATCAAAGATCAATATGTGCATGATGCTGATTTTAAAGATGTAATGCATAATTGTAAAGAAGGAAGAATGTGGAACAAGTTTGGTCGGTGCAAAAGGTGCACTTCCCAAGGTTACCAAACAAACGTGCATCACGTAGAGCAATAAAAACAGCACGTAAATGTTCCAAATGTTCTTCCAAAGATCTGCTATAAATCAATATGTCATCAAAGTAAACTACCACAAATCGTCCAATGAAAGCACGTAAAACTTCGTTCATTAATCTCATGAAAGTACTAGGTGCATTAGTTAACCCAAAAGGCATGACTAACCACTCATATAATCCAAACTTAGTTTTAAATGCTGTTTTCCATTCATCTCCCAATTTCATACGAATTTGATGGTAGCCACTACGCAAATCAA
This sequence comes from Triticum dicoccoides, assembly GCF_002162155.2. NCBI lineage: Eukaryota > Viridiplantae > Streptophyta > Magnoliopsida > Poales > Poaceae > Triticum > Triticum dicoccoides. The sequence goes on along the minus strand of NC_041387.1, from coordinate 288,834,229 downwards.
CTTTGGAGAATATTGTAGAGCCACTCAATTCATCAAGCATATCATCTAGCCTAGGAATAGGATGACGATAACGAATAGTAATATTATTAATGCCTCTACAATCAACACACATACGTGATGTACCATCCTTTTTCGGCACTAGAATAATAGGAACAGCACAAGGACTAAGGGATTCGCGTATATAACCTTTGTCGAGAAGCTCTTGTACTTGGCGCATAATCTCCTTCGTATCCTCTGGATTGGTACGGTATGGTGCACGGTTTGGCAGTGAAGCACCAGGAATTAAGTCAATCTGATGCTCAATCCCTCGAATAGGCGGTAATCCCGGTGGCACGTCTTGTGGAAAGACGTCAGCGAACTCCTGCAAAATGTTAGTGACAGCAGGAGGCAAAGAGGAAGGCACGTCCTCGAATGAAAATAATGCCTCTTGGCACACAAAAGCATAGCAAACAGATTTTCTGAAATCTAGCTCATCAATATCAGATTTGGTGGCAAATAAACATGCACTTTTCAATTTAATTTCAGAAGCAACACTAGATGGTTTATTATTAGGCTTCATTTGTTGCTCAAATTCTTTTGCCACAATCTGATTTTCACTCTTATTCGTCTCCTGTTTTGCTTTATTAGCCCTATTAATATCATCTTTCAAAATGGAATCAGGAGTCATAGGAAGCAAAGTAATATTTTTATCCTTATGAACAAGAGTATAGTGATTGTTTCTACCATGGTGTACAGAATTTTTATCAAATTGCCATGGTCTACCAAGTAATAAGGAACATGCTTGCATAGGTACCACATCACAATCAACATAATCAGCATATGTAGAGATACTAAAATGCACACGAACAGTACGTGTTACCTTAACCTTGCCGCTGTTGTTGAACCATTGGATGTAGTAAGGATGTGGATGTGGTCTTGTGGTGAGAGAAGGCTTCTCCACCATCTCCATGCTAGCCAAGTTGTTGCAGCTCCCTCCGTCTATTATGACGCGCACAGAACGTTCCTTCACAACTCCCTTGGTATGGAACAAATTGTGCCTCTGATTTTGCTCAGCTTGTGTGACCTGCACACTCAAAACACGTTGAGCAACTAAACATTCATACCTGTCAGCGTCTTCAGGAGCCATGTATTGCGTCTCATGATCAGAATCATCTCCACCATGTTCTTCACGTGTAATAAGAGCCAACGTCTCCTCATCATAGTCACTAGCGGACTCATATCCACCATCCGCGGTAGCAATCATCACACGCGGAGATTTGCATTCCCTCGCATAATGACCTCCTCCCTTACAACGACGACAAATAATATCACTTGTGTGCCCTGTTGATGCCATGGAAGAAGAAGAACGCTGTGCAGGACCCGCAGGTGCGCTCTTGGAAGATAATGGTGGTTGTGCCTGTTTTCTTGTATCACGGCTGGAGGTGGCACTGGATGGAGGTGCTGGTGCAGTTGAAGTAGAAGATGCACGTGGTGTCCATGATGAAGGTCGGCCTGCAGAAAAGTTAGTTCGCCCCAATGCTTGTCGATCCTGCACTTCACGTTCAGCTTTACAAGCAAGATGGAATAAACGAGTGATATTAGTTGATAGAGGCAAAGGTGTCCCGTCTTTCGATGAGATGGTGGATTTCGCTTTGGTGGAAGTCGACTTTGACGATCCGACTACGAACGTGCGAGGACGTCGCGCCTTAGCAATCGCTAAACCAACTCCGAGAGGTTATTGACCACGCCGGAGCACGATCAACCTGACCACGAGGGTCTGTTTCCTGCGAGCAAACGAAGAACAAGCAAGAAACTGAGATTGCAATCTGGATATTGCGAATATAAGATGAAAGCTTTATTGATCAAGGTGGGGTTCTGTGACGCCTTTGTCTGGTCGTTGAACACAAACGAAGTACGCGAAGTTGCAGCTATGGCGAACTTTTAATCTAAACAAAACCCAAAGTCTAAACGATGCCCTAAGGGCTGTATATATGGAGGAAGAGGGGGGAATTTCGTGGCCCTTGGTGGAGGAGTCCGAAATCAACCCTATCTCTTGTTTCCCCACACATACAGACTCTAAAAAATAGCCTATACTTATGTATTTCGAAATTACATGGGCCTGGCCCAATAATAAGGTGACGCAGCACCTAAAAGAGCCTCGGGACGAAATTTATGAAGTGGCATCTTGTATATTTCGTCCAAGGCTTCATGCACCCATTATGGTGGCTTCAAAGTCCTGAAATCATCACTTGTAACTCCGTTCTTGTTTCCCTTGCGCATGCCATCATCTCCATGCTTGTTCTTGCTCCAATGTTCATCCTTCTCCAAGCTAGGCCCTTCATTTGTAAGCAAAACAAATGTATCCAATTTAGGCAGCATCATATTCTCATGAACATTAGAATCATTACCAAGAAACGAAAGTACCTGGTAATTTAGTTGGCGTGCACGAGCTCTAGTAATTGGTCCAGTATGTATAGCAGCAGGGGCTGTGGGTGTAACAATTGTATTGATGTCCTCATCAATCAACCTGACCACGAGGGTCTGTTTCCTGCGAGCAAACGAAGAACAAGCAAGAAACCGAGATTGCAATCTGGATATTGCGAATATAAGATGAAAGCTTTGTTGATCAAGGTGGGGTTCTGTGACGCCTTTGTCTAGTTGTTGAACACAAACGAAGTACGCGAAGTTGCAGCTATGGCGAACTTTAATCTAAACAAAACCCAAAGTCTAAACGGTGCCCTAAGGGCTGTATATATGGAGGAAGAGAGGGGGAATTTCGTGGCCCTTGGGGGAGGGGTCCGAAATCAACCCTATCTCTTGTTTCCCCACACATACGGACTCTAAAAATAGCCTATACTTATGTATTTCGAAATTACATGGGCCTGGCCCAATAAAAAGGTGACACAGCACCTATAATATCCTCTGGACGAAATTTATGAAGTGACACCTTGTATATTTCATCCAAGGCTTCATGCACTCGTTATGGTGGCTTCAAAGACCTGAAATCATCACTTGTAACTCCGTTCTTGTTCTCCTTGCGCATGCCATCATCTCCATGCTTGTTCTTGCTCCAATGTTCATCCTTCTCCAAGCTAGGCCCTTCATTTGTAAGCAAAACAGATGTATCCAATTTAGGCAACATCATATTCTCATGAACATGAGAATCATTACCAAGAAACGAAAGTACATGTCAATTTAGTTGGCGTGCGCGAGCTCTAGTAATTGGTCCAGTATGTATAGCAGCAGGGGTTGTGGGTGTAACAATGGTATTGATGTCCTCATCATGTTGCTTCTGAAATTAAATTTAAAAGTGCATGTTTATTTGCCCCCAAATCTGATATTGATGAGCTAGATTTCAACAAATCTGTTTGCTATGCTTTTGTGTGCAAAGAGGCATTATTTTCATTCGAGGACGTGCCTTCCTCTTTGCCTCCTGCTGTCACTAACATGTTGCAGGAGTTCGCTGACGTCTTTCCACAAGACGTGCCACCGGGATTACCGCCTATTCAAGGGATTGAGCATCAGATTGACTTAATTCCCGGTGCTTCACTGCCAAACCGTGCGCCATATCGTACCAATCCAGAGGAGACGAAGGAGATTATGTGTCAAGTACAAGAGCTTCTCGACAAAGGTTATATACACGAATCTCTTAGTCCTTGTGTTGTTCCTATTATTCTAGTGCCGAAAAAGGATGGTACATCGCATATGTGTGTTGATTGTAGAGGCATTAATAATATTACTATTCGTTATCGTCATAATATTCCTAGGCTAGATGATATGCTTGATGAATTGAGTGGCTCTACAATATTCTCCAAAGTTGATTTGTGTAGTGGATACCATCAAATTCGTATGAAATTGGGGGATGAATGGAAAACAGCATTTAAAACTAAGTGTGGATTATATGAGTGGTTAGTCATGCCTTTTGGGTTAACTAATGCACCTAGTACTTTCATGAGATTAATGAACGAAGTCTTACGTGCTTTCATTGGACGGTTTGTGGTAGTTTACTTTGATGACATATTGATTTATAGCAGATCTTTGGAGGAACAACTGGAACATTTACGTGCTATTTTTATTGCTCTACGTGATGCACGTTTGTTTGGTAACCTTGGGAAGTGCTCCTTTTGCACCGACCGAGTGTCTTTTCTTGGCTATGTTGTTACTCCACAGGGAATTGAAGTTGATAAAGCCAAGATTGAAGCTATTGAGAGTTGGCCGCAACCCAAAACGGTCACACAAGTTGACAGAGGTAAAGGTACCCCGTCTTTCGATGAGATGTTGGATTTCGCTTTGGAGGAAGTCGACTTTGACGATCCGACTACGAACGTGCGAGGACGTCGCGCCTTAGCAATCGCTAAACCAACTCCGAGAGGTTATTGACCACGCCGGAGCATGATCAACCTGACCACGAGGGTCTGTTTCCTGCGAGCAAACGAAGAACAAGCAAGAAACTAAAATTGCAATCTGGATATTGCGAATATAAGATGAAAGCTTTATTGATCAAGGTGGGGTTCTGTGACGCCTTTGTCTGGTCGTTGAACACAAACGAAGTACGCGAAGTTGCAGCTATGGAGAACTTTTAATCTAAACAAAACCCAAAGTCTAAACGGTGCCCTAAGGGCTGTATATATGGAGGAAGAGGGGGGAATTTCGTGGCCCTTGGTGGAGGGGTCCGAAATCAACCCTATCTCTTGTTTCCCCACACATACGGACTCTAAAAATAGCCTATACTTGTGTATTTCGAAATTACAAGGGCCTGGACCAACAATAAGGTGACGCAGCACCTAGAATAGCCTCGGGACGAAATTTATGAAGTAGCATCTTGTATATTTCGTCCAAGGCTTCATGCACCCATTATGGTGGCTTCAAAGTCCTGAAATCATCACTTGTAACTCTGTTCTTGTTCCCCTTGCGCATGGCATCATCTCCATGCTTGTTCTTGCTCCAATGTCCATCCTTCTCCAAGCTAGGCCCTTCATTTGTAAACCAAACAAATGTATCCAATTTAGGCAGCATCATATTCTCATGAACATTAGAATCATTACCAAGAAACGGAAGTACCTGATAATTTAATTGGCATGCGCGAGCTCTAGTAATTGGTCCAGTATATGTAGCAGTAGGGGCTGTGGGTGTAACAATGGTATTGATGTCCTCATCACAAGTGAGGAGTTTTCTTGGCCTCGCTGGATTCTATAGGCGTTTTGTGAGAGATTTCAGCACCATTGCTGCACCTCTCAACGAGCTTACAAAGAAGGATGTGCCTTTTGTTTGGGGTACCGCACAGGAAGAAGCCTTCATGGTATTGAAAGATAAGTTGACACATGCTCCTTTACTCCAACTTCCTGATTTTAATAAGACTTTTGAGCTTGAATGTGATGCTAGTGGAATTGGATTAGGAGGTGTGTTATTACAAGATGGCAAACCTATTGCATATTTTTCTGAAAAATTGAGTGGGCCTAGTCTGAATTATTCTATTTATGATAAAGAATTATATGCTCTTGTTCGGACTTTAGAAACATGGCAACATTATTTATGGCCCAAAGAATTTGTTATACATTCTGATCATGAATCTTTGAAACATATTAAAAGTCAAGCTAAACTGAATCGTAGACATGCTAAATGGGTTGAATTCATTGAGACTTTCCCTTATGTCATTAAACACAAGAAGGGAAAAGAAAATGTTATTGCTGATGCATTGTCTCATCGCTATACTATGCTTTCACAACTTGACTTCAAAATATTTGGTTTGGAGACCATCAAAGATCAATATGTGCATGATGCTGATTTTAAAGATGATTGCAGAATTGTAAATAAGGAAGAACATGGAACAAGTTCGTTAATGATGGATTTGTGTTCCGTGCTAACAAGCTATGCATTCCAGCTAGCTCCGTTCGTCTTTTGTGGTTGCAGGAGGCGCATGGAGGAGGACTAATGGGACACTTTGGCGTGAAGAAGACGGAGGACGTACTTGCTACACATTTCTTTTGGCCAAAGACGAGACGGGATGTTGAGCGCTTTGTTGCTCGCTGCACTACATGTCAAAAAGCTAAGTCACAACTCAATCCTCATGGTTTATATATGCCTTTGCCTGTACCTAGTGTTCCTTGGGAGGATATATCTATGGACTTTGTTTTAGGTTTACCTAGAACAAAGAAGGGGAGAGATAGCATATTTGTTGTCGTGGATAGATTCTCGAAAATGTCACACTTTATACCATGTCATAAAAGCGATGATGCTGTTAATGTTGCTGATTTGTTCTTTCGTGAAATTATTCGCTTGCATGGTGTGCCAAATACTATTGTTTCAGATCGTGATACTAAATTTCTTAGCCACTTTTGGAGATGTTTATGGGCTAAGTTGGGGACTAAACTGCTTTTTAGTACTACTTGTCACCCCCAAACTGATGGACAAACTGAAGTAGTCAATAGAACGTTGTCTACTATGCTTAGGGCTGTTTTGAAGAATAATAAGAAAATGTGGGAGGAATGCTTGCCTCATATTGAATTTGCTTATAATCGTTCATTGCATTCTACTACTAAGATGTGCCCTTTTGAAGTTGTGTATGGTTTCCTACCTCGTGCACCTATTTATTTGTTGCCTCTTCCATCTTCGGAGAAGGTTAATTTTGATGCTAAACAACGTGCTGAATTGATTTTAAAAATGCATGAGTTAACTAAGGAAAACATTGAGCGTATGAATGCTAAATATAAACTTGCTGGAGATAAGGGTAGAAAACATGTTGCGTTTGCACCTGGAGATCTTGTTTGGTTACATTTGCGTAAGGATAGATTTCTTGATTTGCGCAAATCAAAGCTAATGCCACGTGGTGATGGTCCCTTTAAGGTGTTGGAGAAAATAAATGATAATGCATATAAACTTGAGCTTTCTGCAGATTTTGGGGTTAGTCCCACTTTTAACATTGCAGATTTGAAGCCTTATTTGGGTGAGGAAGATGAGCTTCCGTCGAGGACGACTTCATTTCAAGAAGGGGAGGATGATGAGTACATCAATACCATTGTTACACCCACAGCCCCTACTGCTACATATCCTGGACCAATTACTAGAGCTCGCGCACGCTAATTAAATTATTAGGTACTTCCGTTTCTTAGTAATGATTCTAATATTCATGAGAATATGATGCTACCTAAATTGGATACATTTGTTTTGCTTACAAATGAAGAGCCTAGCTTGGAGAAGGATGAACATTGGAGCAAGAACAAGCATGGAGATGATGGCATGCGCAAGGGGAACAAGAACGGAGTTACAAGTGATGATTTCAGGACTTTGAGGCCACCATAATGAGTGCATGATGCCTTGGACGAAATATACAAGATGCCACTTCATAAATTTCGTCCAGAGGCTATTCTAGGTGCTGCGTCACCTTATTATTGGGCCAGGCCCATGTAATTTCGAAATACATAAGTATAGGCTATTTTTAGAGTCCGTATGTGTGGGGAAAAAAGAGACAGGGTTAGTTCCGGACCCCTCTACCAAGGACCACGAAATTCACCCCCTCTTCCTCCATATATACAGCCCTTAGGGCACTGTTTAGACTTTGGGTTTTGTTTAGATTAAAGTTCGCCATAGCTGCAACTTCGCGTACTTCATTTGTGTTCAACGACCAGACAAAGACGTCACAGAACCCCATCTTGATCAATAAAGCATTCATCTTATATTCGCAATATCCAGATTGCAATCTCAGTTTCTTGCTTGTTCTTTGTTTGCTCACAGGAAACAGACACTCGCGGTCAGGTTGATCGTGCTCCGGCGTGGTCAATAACCTCTCGGAGTTGGTTTAGCGATTGCTAAGGCACGGCGTCCTCGCACGTTCGTAGTCGGATCGTCAAAGTCGACTTCCACCAAAGCGAAAGCCATCATCTCATCGAAAGATGGGACACCTTTGTCGCTATCAAAGAAGGAGTGCAACAAGATCAATTCAGCACCTCCCAGGTGACCCCGTGCCCACGGGTCTCAAAGACCCCGTGCGCATGGACTACTCAGAGAGCTGGCGCCAGAGCACCCCGTGCGCACGGGCTTGTACCGTGCCCACAGCACCCCCGTGCGCATGGGCCCAACTTACCCCATGCGCACGGGCTCATGAGGATGGACGGCCGAGAGTCACGTGCTGGGCCTCCACTTCGTCCCCTTCTCCACCTACCTATATATATCCCTCTCGCTCCTCCATTTAGACTTAGCAAATAGGATAGCTCATTCTTAGGTGAGCTTTGCTCCTACCTTCTCCTCTTGAGAGAGAGAGACCACTCCCATTGTTGTAGGGTGGAACCCTATGGGGAGATCTTTCACGAATTGGAGGGAATCCCCAAGAACAAGATGAACAAAAGAGGGAAAACAAGAGGAACACTCAAGAACAAGTCAAATCACACATCCACTAGACAATCAAACACACAAGATCCACAAGGTACATGAACAATCAAAGGGAAATAAGATACATGGTAGAGTTCATCCCAAATCCTATGAAGGAGATGAGGGCTTGATGATCTAGATAGATCCTTCCCTCAAGGGGGTCTTCATCCACTAGGGATCTTCTCCAATGGAGGCCTTGAACTCCAATGGAGTGTCTCTCTCTCAAGAG